>NC_090933.1:1225947662-1226268472 GCF_040938575.1 Ambystoma mexicanum | reverse complement strand
ACTATTACACAAACTTCCTGAAATTTCTTCAATCACACCACGGTGCACAAAATCGGAAAAAATAAATTTCAAAGCTCGCTCGCCCTCAGCCAAAATCTTATACTGGGGAATGCGTGGCAGCTCAATTCCATGTTTCAAAACTATCTTAACAGGCTCAATCTGCAAAACACTGACAACATTGTCGTCAACAGCCCACAAGTTCTCTGGTACATCAATGAATTCTGGAGGCAAAGGTCTAGTTAGAAATTGCGAGGCAGAAGATTGCTGCGGTGAAATCGTCAAGCGCACTCCATCAGAAGAACAATAAATCACTGCATTTAATTCTTTTAACAAGTTCCACCCCAGCAAGTTTTCCCCGCAATCCGAGGTCAATAGAAAAGGACACTGGTCCGTAAAGGGACCCAAAGAAATAGGTACCGGCATAGAGACCGGACAAATAACTGGTTTACCGGAAAACCCTACAGAAACATTGGTTTGCCCTGACAGTGGAATGTTTGGAACCCGCAAACAATCAGTGGAACACTTCTGTGCTCCAGTGTCTATCAAGAACTAATGTTTCTTATTTCCCACCATCATTTCAATATAGGGACCTTTCTGATTGACGGGAATAGGTGTAGGTTCCAAACCCTTCTTCGGGCAATCCTAACGAAACAGAATATTATCAAAAGGAAGCTCTTCAGATAAATATGAAGTGGAAGGATGATCGAATATGTTCCTAGTGTCCGCACTCGGAGTCTGATTGTCCTGTGAAAAAGGCTGTTCAGGGTCCTGTGTAAACTGACCTCTACCAGGGCCCCCTACGCCCGGGCGACCTCTGGATCGCCTACCCATATTACCAAATGTATTATTCTACCTCTGTTGAAGGACGGGGCATTGTGCTCGCCAATGACCCTCTCGACGACAATAAGCACATTGATTAATGTTCAAAGTACCCAAAGGCACATTCCCCTGTGGGACATAGTGACCTCTAACCTGAGAGTTACCCCCTATGGGGCCTCAAACAATTTGCTGTAATAGCACCTTAATTTTTAAATCACCTTTCCGTTTTTCAATCCTATCTTTTTCATTATTGACACGATTCTCATAGTACTGAGCCATGTGCAGTACTTCTGATTGCGATTTCGCCTGCCAAGAGCTCTCAGAGGACAAAATCTGTGAATGGATGTCAGGCAGCAATCCACGTACACATTTGTCCACACATAATCTTTTCCCAGACTCTGTGCCTAAGTCTTGTCCACTGAAATCTGAAAATATCTGTTCGAACCGATTAAAGAACTCGGTAGCACCCTCAGACTTTCCTTGGACACTGTTGGGTGTCTTGACCCACGTGCAAGTAATCATGCTGCAACATTTGGTGCTGTGGGCTTAGAAAATTCAAGATGGCGGAAAACCCACATGTGCGCCGAAATCCAGGAAAGCTGCGCAGTTTGTGCGCCCACCAAAATGGTTGCCTCACTTGCCACCCACCAGTGCGAGAATGAAAGGCCGGGTTGCCATGAGGGAAATGGGTTGCCAAAGGAAAAACAGTAGCGCCGGTTAGCTTCAAAGCGCTTTAAAACCACCATTGGACTACCCGCACAGTAGTCTGAAACCATTGGGAATGGCAATGCTGATTGCCAAATGCAACTTAGAATTGTGGGGAATTCATTTGTTAAATCCCAAAAATGGGTGCAGTACCAGTACTCACCACTATCCAAAAGCCGGCGTTTTAAAACCACCCTGTGTTTCTCTGAAGGCAGGCTCAAAATGCCTATTTTCAAACATTACAATATGTGCAAAATATTCACTGAACACCAGCAGACATTTGGCAGAATGGAGTTTTGTGTGCCTACAAAATCTGGGAAATGAAGAGCCCAGAACAATGCTTATAACAAAACTGGCTGAGCTATAGAGTCAGCAGTTTAAGTTGCACTGGATTTAAAGACACTAAAATCGAAAATGTTTAGATTAAATGAGTGACCTATGTTTGGTGTCACATGCCTTTGTAACTGTTGAAATGTCATAGTTTTGCACTTAAAATCAGCATTCTAGCTGCTTGTGTAAAATTGCAAGTTAATTTAAAAAGCAACAAAAAACATGACAGTTAGCTGAAAGTCTGGCTTAAGGAACTTGATTTTGCTTGACAACTACCCCCATCAGGAGTGAAACTTGAGTCACAGCTGTGTTCCCAGGACTATCTGCCTTTTTGCTGGCCACACTAAGAATATACCATCTATCTGATAATTGAATTACCTGTGCTCTGCAGGAGAGTGAACAATGCAACTCCCTTCACCCAGGCAGAGGGTTTATTGAGAGGATCATAAATGGCTTCCTCTTGAACAATGAGCCTTTCAGGACCCAAGCAAATCTTATATTGCAGGGGTCGTAAAAGTGGCTTACTCTTGGCAGAAACTGGGAGGGGGAGAAACTGGAGACAGAAGCTGGCTTGGCAGAACTGGATAAACCAGTATTTCTACCTTGTGCTGAGAGGAAACCACACCCCTTTGGAGCCAGAACATAACTTTAAAAAGATGGATCATTCATAGAGCGGACATGTGAAAATTTTATAAATGATATCATAATTCTTGTGATTTTTCTGCCCACAGTTTAAGAGGTTTTTAGAACCGGTGGTATGTTCAGGGGGGTGTCAGCAGAAAAGTGGATATTACTCTAAATGTATGCATGTTAAAAATCTGAAACTTCATCAGTTAATGTCCATACTCCCTGCGCACATGTATGCAAAGTTGGGTCAATGTCATAAATTGAAAAATCAGTTAAAAAGTCAATTATGTGCCATTTCTGAATGCAAGCTCTTAGAAACAACAGATTTGGACAGAGACATGGCTAAATTCAGCCACACCATGTATATGTAATTTCAAGCAACTGTGTAACTGTGAAATATGTCTTTTGTTATCAAATATAGAATGTGTGCAATCTGACAGAGGAGTGTCCTATCTGCAAGCCATAAAATGACATCACTCTGACACAACTTAGCTTCGCCAATCAAGTGAGGAATGGAAATTTGACCAATGACAAGTGAGAGGGGCAAGTTTAGTTATGACCAACATACCCACCCACTCTCAAAACACATAAAAGCAGACAGACAGGACAGATAGGGACCTTCAAACCCATTTGCAGCTGGAAGCTCTGCCGGAAAAATCCATACTTACCTCCATCAAATTTCAAAGAGCCAACACTTAGACTCCAAGATAAACAGAGACTTCAGAACCTTAACCAGAAAGGCCACTGCCAGCAAGAGTATATGTCAGCAGGCCTCAAAATATTTTTGCAACTGAACTCTTCAGACAGCCGGGCGAGCCGTCTGAATTTTGCCAAGAACTTTTGCAAGAACCCGGTGACAGAAATATCCAAAGAGAAGGCAGGACCCGACCCAGAGAACCGGTGCCTACCGGAGACCAGGCCATTGTATCCAGAGTGCTGACCCCGATGCTGTGAGCAGTTCCAGAGACCAGACGCTGTGCCCAGAGACCGTCCGAAGTCCAGACCTGTTGACCAGATCGTGACAAAGCCGCCTTCCTGTTTAAAATCTCTTGTGAGTACCGCCAAACTGTACCAAACCAAAGCTCTTAGTTTAAATGCATCTAATTCAATCTATTTAACCTAAGTAGAACTGCCTGATAGCTCCAAATCTGTCACCTGTCATTCTAGCTGCAAAATCTGTCACTTGTCATTTTGAGCTTTTAAAATTTCAAATCTGAAAAACGACCTTTATTTAATCGCTCATATCTCCGTGACCGTTTGTGCTAGAGACTTGCAGTAACTTTCATCTGAAAGCTTAGAATCGTGGCTTTCCTACGAACCTAGAACCGCATTCCTACCCCTTATAGTTTTACCGCAATCGAGGAACACGCATTCGCGAATTTTGCCGCGATTTGCAAATTTCTCAACGTGTGAAACAGCAGTTTGCTTGCCTTCCATTTGCCAGAAATTCGTTTAACCTGCTAATCATTCCTGAATCATTGCAAGAGTGGGCCTGAGCTAATATTAACTAGATCTCACTCACCCTGAACCTCTAGAGGGAATCAAAAGCATTTTAGCATACTTTTCACTGAATTGCAAGCACATATCAAAGCATTTTGCCTGTGTTTTCAAACTTCTGTAGTCTAAGCTTGCTGGGGTGAACTGAATCACATTTGATTGCATTTCTGAGAACTGTGTGTTTTCCTTCCATTTCCTTGCATTGCATAAAGAGGGGGGGAGTGAATAGCCAGAGAAAAGTGATTACATTGTTTGGTTGAAGTCATATTGAGTATTTTCTGTACTGCATTCATTGAATATTGCATCCACCTGAGCTTACATAAAGCATTCTGTACCACCTTCTTCTTTTGTTCCTATTCACCTGTGTGCTACCTTATCCATTTCATGTCAACTCCTTATTGATTATAGAGAAGCGTGTTAGTGCCAGATTCTCCGTTGTTAATCTTTATCATATCAGATTGAGTGTGATATTCAATTATTAATTTATTATAAGGTGTGACATATATATATCTATTGTTTAAATTATCAAATAAACCTTTTAACTTGCAAAACAGAACTACTTCTTGGCTCAGTGGGGTCAGGGGGATTCCAAGAGAGCGGTGTTATATAGGGGTAGTCATCCAGAACGCATGAACTGGACATAAAGATATATCAATAAGGGTTTTCCTTCAGTATTCTAGACTAGGCGTTAACTTAGCTGTAGTGCTGAATTGAATCCTCTTACAAATTGGGGGCTCGAGCCGAGACGTTGGGTTAGATTTACCACTTGTGCAGCTTAATACAGTGTGCTAACTGACGGGATACATACATCCGGTCGGATCACCACGCTGCATTACGCTGTGAAGCATTCCTCAAAAGGGACACTCCAAGAAAAGTTCTGTTCTGCAAAAATAAAATACTAACTTCTGTAAGTCAGGACAGAGACCAATCTCTGGAATGAAGACCTTGGTAGATATGAAAATAGCCAGAGAGCACTTCTTACATAAACTATTTGTGAGAGGTGAATGGGTTGAGCAGGGCCAGGATGCCTGGTTGCAGGCCATCACGCGACAGGTCACTGAAACAGGGTCATACTTATGGAGAGATCAGGGTCCATTACATGTGGCCCTGAGTGAACTATATATGGCTCCTAAAGCCAAAGAGGAACACAATAAGATTGCCAGGATAGCAGCATACCGGTACCTATATATGGGAGACATGCAGGATAGATGTGCTGAAAGCCAAAATCTGGCAAATAGGCAACAGATGGTGTTAGAGAAGGTCCAATCTGACCTGGTCTCTTCTGAGCAGAGGCTGCAGAGGAGCCAGGAGTCAGAAAATGACAGCAGACTGTACATCACTAAAATGAAGGAGGATATGGATGTGCTGCAAAAGGAAAAGTCAGAACAGGATACCAGATTTCTGGCCTTGCAGAAGGAACACCAAGAAGGTTTGGACTCCCTACTGCAAAGCCAGAAAAAGCTGGAGCAACAGCTAGACTTCAATAGGGCATGTGCTGAGCAGGTAGTCACCCTGCAAAGCCACCTAGATAGAGAGAAGGCAGAGAGCAATAAGCTGATTTTGAAAGACCTGGATACCCAGACAGAGTTTGACCAGGAGCGCCAGAAAGCTGGTACCTTCCAAAGGCAGAGGGACGACCTGGCGGCACAAATGCAGGCTCTTAGTCAGGAAAGAGACGCCATAGGCCAGGAAGTCTGCCATTTAAAAAGGAAAATGGAAGAAAATCACCTGTCCCTCCAGGGGCTGGGTGACCTCCAAAAAGAAAACCAGAACTTGTTAGAGCACACCAGGAGGGTGGAAGAGGCTCTGGCAAGAAAGGAGCAGGCCAATAGGGACATTGCCCAGGAGGTAACCCTCCTGCACAAAGACTGGCCCAGTACTCCAGGACCAATCAGGAAGCACAGAGAGAGAATGAGGCTCTCTGCCAACACAATGATAGGCTCCAACAACAGGTAGCGATGCAGGAGAGACTGATAGAGTCGAGTAAGGCCTTAACAGAGGAACTGAAAGCACAAATGCAGGCTCTTGCATTGCAACAGGGAGCAGGGGCGGATAGAGATGAGGTTCGCTGGAAAATGGAAACTCCGGAGCATAACCTCAGGAGCCCTAGTACCAGAGGCCCTCATACCTCTCAGTCCCTGGACTCTGCCACCCCCATGTCCCCTGGCGCACGTGAGCACAGGACCACAGGGATGGCAGATTACTATCCAGCCAGAAGCATGGGGCTCATAGGCCAGTACCACCCAGGAATGGAGGGGTGGGCATCCGGGTATGGGCACCCAAGTACAGTACAGTTCAGTGGGGAACCCCAGGAGAGTAGGCCCATTAAGGGCATCCTGAAAACCTCTGCCCAATTAGGTCAGTGGAGGGGGTACCCATCAAATCCTGGCAGCAAGGAGGAATCTGAAGACTCCTCTGAACTGCGCAGGACACAGGAGACCAGATCCCCACATTCTGCCAGCCATTCCCAGGCTCGCAGAATCCGGGAAAACCTGGAAGAACAGACGGGAACCTCTGGGAGCAGTGCCTCTGAGTCCGAGGACGAATGGACAAGGGTTACCCGAACTAAAAAGGCCAATAAGGCAAAAAGGGCCTTGCTAAAGGACCCCTTAAAGCAGATTAAGGCGATCAGGAGCGTCATCACGCCTTACCATAAGAACGCTAAGTATTCTGTTTGGGAGCACTTAGAGTTGTTTGAACAAATGATGGAGACTTTCCATTTGAAGGACAGCCAAAGCTGTATTCAGTATGTAAAGTGGACCTTCTCCCCGGAATACTCCAGTTTCTTTGCAGGGCTGGAGGACCAAAATCATTTAAGATGGTCCACCTATAAGGCAGCCATCTTGAAACATTTTTCTGTTCACAGAAATCCTCAAGAGGCTCGCAAGGCAGCCTACAATTTGCAATGTGGGGAGGATCAGGCCCCACAAGAATTTGTGCAGGAGTTAAAGCGTGCTTTTGCGCAGACCACCAGAAGGGTGCGCACAGACAGTCGAGAATTAGTTAATACATTTTTTCATGCCTTGCCCAAATACATCATGACCCAGCTCGTGAGGGATTTTCACGAGAAAAGATCCTTAGACTGGGTCATTGAACAGGCTACCCGGATCTATGAGGTGCAGAAACCGGTAGATAGCAAAAGTAATGCCCAGAAAAACCCCAAAGCCAACAGCACCCCTGCTGCTGCCAAGGTGGCAGAGGTAAAGGTCACCCCCGTTTTGGATTTGGAGATGGGGGGGCCTAAAAACCTACCTGCACCTAATAATGCTAGGCCCAGAAGGTCTTCGGGCCAGTCACAGACAGGGAGCCCAGGAGGCAGCCCCACAAATGGGGTCCCTCGCTCTCCTGATTATGTAAGTCCCCGTTACAAGGGAAATCGACCCATCCTGGGTTATGTGTGGACTCCTCCAGCCCAAGGGGGGGGATCCAGCCAAGCACCTAACCCAGGGAACTTCCCTCCAAACTTCCCACAGGAGGGCAGAAATTTACCAAACCCTGGGCAGAACTTTTTCCCCAGATATCCACCCGACTTTCAGCCCCAAAACCATCCATCCTTCTTTCCCCAATTCCCTGAGCCCAGACCACTGAATCCGGGAGAGGGGAGGCCAAGGGTGGAGGGGTACCCAAATCTTCCCAACCAGGGGTACTACCAGAGGAGGGACAGCTACCCTTCCCGGGATCAGCCCAGGGGAGAAAACAGGGCCCCGTATCAGCCTGAGCGGGTTTCCCAGTTAGAGCGCCAGGTTCAAAACATGGCGCGGGTATGGGTCACATACTGAGGGCTCAGCAGAACCCTCAGATCGGCATGCCGGCGCAGAACGTACCCAACTCTGGACCTGGTGCTCCAGAACAATGACGGGGGCAGCACCCCGATAACACACCGGTTCCCAGGGAGGAGGCACAAAGGGAAGGGGGGTGTAAAGCCTTGGAGGAAGCTTCCTTCCTCACTTGTAAACAGCCCCTGGAAACCCAGGAACCGGAAACAAAATCTCCTGCCCTTGAAAGTCGGCCCCCTAAGGAGCAGAGGGGGGGTAGGAGAAACAAAAGACCCAAACAGACTCAGTTTGAGGAGGAAGTACAGATCTTCCAATTTGAGGGAGAGGGATCCTCAGAGGATCCTGGGAAAAGGATCTTCTCCTTCAGAGAGGGGGGAACTCCTCCCAAAGAAAAATGGGTCCCTAGGGATGCAAATCCAGACTGGGGAGATGTGGAGACTGAGCTACCGCCGCCCACCATCTCATCCCAGAACCAACAGCAAGAAAATCCCCAGGTTCCAACCCATACTGGGGACTGCCTCCAAAAAGGGGGGGGCGGCCCAGAACTGGAACCAGGGGAACCCACAATGGCTCTGATCTCCAGTTGCCAAATTTTTCTTTCAGATTCCCAAGACTCTCCACAGAATTCTGCCCAAATCTCTTCGCTAGCAATGTCCAAAACCAGAAAGTTAGCCCACCAGTTGTCCAAAAATGTACATTACCTGTGCCCCCTTGAGGAGAAGGAGGGAAGATATTATGCCCCGGTACAAGTACAGGGGCAGGGTACAATCTCGGCACTGGTGGACACTGGATCTCAAGCTACCCTTCTGTCCAGAAGGGCCTTTGACGAACTGAATGCAGGAAGGGGAGAGAATTACCAAATTCCTCTCACCTCTCTTCCGGGACAACTACAGAACTTTGACGGGAAGGAAATTCCCGTCGAGGGGACGGCAGATTTGGACATTAAAATTGGGCGACATAAGTTGAAACACCCGGTCATAGTTGTGACCCCAGAGGGCACCCCTTGTTTACTAGGGAATGACCTCCTGAGAAGGTTGTCACCCCTAATAGATTGCGTAAACAAGGTCCTCTGGACCCAGACTAGCCGACCAATAAAATTAAAACAGAGTGTCAACCATGTTAGTTTAAACGGCACCTGCCACATGGTTGAACAAAAATCTGACCAAGTAGAATTCCACTTCCAGAACAACCAAATTCCAGACGTGACAGTAATAGCAGTAGGACAACAGACTGGTGATGGGGGGTCCTCTCTATTTCTGAAAATCAACCTTCCTTCCAGTCTAAAGTGGTATTCCACGCTGGAAGGAAACACTCTGAAATTCTATACTAATCCACAATCAGGAACTCCCACTCCTATAGTCCAGAAAGATGTGAAATCAGCTCAAAGCCTGGCTGATATTCAGCAAATTGGAGAGCAGTTGTTCATCCCTGTTCAGTTAAATGATGGGAAGGACTCTGTTCTCGCTCGAGTGTGTGTGAACAACGGTAAGAGCTTCATCAGCGAAGCCATGTTTCGCCAACTCCCAAAAGATCCAGCCATTCCCACCTTCAAACTGATAGACAAATGGGAAATGGACCTGGAAGCACCTAATTCCAAACATCTCCTGCCAAGCAGGTGTATGCTCAAAATCTCCATTGGCAACAAGAGCATAGTCCATAATTGTTGGGTCGTGCGAGACGTCCCTGCCGCCTTTTACGTAGGCAGTGACATTCTCAATTGCCATTAGTTTGGACCTAATAAACTTCAAAGCTTTGTCCCGATTAGCGGATAATCCCATGGGCTTTGATGCTGGAAGTGAAAGTTAAAAGGGGACAAGAGTTGAAAAACCCTGATGCTTACATACATCTAAATGCTTCTCTCCAACAGCAAGGGTTGGGGGTAAACCCAACACCATTAGTCAACATAGAACATGACACCACTCCAATAGAGGTGGATAACAGCGACTTAAAGAGTATTACTCTAGCCGCAGGCACCATTATTGGAATGGCGGTTGATGACCGACATTTCTCCATTGATCTTGGAAATGAACTGTTAGGGCCAATCCCCAAGGACTGCTTTGACAGTGACAGTGACGACAATACAACACCAGACAGGATTTTTACCCGGCATGGGGGGAACTTCCTGGTGTACACTTCTTGCCCCTATGGTAAGGAAGATGTGACTTGTGACTTCAGGAGGGATGAGGTGATTTTCCAGGTCCATGAGGGCTGCCTTTCCCACCTGAAGCCTCCGGTCCAAATCAGCACTCTGACCAGGGACTTCTCCACCCAGCTGGAGGAGGCCGCGGAGATAGCCAAACCAGAAGTCTTCCCAGGCTTCAGGCAGATGGTGGAACAGAGAGTCAACCTAGCTGATGCCTGTGTGACTCTGGAACAAAAGCAAAAGTTGAAACAAGTTTTCTTGGATTTCCAAGATCTCTTTGCGGTAGACTCATATGACTGTGGTCGCACTGACATCCACACAACAACAATCCCCACGGACCCTGGCATGACTCCTGTGTTTGTGAAGCAATATCGCTTGCCTCTCGCATCAATGGAGTCCCTTACGGAAATAATTAAGAACCTTGAGTCCCGGGGAATAATCCGTCCAGTCCACAGCACCTTCAATAATCCGGTGCTGGGGATATTAAAGCCAAACGGCCAGTGGAGACTCTGCGCCGACCTTAGGGAGCTCAACAAACGGGTCCATACTTCCCGATGGCCTCTGCCCTACATTGACCAAGGGCTGGCCCAGATCCAGGGGTCACAGGTATTCACTGCAATAGACCTAACCAATGGATACTGGACCGTGCCTGTCAGCAGGGAGGACCAATACAAACTGGCTTTTACCTTTGGGGGCCAGCAGTACACATGGACCCGGACTCCCTTCGGATACCTCAACTCCGGCAATGAATTCAACATTTTCCTACATAAGGCCATGCCCGACCTGGGTGCGAGGGGTAACCTGGCTTATGTAGATGATGTCCTCATCAAAAGTTCATCTGTGGAGGAACACATAGCGGAGATCCGTTATGTTCTGACACAGTTGAGGGCCACCGGAGCAAAACTTTCCTTTCAGAAAGCACAGTGGTGTAGAACCCGTGTTAATTTCTTGGGGCATGAGATTACTCCTCAGGGTCTCTGTCCCCAGGAAAAGAAAGTGGAAGCACTTTAGAAACTGAAAGACCCCACAACTCTGCGGGAACTAAGGAGCCTCCTTGGACTGACTAATTACAGCAGAAAGTTCATTGAGGGCTACGCAGAGATCACCAGACCCCTGATTCATCTCTTGAAGAGGGGGGTCAAGTGGGAATGGGGTCCAGAACAAGCCGAGGCAGTAAAACAACTCAAAAGAAGCCTCTCACAAGCGCCTTGCCTAGCTTACCCTGTCAGAAACAAGGAGTTCTTCCTGGAGACAGGGTTCTCTAATACGTGCTTGACGGCCGTATTATACCAAAAGCATGACAAGGTCAATAAAGTAATCTCCTATGCGAGCAAAACTTTATCCTCTGTGGAGGAAAAATTCAACGATTGTGAGAAGGCACTCCTGGCAACGGTGTGGGCATTGAAGAATTACTGCCCGTTTATCCAGGGGGAACACATCATAGTGGAGACTCCACACCAGCCTCTGCAATATCTCCAAAGTGACAGAATCCGGGCCGGAAATGTGAGTAATTCCCGAATTACTTCCTGGATTCTGTCAATGCAAGGCTTTCCTGTGGAGGTCAGATATGGCCAAAACAAGAAGAGTCCACTCGCGCAGGGTCTGGCTGACTTGCATGATTGTGCCAGAGAAAACTGTCTCGAGGACGAAAGTCTAAAAATAAAGGACAACATGGAGGCATACCTTAATTCCCCACACAAAGTCTTTGAAGAAGACAAGTGTGAGGGAATGCCCACTGTGTATGTGGATGGATGCTCTTACCATGTTGACAACGACGGGGAGAAAGAACTGGTGGCCGGCGTAGGGAATGCATGGGTGAATGAGTTCCCAGAACCCTCCGCTGGATACAAAATTGATCACCGAAGTAGTCAGGTGGCAGAATTGATGGCTGTGCATCAGGCCATCCTCACTGCTGTCCAGCATCAACTCCACGAACTGGTCATGATCACAGATTCGGATTATGTACGGAACGGGTTCGTGGAGCACCTGGTTAATTGGAAAACCAGAGGCATGTTATGTGCTAACAACAAACCCTTGAAACATGGGAAGTTGATCCAAAACATTGATGATCTGGTCACCTCGAATGAGATGACCATCTATTGGAAAAAGATCAAGGGTCATTCCAAAGTAGAGGGACCAGACAAAACTGGAAATGACTTAGCTGATCAGCTGGCCAAAACCGGGGCCATCCAAGGGGATCTAATTGAGATTGAGTCCCTGTTGGGGGAAATCCAGGTCACTGCTATCACTAGGTCCCAGACAAATGCTCACAACGACCTTTCAATTGCACAATGGAGTAAGGAGACCCCTGATGCTGATTTGATTACAGCTCAGAAGGGGGATTCAATAATTGGTAAATTTTACCAGCACCTTGAGGACCCTGAGAACTTTCCCCTGATGGATACCGATTACATTGGGAAAGAGGACCTAAGAGTGTTGATGAAATGTCCAAAAATGTTCCGAATCCAAGACGGTTTGTTGGTAAGGAAATCCAAAGCTAGCCACGATCAGTGGGTGGTTCCTACCTCATTCCGAAGCCTGATGTTAAGTCACGCCCATGATGCGGCCACCGCCGGTCATAGGGGGTTTCACACAACATTGGAAATCTTAAGAGAGGTTGCATACTGGCCACACATGGGGCAGGACCTCGGCCAATACTTGAAGGGGTGTCTTGTGTGTGCACAATTTCAGCCATAATCCCTTACGCACCGGGCACCTTTACAAAAGAGGGGAATGACACTGCCATGGTCAGATTTACAAATCGACTTTGTAGGCCCTGTGATTCGCTCGGCTAGGGGGAATAAGTACATGTTGACTGTGACATGCTTGTTTACCAAGTGGGTGGAATGTCTCCCAGCCCCAAACTGCAAGGCAGAAACGGCAGCTGCCTTGATGATTAACCACATCTTTTCCCGTTTTGGTCTACCTCAAAGGATTGAGTCAGACAGAGGTAGCCACTTCACCAGTGAAGTAATGACAAAGATGTGGGAGATACTGGGGGTCAAGAGAAAGCTGCATATTGCTTATAGACCAGCTTCTTCTGGGGCAGTAGAGAGATCTAACCGGACAATTGTGAGCATATTAAAGAAGTTTGTGGCAGATTCTGGGCCAAGTTGGGATATCCGATTACCTCTGGTCCTAATGGCTATCAGATCTACCCCTTCATCGGCAACCAAAATGTCACCATTTGAGTTGATGACTGGACGCAAGATGGTGCTTCCTCAGCATTTGCTCTATAGGACCCAAGAGCAGACACTGATAAATGCCTCCACTACTCATGAGTATGTAGAGAATTTAAGGAAACACCTCCAACATGCTTTTGCTTATGCTCAGCGGAATCTAGAAAGATCAGCTGATAGCATGAAGACCCATTATGACCTGAAAACTTCCAGGAAGGAATATCAGGTGGGAGACCGGGTCTATCTATACAACTTCCAAAGGAACCAGGCCAAGCAGCGCACATTTTTGCCTACATGGAAGGGACCAGTCGAGATCATAGACAAAATCTCCCCTGTGGCCTACAAAATCCACATCCCCAAAGGTCCTTTGGCAGCGGGGGAAGACAAGTGGGTCCACATAAACCAGTTGAAATGTTGCCATCCCAGGCACGCTCTGCAACAACTGGAGGAATCCTCTGGAATCCTAGCGGGTACTGTCTCAGACTAATTCTGTTCCAATCATAAAACATACCACATCTAGTCTCTAAAATATTGTGATTTGCATGAAACTGTCTCTTAGTTATACTGTTTTTTATCAAAATAAGAATGTAATGTTTCGTCATTATGAAATGCATATGCTGTCCCACCATCTCAACAGTGGTGGAAAAACGTCTATGAGTAGGTATTGCCGCTCTTCCTTTGTCATCCTAGGAGAAAGAAAACCTGGAGACGGGCCAAGGAGGGCGATCCGGAGACCGGGAACGAAGATCCAAAACCCTTGGGCACGCGACTCCCCATCGACTCAAATTCAAAGTGCAGTCGCGTGGGGGGGCTTGTTGGGTGTCTTGACCCACGTGCAAGTAATCATGCTGCAACATTTGGTGCTGTGGGCTTAGAAAATTCAAGATGGCGGAAAACCCACATGTGCGCCGAAATCCAGGAAAGCTGCGCAGTTTGTGCGCCCACCAAAATGGTTGCCTCACTTGCCACCCACCAGTGCGAGAATGAAAGGCCGGGTTGCCATGAGGGAAATGGGTTGCCAAAGGAAAAACAGTAGCGCCGGTTAGCTTCAAAGCGCTTTAAAACCACCATTGGACTACCCGCACAGTAGTCTGAAACCATTGGGAATGGCAATGCTGATTGCCAAATGCAACTTAGAATTGTGGGGAATTCATTTGTTAAATCCCAAAAATGGGTGCAGTACCAGTACTCACCACTATCCAAAAGCCGGCGTTTTAAAACCACCCTGTGTTTCTCTGAAGGCAGGCTCAAAATGCCTATTTTCAAACATTACAATATGTGCAAAATATTCACTGAACACCAGCAGACATTTGGCAGAATGGAGTTTTGTGTGCCTACAAAATCTGGGAAATGAAGAGCCCAGAACAATGCTTATAACAAAACTGGCTGAGCTATAGAGTCAGCAGTTTAAGTTGCACTGGATTTAAAGACACTAAAATCGAAAATGTTTAGATTAAATGAGTGACCTATGTTTGGTGTCACATGCCTTTGTAACTGTTGAAATGTCATAGTTTTGCACTTAGAATCAGCATTCTAGCTGCTTGTGTAAAATTGCAAGTTAATTTAAAAAGCAACAAAAAACATGACAGTTAGCTGAAAGTCTGGCTTAAGGAACTTGATTTTGCTTGACAACTACCCCCATCAGGAGTGAAACTTGAGTCACAGCTGTGTTCCCAGGACTATCTGCCTTTTTGCTGGCCACACTAAGAATATACCATCTATCTGATAATTGAATTACCTGTGCTCTGCAGGAGAGTGAACAATGCAACTCCCTTCACCCAGGCAGAGGGTTTATTGAGAGGATCATAAATGGATTCCTCTTGAACAATGAGCCTTTCAGGACCCAAGCAAATCTTATATTGCAGGGGTCGTAAAAGTGGCTTACTCTTGGCAGAAACTGGGAGGGGGAGAAACTGGAGACAGAAGCTGGCTTGGCAGAACTGGATAAACCAGTATTTCTACCTTGTGCTGAGAGGAAACCACACCCCTTTGGAGCCAGAACATAACTTTAAAAAGATGGATCATTCATAGAGCGGACATGTGAAAATTTTATAAATGATATCATAATTCTTGTGATTTTTCTGCCCACAGTTTAAGAGGTTTTTAGAACCGGTGGTATGTTCAGGGGGGTGTCAGCAGAAAAGTGGATATTACTCTAAATGTATGCATGTTAAAAATCTGAAACTTCATCAGTTAATGTCCATACTCCCTGCGCACATGTATGTAAAGTTGGGTCAATGTCATAAATTGAAAAATCAGTTAAAAAGTCAATTATGTGCCATTTCTGAATGCAAGCTCTTAGAAACAACAGATTTGGACAGAGACATGGCTAAATTCAGCCACACCATGTATATGTAATTTCAAGCAACTGTGTAACTGTGAAATATGTCTTTTGTTATCAAATATAGAATGTGTGCAATCTGACAGAGGAGTGTCCTATCTGCAAGCCATAAAATGACATCACTCTGACACAACTTAGCTTCGCCAATCAAGTGAGGAATGGAAATTTGACCAATGACAAGTGAGAGGGGCAAGTTTAGTTATGACCAACATACCCACCCACTCTCAAAACACATAAAAGCAGACAGACAGGACAGATAGGGACCTTCAAACCCATTTGCAGCTGGAAGCTCTGCCGGAAAAATCCATACTTACCTCCATCAAATTTCAAAGAGCCAACACTTAGACTCCAAGATAAACAGAGACTTCAGAACCTTAACCAGAAAGGCCACTGCCAGCAAGAGTATATGTCAGCAGGCCTCAAAATATTTTTGCAACTGAACTCTTCAGACAGCCGGGCGAGCCGTCTGAATTTTGCCAAGAACTTTTGCAAGAACCCGGTGACAGAAATATCCAAAGAGAAGGCAGGACCCGACCCAGAGAACCGGTGCCTACCGGAGACCAGGCCATTGTATCCAGAGTGCTGACCCCGATGCTGTGAGCAGTTCCAGAGACCAGACGCTGTGCCCAGAGACCGTCCGAAGTCCAGACCTGTTGACCAGATCGTGACAAAGCCGCCTTCCTGTTTAAAATCTCTTGTGAGTACCGCCAAACTGTACCAAACCAAAGCTCTTAGTTTAAATGCATCTAATTCAATCTATTTAACCTAAGTAGAACTGCCTGATAGCTCCAAATCTGTCACCTGTCATTCTAGCTGCAAAATCTGTCACTTGTCATTTTGAGCTTTTAAAATTTCAAATCTGAAAAACGACCTTTATTTAATCGCTCATATCTCCGTGACCGTTTGTGCTAGAGACTTGCAGTAACTTTCATCTGAAAGCTTAGAATCGTGGCTTTCCTACGAACCTAGAACCGCATTCCTACCCCTTATAGTTTTACCGCAATCGAGGAACACGCATTCGCAAATTTTGCCGCGATTTGCAAATTTCTCAACGTGTGAAACAGCAGTTTGCTTGCCTTCCATTTGCCAGAAATTCGTTTAACCTGCTAATCATTCCTGAATCATTGCAAGAGTGGGCCTGAGCTAATATTAACTAGATCTCACTCACCCTGAACCTCTAGAGGGAATCAAAAGCATTTTAGCATACTTTTCACTGAATTGCCAGCACATATCAAAGCATTTTGCCTGTGTTTTCAAACTTCTGTAGTCTAAGCTTGCTGGGGTGAACTGAATCACATTTGATTGCATTTCTGAGAACTGTGTGTTTTCCTTCCATTTCCTTGCATTGCATAAAGAGGGGGGGAGTGAATAGCCAGAGAAAAGTGATTACATTGTTTGGTTGAAGTCATATTGAGTATTTTCTGTACTGCATTCATTGAATATTGCATCCACCTGAGCTTACATAAAGCATTCTGTACCACCTTCTTCTTTTGTTCCTATTCACCTGTGTGCTACCTTATCCATTTCATGTCAACTCCTTATTGATTATAGAGAAGCGTGTTAGTGCCAGATTCTCCGTTGTTAATCTTTATCATATCAGATTGAGTGTGATATTCAATTATTAATTTATTATAAGGTGTGACATATATATATCTATTGTTTAAATTATCAAATAAACCTTTTAACTTGCAAAACAGAACTACTTCTTGGCTCAGTGGGGTCAGGGGGATTCCAAGAGAGGGGTGTTATATAGGGGTAGTCATCCAGAACGCATGAACTGGACATAAAGATATATCAATAAGGGTTTTCCTTCAGTATTCTAGACTAGGCGTTAACTTAGCTGTAGTGCTGAATTGAATCCTCTTACAACACAGTCCGTAAGTTTGTCCCAAATAATTCTTTTTTCGGGAATTATGGTTTTTAATTTAGCAATAATTCTATCAGGCAGAGTTAATATCACCTGTTGTGGTCTTTCGCCAGCTGGCCTTTCCCCATCGAGTCTAGTTAAATTTGCCTATGTATCTCCCAACCCGGCTACATTGTCAATAGTTCTAACTTGTTTCCATAAATCTACGGGCAGGAGTACTGGAAACAATAAATCAATGTCACCTAAGGTGAACACTGAGGATTGCAAAACAGATTCCATCTCTTTATAGAACCCTGTCGGATTTTTCCTAATGTCAGGAATAGACTTTCTAATGGTGTTCACTTCCTGTCTTGAAAACGGGACGTGAACAAACTGTGATACATAATGTGCGGGAATGTCCACAGCGACTATACCTTGAGCAGCACTGGCCGCCACTCAACCTTCGGGACAAATGTCGGAGGAACCTCTCCCATAGGCAACTGAGATATAGGCAACTCCGAATGCTTACTAAGCAACAGAGCCAAATCGCACACTAAGCAGTCGAAGAAGTGTCAAGTGAAAAAGCTCATTTATAAATATTCAATAACTAGTGGGACAACTAATCTTCCTTTTTACACATTCATTCTTCAGGTACTCTACCATTATCTGTATCACTTCCCTCTGCATTTCCAACGTATATTGACTATATGTGTTATATACCTCAACTGGAGTTATCGATATGTCTGAAACCCATCTAATCGCATCTTTCTTACAAATTTGCATTTCCTCCGATATCGGTTTACGACACGGAAGGTACCGTTTCTGTACATACATACTTTCCTCTTCATCATCCTTATTCCGTATCCTTTCTAACTCCTTTCTATACTCAAATAACCTCTCGACATGCTCATTTACCTTCTCCACAGTGTCTCTGGAAAGTGCTAAAGTATTTAGATTCCTTAACCCTTGCGGAACGTCCGCATTATTTAATCTTCCCCACATTATACATAACTGAATCCCCAAACCTTCAATAAAAACATTTTTCTCAGGAAAATTATCCATATTAAAAAGTGTGGAAAAAACACTAGCTTGATCATCCTTCTCCATACAATGCTTAGCCCATGCAATGAACTCACGTTTCTTCTCCGGTGGTACAGTACTGCGAATGTCAACCTTCGAACCTGCACCATGATCGATTACAAGCGGCCCAAGACCACTTGGAAGTGGGGGAGCATGCAAATTCGATGGAGGAGCTATAACTGATGCGATAAAAAGAGGCGGAGGAGCAGGTGGAGGGACAAAAGCCGGAGGAGTAGGAACAGCAGCGGGAAGCGTAACATACGGAGGTGGCGCAGAGGCACCAGGCCTTCGTTCACTTAATATTTTCTCAAAAAACTCACCAGAATCATGAAGATCTTTGGAAGGATAGATTTTCTGAATACCAAGTGAGAAAGCCCTTTCCATATTTTTAGCCGATTCAGACTGTTTATCCTGGTCATATAATAACGCTTTTTCGGCAATCGTTTTATGACTGCGCGCATGTTTCACTCTACTCTTAAGCTGTTGTAACGCTTCTTTTTTCCAATTCTGCAAAACATCAAATGCTGCAGGTCTAGCCTTTTTCTTGAACAATACTGACTCCAAATATTCAATGCGAGGGATCTCAAAACTACCATTGATTGGCCACTGAAGTTCGGAGGCATGTCTGGTTTGTCTGTGCCAAATATCATTAAAAACTATACTTCCAATGCCATGCTTACAGTACATAGTACACGCAGCCGACCCCTCCTGTGGTGCGGGACGGCTAAATTCCAAAGATTGTCTATCACTGCGGAATAATGCCCTAAAGCAGGTAGAGAATTTCCCAGGCATATCTCAAATTCTTGGTGTTACCTGGTCAATAATTGTGTCTGCAGATACAATGCGCCAACATTCAAATTGCTAGGGTTAAATTAAGCGTCGGGTCACGACTCACCTGGCCAAACCTAAGGAGGACCAATCGGTACTTCTAAGAATCTTACCTAACTAATCTTACCTCGTGTATGGTGATTTCGGCAAATCTGCCCGCCTCGATAAGTGGACCCTCGTCAAGATGCCGTCCCAGACCACAGGCTAGTCGTCCAGGGATTGGATCGTCCAGCGCTGCTGAGGTGTCTCTTCTCATCCAGGGGCCCCTTACTTTTTGTCACACCGTCCGATCCCGGTTCGATAGCGTGTGTCAACCTTCAACAATCCGGCATCAATCTTGAGGTTCTCTATTCGGGCGCCAACTGTGAAAACAGAAACAAAATATCGAGGCTGAGTCCCCCAAAAGGAAATACACCGAACACGGGTTACAAAGGAACATACAAAGTACATCATTCTCTACTGAATTCAATTACAAAAATTGTGCAAAATCAGATAGCTATCGGCCCTCAGTACAACACAACGAACTCCAGCATGGTTCAGTGTGTTCAGTGAGAGACGCTGTACATTAGAATGCATTCGCCTTTTATACTTTTTGTGGGCACTATGTCCAGCCCTACTTCGAGTTAATATTCCAATTTATACATCACCAATTCTAGGGTTCGTTGCCGAATCCCAAATAACTACATCTAAATGGTTTGTTTTTATTATATGTAACAATAAGCATATGCATTAACTGTGTATTCTAAAGTTTAAGTTCCGCATTGCAGGTCTTCTTAAACATTAATACAATGTAGTAAAACAGATGTTCTTTGTTCAACGTGTAAATACATTATCATAATATATACTCGTGGATTGGTTTCATTGCGCGAGTAGTCTTTTTACACATAGGTCATCGTAGGACGAGGTCTCAGTTCATGACCTCAACAAGTAGCCTTCAGGCAAATTATACATTAGCGATGTACAGAGGTATTTTGCAATGACATCGTCTACCATTTTAGCTCACAGGGTGACTTTTCCACACAAATCCTAAAATGGCGGTTTGACCTAAAATGGCGACCTACATGGATTAAAGGGTAGGACCTTGTGACACATATTTCTCTCGCAAGCGACTTTCGAGCAGCTTGGCGTAGGCCAATATTAAATATATTTTCCACAATCCGAGGCACTATATATTTTCTATTCCGACACTTTCCTCCAATTACACGAGCTGACACTCGGACGTGCAGTTTTTGGACGTGTACGATGAACATGCACCCGTGTTGATGGAAACACCTGCGCGCGTCACGTCACTTACGCACGTAGGCCCTTTCCTTGGATTACATGCATCCACACGCGGACGTGCAGTTTTTCCACACGCGCTGAACCACTATGCCCACATCACGAGGGAAACGCCCGCGCGAGTCACGTCACAGAAGCGCTTACGCGCTAAGGGCCCTTGGTCCAATGAAACCGTGTACGTGTGCTGATGCGCTTATGCGCGAAGGGCCTTTCCTCGAATTACACGCTGATGTGCAAGATTTTCACGTGCCAAATCACTCCGTATCAAGCTGGCCACGCAACAACACACGGAAGATCACGCTCCTGCCCAGAAGGCCGAATTACTGCCCCCCAGAGCCCTGAGCATGCTCCCACCTGCCATCTGCTGGTGCCTGACTGCCTGCTGCCCACGTGCCCTGCTATTTGCTGCCTGCACGTCAGCCAGGGGTGCAGTTGCTGTGACCATCCCTGCTGGAACCGAAGACTCCCGACTGGGATATCATCGCTCGACAGCCCAGCCCCAGGACCCAGTTGCCCACCCACTCCTGCCTCTGGGGTTGCCATGTCGGGCACGACACCATCTGGCACCACTGGCAACCCCCAGCCAAAGAGGCAGAGGGCCACCACCTTCAGTGCCAGGGAAGTCGGTGTCCTGGTGGAGCAAGTACTGGGTATGATGCCCTCTTTGGAAGTTTGCGCACCAACAATGAAGGATGGACCAGGATCTGGATAGACATCGTGACTGCCATCAACGCGGTGGGGGTGGCAGTCTGTGACTTACACCATGTCAAGAAGCGCTGGGAGGACTTCAGGTCCAGGACCCTCAACAAGCCACCTCTTGAAGGCAGCGGATGCGAAGGGGCGCCTTGGGCCACCTGTCCGACCAGCAGATGAGGGTCCTGGAACACATATGCCCAGCGCTCCACGTCCAGGTCCTTGAGAGGCAGACCCGTCTGGAGTCGAGTGGTAAGTATACATGCATACTGATTGGACGCTGTGCGTGTGGTGGTGTGCCAGTAGTGTGCAGGTTGCACATGTGTTTTCGTAGGGCCATGTAGGGATGTGTATGAACAGGGGCGTGAGGCTGCCACATGTGAGTCCTCTTAGATGTGAGACACATCGATGGTGTATGTGTTGGTAAGCATGCTGTGCAAATGCAGGTGTGGTAGTACACATGTTTGAATTTCTGTGTATGTACGTTGGCATGGTTGTGGTATCACACATGGATGGTGGTTCCTGCTGCATGTATCTGCACTATGTACATGTGCATGTGTGTGTATTTGACAAGTGTGCAACTGTGATGCAACATGGATGCACGTGACACTGATATGTAGAAGGCTGAATGCCAGATGTGACATGTATGGCGATCGCATCACTGCGACAGTTGGAGGAGATGTAGACATGCATGTAACTGTGGTGGTGTGTGTGTGTGTCTAGTGCACTCCCTGTGTTTCATGTGATGTCAGGCTCACCTTCGGCTGTTCATGCTGTTGTATGTGTATGGATGTTGCTGCCTGGTGCAATATTGCTGTGGAAATGCTCATGTGTGTGAGTTGAAATGACATGTGTGTCGTGGAGTGTGATGCCATGTCTGAAGTTTGACATTGCCACTCATGTGCAACAGTCATGTGTGTATCAGTCCATTGTACAGTGCCCTGATGTCTGTGTTTTATCTCTCCCTGTCTGCAGCGTCAACTGATGAAGAGGGTGGAGAGGGTGCTGTGGAGCACAGCGGCAGAGATCACACCACCAGCCGGAGACGCAAGGCCCGGCTTCCCTCCCAGATTGTCATCTCGTCGGGGAGTGAGGAGTCTGGTGCCGCATCCCAGGTCGCAGCTGCCGAGGGTAGGTCCAAGAGGCAGCGGTCGGAGGCGGACTCCTCGGCAGCAGAAGGGGCAGCTGAGACCCCACAGGGTCCAACGGAGGAAGATGGCATGGAGTCATCCAGGTTGGTGGGAGGTTTGGTGGAGGAGGAGGCCGCGGAAGGGACACACACGGGATCTGGAGGTGGCTATTCCACTGGTGCTAGTGGTGCAGTGCAGGGGCAGGGACAGGAGGCAGCACAGGCCAGCGCAGAGGTGCCTGTGTGTAATCCTGTCCCTGATCCTGTCACTGCATCATCTGGCACCAGCAGGGATGCCTACGTCCAGACCTGTTTTCAGGGAGGGGATGAGCGCACAACAACTGGCCTTCCTCTCCCTGCGGACGTGGCTATCCGGGACCGTGTTGAGCCTGTTCTGAGTGGGATAGCTTTGCGTCAATGGGGCATGCGAGGTGACCTGCAGTCTTTTCGTGGAGAGACTGCATGTCGTCTCGCATACCTCTTTGACCACGTTGACCTACTGGGACGGGTCACCGGTGCTGGATTCCTCCATGTGCTGGACCTTCTTGCGACCCCCCTCCTCACCTGAACCCCCTACGCGCCAGTCCTCCTCCATGTCATCTTCCCACCCATGTGTGACCTGGGAAGCCTGTGGAGCTGCCCCTGACCCAGAGGCCTGGCTGGTGGAGGACACATCCCTGCCACAGTCGGGAGTCAGACGTCCAGCAGGGGTGGCCACCACAACAAAAGCACCCCAGCCGGAGGAGGACGTGCAGGCAGCAAGAGCCAGGGTGCAGGCACAGGCACAGCAGCAGCAACATGGTGGTAGCAATGATGGCTCGGGGCCTTCAACATCGGAGGGGCAGACATTGGCCGGAGGGCAGGAGGTCCCCGGATTTCAAGTGTCTTCCATGTGGCAGCGGTTGGGCCATGCCATAGATGCGGAGCGGCGGCGGGCGGAAGAGGCACGGCTCACAATGGTCAGGGCGGAGAACTCCATGCGGAGGGCCCTGAGGCGGGCTGAGTGCCTCCAGTCAATTCGCAGGGAGTTGGAGGTGAACATGTCGTCGTCCCTGCGAACCCTCGGGCCATGGAAGAGGACCGCCTCCAGGACATTGAGCGGGAGTTCGATGATGCCTTGGCCTGGGACATCAATTAGTGAGCTGTCGGACTAGCCCGCTGCCATTGTAAATAGTTAGATAGTGTTAGGTTTCCTTTCTATTTTTGTTTATTTTGGGCCGCTTGGACAATGCACCACATTTTTGTAAATAGTTCATTATTAGGTAGGGTTTTTTGTAGGTTTCATTTAATTTATTGGGCTCCTGGACCCTGGATTGGTGATTTGTATATAGTGGAACAGTGGATGTTTCTCTTTTTTATTTTAATTTCACCATGGAGCAATGGATTTCAGATATTTTTTTTCCCTTGGATTTGCTTTGTTGGAATGAGACTTTGGACATATTTTCATTTGGAGTTCTTTAGATTCTGATTTCATATTTTTTATTTTTTTCTGGGCATGATGCATTTTATTTCTTATTCCCATTATTGAATTCTTTTTTTTCATTACATTCATTTTGTGTTCAATACATTTTTGTTTCATACTTTGATGTGTGGTATTCTCTCATTGGTTTCATGCATGTCATGATATGGGTTTTCACATTCACTTGCACCCATTGTGTGTGTGTGACGGACATGTGTTCATGTACATACTTGCCATTCGGGTTGTATAATGTAATGGCCATTTCTCTGTGGGTGGGTGCAATACTTGTTTGGGTCTTTGGGCTGGGGTGGCGTGGGGTGTGGTGTGGGTGGCCATGAGACCCATGATTGAGGATTGTCATGACGTGGGTGCTGTGGGACATGTGAGGGGGCCGTCTGGCAGGTGCCCCTGACTGCTGGGGGGTGGGGGTGCTGGGGGACATGTGTGGGGGCCTGATGGCAGGTGCCCCTGACTGCTAGGGGGTGGGTGTGCTGGGGGACATGAGTGGGGGCCTGCTGGCAGGTGCCCCTGACTGCTAGGGGGTGGGGGTGCTGGGGGATATGAGTGAGGGCCTGCTGGCAGGTGCCCCTGACTTCTGGGGGGTGGGGGTGCTGGGGGACATGAGTGGGGGGCCGCTGGCAGGTGCCCCTGACTGCTGGGGGGTGGGGGTGCTGGAGGTGCTGAGGAACATGAGTTGGTGATCACTAGTGCAAGGTGACATGTGGCTTGGCTGGGGGGCATGCCCATGGTGGTTGGGCTGCCTGCGGGACATGACCAGGGGTGCAGGGTAGTCCCCTGTGTTGTGGGATGCCTGCAGGGGCCATGGAGGGTGTAGAGGGAACAACTGGGTGGACCCACACTGCCAATTCAAGTGTAGGACTCCCTGCGAACCCCCGAAAATCACGTACCCCGCTCTGACAGCAAAATCGCATGTGAAACTTCCCGCGCACCCCAGAAATACATGTACCCCACTCACACAGGGCATTTCGCATGTGAAACTTCCCGCGCACCCCAGGAATACACATACCCAACTCGCACAGGGAATTTCACGTGTGATACTTCCCGCACACCCCAGGAATACACGTACCCCACTCGCACAGGGCCTATCGCGTGTGAAACTTCCCGCGCACCCCAGGAATACGCGTACCCCACTGGCACAGGGCATATCGTATGTGAAACTTCCCGTGCACCCCAGAAATACACGTACCCCACTCGCACAGAGCATTTCGCGTGTGAAACTTCCCGCGAACCCCTGTTATACACGTACCCCGCTCCAATCGCGTGTGACACTCCATGTGCAGTGGGGTACGTGTATTTGGAGGGATGCCTGGGGAGCTTTACAGGCGTTTTCATGGTTGGGGGCCTGTGCGCCATGTACCGGATTTGTGCGCTGTGCATGGCACGCAGGAAGGGGTTGGGGGCATAACTGGCGCTGCTGCAGGGTCGCTGCGCCACTCTGAGCCACGGCTGGTTTTGGAAACTAAAATCGATGAATACGCTGTGCGCGGAAATGGATTTTAGCGCACGCAGCTGGCACAGAAATCTCTCAAACATAAGACCATGTTAATATTTAGTTTCTCCCAAAAAGCCAGCAACCAAAATAGTTAATTGTCTCCAATCAGCCACTCAGTTTTCAAACCAGCCATGATATTGGCAGTATTTCTCTCTTTCCAGGAAAATGATTCCTAGTTTGAATTTCTAGTAGTTTTTATGAGCAGGCTATGTATGATGTCTGTGTGTTGTACTTTCTAATTGATCGATGGTGCTGTTGCTATTATTTGTGGCTATTCAAGAGCCGTCCAGCGTGCAGCATTGCTATTTGTGGGTAGATACTCACCCCACACCCTGCTGCAGCCGTGGCTATATTCTAGCAAGTGACACATTGGGCCTAATTACAAGTGTTGCGGTAAGGCAACAACGGTGCCAGTATTGCTACCGGCACCATTGTTACCGCGCCGCAACATTCCGAGTATGCTCGCGGGTGCCGCTCTGGAACACTTGGTCAGACCAGGCATGCAGAGCGGCACCCGCGAGCAGTACCGGATGGCAGCAACGGCACCGTTGTTACCATCCTCCCCATTCCCATTGAGCAATATGGGGGCCCAAATGGGAATGGGGAGGTACCGGGTCTGGGTCCCGCGAAAGGGATTTACCAGGCCCTCTAAGGTCGGAATGGCCCGGTAAGTCACCTTTTGCGGGACTCGGATCCGGACCAGGGTTTTTGGGGTAGCCATGCCATTATTAAGGGCATGGGTACCTCCAAACTCGTAATGAGGCCCATTGTGTGTTTGTGTGTGGGGTGGAATCTTATATCCATTCAGTGTTTTGGGTTATTGTAATAGAGTAAGGGAGTGGAAGAGGACTATGAGGAGTGGAGGGGGGCTGGTAGGCATGCTGGGGACAGTTTTTGGAGTTTGGTGGAGTGGAAATGCTATGGTGAATTCTTTATTTTTGAAAATAGCTGCGTTTATCAGCAAACATCTAGGAGGTGCTCCTGTATATCCATGTCTATAAAAAGCATGTGCATAGGCACATCAATACTATTGTGGGTTTCATTTGTTGTGGCCGGAACCGCAGGTATATTTAATGTTGCAACTATAAATATACATTTTCTGTGCAATAATCACATGCTCATGTGGATGATACAGTATAGCATTTTATTTGTATGTTAGTTTATGTACTTAGTTGTACACTTATTTGATTTGAAGATTTGAAAGCCAATTTAGTTTGATTTTGGGCTTGGAGAAAAATGTGCGTTTTGCCGCAGATACAAATCAAGATCTGTAGCCTCGTCGAATACCTGAGGCTATGAAACATGCTAGGTGAAGTAAAAATAGGTTTTTGTCAGTATCATTGTTTGTTATTGGTTGTTGTTACTTTTGCATTTGTGCAGGGCTCAGTGACAGGTTGTGCTGAAAATGTGTCAGACAACTTAGTAGTTTTAGTCCTCTTTCTTTTTGCTGTTTGTTTTGGAAATTATAAAAACCACCATTTTCGGCACTTTTGTCCTTTTGATTCCTGAACTCTGACTGTGCACATGGCAGGAGTGTGGCTGATGTGAAAGTAAGCATATATTGTTATATACACATTTTAAGGTTTATTTGCAGTGTCGTGTTTGTTAGTTGTAGTGACCATTGCTATCAGATGGTGTTCATTATTATTTTGTTAATTTGCTATGTTTGAGTGGCAAGTCGTTTTTAATGCATTTTTTTAAGTTTCAAAAATGTGGACATGTAGCTTTTGTATTTGCTATCAAGTGTAAAGGCTATTTGATAGCATTTCTTGTAATTGTATTTGGATGATAGTACCTATAGGTGTTTGGAGTGTTTTGTGAGTAATTTCAATTCCTGGTGTTGTGCAAGTTCATTTTTGTTACATATTGTATTGTACTGTTTTGTTCATTTATTTATTTAAAGAGCGCACCGGGCCGTTAGGCAACTGGGCGCTTGTGGAAATCTTAGGTTACTGTTACATACATATCTTACATTTCTTATGTTACAGTTACAGTTTCTATTTGCATGAAAATGCTACAAATTTCTTCAGCTTGTGAAGAATTGAAATTGCAGTTACATAAATATATTGCATCTCTTATATTACAGTTGCAAGTTATCGTTACATTGCAGGCATATTTTACAATTTACATACAGGATATTAGTACATATTTACAGTTATCAGTAGCATGGAAGGGATTAGTGGAAGGCACGTGTCTAGGATACCAGTCGTTCATCGGATAGGTGTCAGCAATCGTTGATTTGTAGCCAGAGTTTAGCATTGGATTTGAACAGGTGAAAGCAGGGAATGGCTCTGAGTGGCATCCATAGGTTAAAAGCCAGTACTGGGAAGCTTGAGCCTCCAGTTTTTTTCAGTTTGAATTTAGGGATTTTGATGCTGTTAGATTGGACATTTCTGATGGGGCGTTCAGATGTGTGCCTGGGGAATTTTTCGGTAAGGTATGCTGGGGCTTTGTTGTTAAGACAGTTGTGTGTAATGTTCAAGGTTTTCAGCTTGATGAGGTGATTGATGGACAGCCAGTTAGCAGTTCTTCTGTGGTCAAACATATGTTGTCCTTTGGGAATGCCTAATGCTGTTCTAAGGGTGTTGTTTTGCAGGGTTTGGAGTTTATGGGTGTTCTGTTTGCTGGTGCCTAGTTGCTTATATTTGTATTTTCTTGTAGCTGCATTGTTATCAACATCCCAGTGGATTTGCACTAGATGCTGTTCAGATAACTCCTGCGAAAGGTCAACCAATATTAAACAATAGTGGTACTGCTGGAGATGGAAGCAGGAGATGTATGGAAAGCTATGGCCTTTCTAGTATTTATAATGGTTTTTCACATGGAGTGGAATCTCTCCCATTCATTAAATGTGGCATCTCCCTTGGCTACCCATTTAAGGCATCGTCCACACAGGACTTTCATCACTGAATCTGTGAAGTGTTATGAGGCAGTGCACATGGTGAATGCAAACATGGTTCTGATACCACCGTTGAAGTTTAGAAAAAAAGGGGCGGAAATAAATTGGCACTCAAAAAAAATCACTAACAATGGCAGGTAATATGGCGGTGTGCGATTACAGTCTGCCATTCGCTAAATGTGGCATCTTACTTAACTACATAGTTGCAGCATTTTGTACACATGACTTTCATCGTGGTTAGATTGGGTGTTGGTAAGAGAGGAGTTTGTGTACTGGATACCACTGCTGATGTAGAGGCTTAATTTGTAGTTGGAGTTGTTGAAGCACTCGTGGATGGACGTTACGTAGGTGTTACGCTCACCTGGTGTCCACGGGGGCCTTGATCTGGACCGGCCTGATGTTACTTCTTCCAGTGATACACAGAGCGCCGAGATGATGGAGTGGACCGGGCCACCCAGCTTGGTCTGTGTGGCTCGTATGAATACTCTTCTGTAATGCAGAAAGGGGGAATTAACCACCTGTGAGGTTTAAGCTTAACCCCACCTTCTCCCCATGAATTACTTTGGGACTCCTTTAGATTCTCACCTGATAATCTGGAAAGATGAACTCTCCATCCTGCTTCACGTGCAGGGGCGCGTAGATGACCAGTTGCCTCACTGGTGTGGGAAGTTGGCGAGTTGCAGACGGTGTTGACTCCGTAGAGGTAATAGTTATAAAGAGTTCAAAACGTCTGGAATTCACTCTGTCCAATTCCCCTAGGTTGCCCTTATGGATCTGGAAAGAGTTCACGTGGCAACCAGAGATGCGCAGGTAAGTGTTTATAAAAGCTGTTTCGGAATAAAGAGGGAAGCTTGCTCTAACCTGTGGTCTTTTCCTTTTCAGGCATCCATTCGGAGGAAGATACGTGGATTGAAGCGTTTACCGCAACCGGGTAAGTCTGTAGCGGAATGTTTCCCCATAGGGGCCGGGGTGCGGCGGAGATGCGGAAGAGGTTGCGCCGACCCGAGATTAGGTGAGTATCCCCGGTGATCTCAAGTAAGTCTTAATATATGCCTTTGTTGTCTTAGATAACTCTCTGTTGCTCACCTTATTGTTATTATGTCCATAGGTAATGAAGAGCGGCCGCAAACTGAGGAATGCTGAAAATGGCAACAGGTGAGTTCAGCGCGGCGTTGCAGGAGGCGCGGCAAGAGCGTCTAATGGATTCTTTCTTCCAGGTCTAAGTCGGGAAAATGCAGGATTCAGGTGAGTATGAATAAAACTCTTGCTCTAACCTTTCCTTCTGCTTTCCTTGCAGGTTCAGGAGCTCCGGAGTGTAGACGGGCGTGGCTGAAGACTGGAAGCTGCTGCAGGCACGGTGAGCGTTATGCTGCTACTGCAGAATAACGCGAAGCACGTGTGGCTGTCCGGGCGTGGCTTAAATAGCTTTGGAAGAAGTCCCAGGTAAGTATTCTTCCACTGCCCCATCCAGGTAAGAAAATAGTCCCTGCATTAAAATAGTCCCTCCTAAGCCTCATTTGGCGTAGGTCTTTATGCAGCATGGTCTGCATCAGGTGAGTAAGCAGCATGGTCTGCTTTAGGTAAGTTATCATTAATGAGCCTGACGCCTATGGCGCCAGGACTGACTTTGTCCTTATGAGCCTGGCGCCAAAGGCGCCAGGACTGCACCCAAACAGCCCCTAACTGGGGCTTTTGGGCATGCTCCAAATGGCGTGATGCCTGCTTCCGGGGCTGCTGGGCCAGGTCTGGTTTCCCCGGGGCAGGCATCATGACAGTAGGTGGTGCTGATCGCCTTCAATGCAAGTAATGGGCCCCATGCATTTTTCTTTTGTAATGTTCGTCTGCTATACGCTAGTCATCATCAACCTCGATAACAGAACAGAGTTGTTGTTTTTTCTCCAAATAGCAGTTTTTATTCACCTCTATAGTATGATTAATGGCCACAACTTGGTAATGGTTATGTAATTGGAATACAAGCAGTATTCTTTTAGTATCAGTATGAGAAAAAAAATCATAAATCATTTTGTATTTATTTTGTTATGATGGTGGTGATAGTGCGCGGTATAAATGACCTTTACAATTAGTGTAATTTAAGTAAATGTTATTTTTTTTCAGAGTTCAAGTATGGAAGAAAGAGGTAAACACGTATAAAGGTATCTGGTAAGACTTTGATAAATATATATGTGTAATATATTTATGCACATACAAAGGATTAAAAAAAATAGCAGTGGTCACGGTATACATTACTAGCCAATGAATGGCAGGAATGTTTTTGCTAGTGTAATGTGAGTAACAACTGGAGTGCTTTTATTTGTGGCTAAACACCTCTGTTAACCACAACTACAGGCAACAATTGGGAATGTTGAGTACTGAAACTGCACAAAATAAATTACAATACTTATTGTAATACATTTTTGCAAGTCTTGTAAATATTTATTTTAAAATATATTCACCATTCTTCATTGGGCCCAATGGGGAATTTTCGCCGCTACAACCGCCAGAGATATTAGCGCGTGGTAGTAGCACCGGCAAAATTGCAGTAGATGTGACCACAGCTCAAAGCTGGGGGTAAATCTTGCCAAACAACGTGATTTAACGGACCCTTAAATGCGGCATTAATAGCGTTACCACCAAACCCGTGATGAGTCCCATAATACAGTGCTTTGCTTAGCTGCATTGTCTGTATTATTAATGTTAATTATGTATGGAACAACAAAACCCTTGAAATTCAAGGAGCAAACTTTAGTTGCAGGGATGTTAAGGGTGAGCAATACATTGTAACAAAACATTTGAAATTCAAGGAAAAAACTTTAGTTGCAGGAACGTTAATGTGAGAACTTATTCAACAAAACACCGGAAATTCAGCTAAAGCCACCTTAACTTCGTGCCCCTTGTTGCACAGACTATGACCACAATGATGTCATCACAGATCACATCACTAATTACATTACAACAGTAACTGATATTAAGCATGGTCTTCAGCTATGGTCAGTAGCATGGCCAAATATACTTTAACAGATGAATGGGTACTAGCCATGGCCTTCTGCTATGGACAGTGGTCACAACCTTCATCCATGTGCACTAATAGGCAACCAACCATAGACGTTGGCCTTTTCCAATGGCTACAGCTTTCATCCGGATAAGGCACTAGCCATGGACTTTAGCACAGCACAGGTCACTGGCTGCAATGTTTGGCTGTGCCCACTATATATTTTAACATATACATAGGCCACTAGCCATGGCCTTTGACTTTGAACAATTTGTTAATCTTATGGCCACTGCATATTCTGACATATTAATGGGCACCTGCTATGGCTTTTAGCCATGGCCACTGATTACAGCTTTCAACGTTGCCCACTGTATAATTTAGAACAGTGATGGACTACTAGGCATGGCTTTTAACCTTGCACATTGGTATTTTAATACTAACTGACCACTAGCTATGGCCTTTGGTGCTGGCCAAAACCCCAGCTTTTGTCATGGCCAAGTCCATGGCCTAAATTGTTATTTAGGTAATCAAAGTTTTCATGAGCTAACTTATAAGTGATGTTATGTCTAATTCCAGTATATACAATTAGTGTTGTCAAGAGTGATGTCATCATTGTTCTCATACAACAAGTAATTAGCGATGTCATCAGTGATGTGATCTGTAATGTAATCATTGTGGTCATAGTCTGCGCAGAGGGGGCGTGAAGTTAAGGTGGCTTTAGCTGAATATTCAGGGTTTTGTTGCATTAAGTTCTCACCTTAAAGTCCCTGCAACTTAAGTTATTTTTCCTTGCATTTCAAAGGTTTGGTTACAATGTATTGCTCACCTTAACGTCTATACGCATATATATTCATTGAAAAAACTTTATTAAAGGGGTGTTATGGTTACAAGTAAAACCAAAAACCCCAAGAAATTCACCAGTTATGGTAAGCTAAGCAAACAAAACGTGTGCCACTACCATACACTGCTAAGACTAATACCAACAATATTAAAGATGACATCACAAATGGCATTGATGGCATCATTGATGGCATCACATATCTGGGCTACTTGTTTTGTTCATTGACATATGTAGGCGAGTTGTTTTTTTTTTCACTGACAGTAAGAACAGGTGCTATATATAAACACTTCCTTACAGTTTGATCTCAGCTCATTGTGCACATACATGGGGCAATAATCAGGTATCAAGCACACAATTAATTTGTATACATGATGGTTAACTTTAATGTTATTGACATTTTCTGGTGTAATTGTATCTTTCTTCCTTATTTAGTTTCCCTGTATGTGAATCTGATTTGTATGCAGTGTGGGTCTTCATATGTAGTGTTTGTACTAACACAAGTGTGTAGTAAGTCTTGAATTGTTGAATATTTATGCCATGTTTAACATTACTCAAAACTCTGATAAGGTAGTATTCATTCATTTACTATCCCAAATGACCCGATTAAAAATATTGCACCTCTATAGTGCATGCTGCAGCCGTTGTCTGGTGTATGTATGAATAGGTTTCTGTATCAACAACAACACTGTTATTATCAGTGCATCTTAACCAAAACGTCTCTTTAACAACATTTTTTCAGTGAATTTCATAGGTTTTTGCCAGTGCAACTTCCTAATATCATACTTACCCCAGAGATATCAGTATTTTCATCCAATCTAGAAAGTTTCAAGTAAAAACTGTCCCATTCCCCAACTCCTAGCAACATTTGTAACACTTCTATTAACTTTCTGCAACTTTTAAGCATCATTTCCTGTTCGCCAACACTCGCAGATGTCTGACGTCACTGCAGACCTTCCAGACAGTATCATGTGACCACGCGCATGCGCACATTGTGATGATGTGTTTGTGAAAGTGCCCGTGCTTCATGAACTGGTCCGTGCTACACAAACTGGTCTGTGCTAGGCAAACAGTTCAAAACTGCATTTTCAGCTTATGTAGGAAGTTTTAAGTTGAAAATGTACCCTTGCACAGCTCCTAAACCTAATTATACTGAATTTCCATCTGCAATCCAGAAGAAAGAACATGCTTGAAAGAGTATTAGCTCAACTGATATTTAATTTATCCACCATCGCCATCCCTCGGTCCCAGGAGCCACCACCACCACCTGGACGTCCTCCACAATGGAAAAAGCAGAATCATACAAAAAACAATAAAGATGACCAGGAAAATGAGAAGGAGGAAATACCTACCTCTAGCATCCAGCAGTTTCTTTACCATCGCTATGTACCAAAGGCTAAGGCTACAAAGGTTAAATGCACTTAGTGCAACATTGTACTCGATCGTGGTCAACCTGGGCATTACTCCTACAGGACCACCTCCATGTGATGTCACACCAAATCCAACCACGGGATGCTCTTAGAAAGGCATTTCCGTTCTCAGAAAGTAGTAGTCTCTCTTCCTCTACATCATCTTCCTCAGCCGGTATTGTCACCAGACTGACCACTTCTGTGGGTCAGAAGTTCCCACCAGCTACATTGCAAGCCATAAATGAGGCTGTTGATCCATATCTTTCCAAGACAACAGTATTCTGTATATACTGCAACACACCATTCTGCAAGGGGGAGAAGTTCTGAAGTGCTTTCAAGGCTGTAATCAAGGAGCATGAGAAAAGCAGCTGCCTACCTTACATTTAACGCACACCCAACATCTTGCCTTATGCACCTGCCTCCCCACCCTTATATGTGGTTAGTTCACCTTCCCACACTTCCCTCCCCCACCTTACTTCCTGCCCTTTCCTACAGAAACAAAACTGAAAAGAAAATACAAAATCAAAAACACCTTAGGAACCAACTTTCACAGTTAAAAATGGAACTAAATAAAATAATCTTATAGACTCCATCTACTTTACATTTCTCAGTATATTAGTTACACTGAATAAGATTCTCCATTATTTGCATTAAAATGTTGTAGTATGCTAATGCAAACAATGGACAATTGTATACTAGAGAAAAATGGTAAAGAACAGAATCAATTTTCTGTCCCAAATAACTTTCTCTAGCATACAATAGGGACCATAATCCATGGACCTTTATAACTATCTGCAGTATCCGCAGACCCTTTTCCAGGACATGCATCATTAAAAGACGTGGATGGCACGTGCACACCAACGCACACACTAGCCCTTCTGACCTTTTTACTTTATATTTGTGACACTCCCTCATTGCCTATATTCAAACAGTCAGAGATCCATCCATCAACCTATTAAACTTCCACAAACAAACTGTAACTTAACAAATGCACATATGCATTGTGCTATGTGAGAAGTGTATAAAGAGAAGGGCAGTATGGATGGGCAAGTGCTCATGGGAGCCCAAGAGGGGTGTGCCAAGGGATGCCAGTGTGGAAAGCCACCGGTTAAGAGCTGGGGAGTAGGATTCCCAAGGGTGGGATGCATCTTAACTGTAACGTCCCTTTAACAAAGTTATTTCTGTCAGTTTAATAGGTTTTTATAAGTGAAAATGTTTCATGATGTTACATCACTGTATATACGTTATGAATAATTCCTCTTTTAATATATATGAAAGAACTATAAATCTCCTTTAACAAACATTAGCAACTCATACATATGTCAATCGTTATCAGCACTGCATGATGCGAATGCAAATCATCATTGAATTGCCTATGGCATGAGCCTCAACCATGACCCCAGCTCCATCAAACCACCCCTATTATTCACGGCACCTACCCTGCATCCTAGCCTAGTGTCCACTATACCCTAATAATGTGACCAATGGCCAGTGCTCATGGCTTGCAGCCATGGCCAGTCTCAAAATCCATGGCACATTGACTTCAGTCATACCACATTCCCCAATAAGTATATCAGAGTACACAGTTGCATTTGCCGAGGGCCAGGCACACTACTGAGACAGCAAATTTATATCACTAGTTTTTCCACTTACTTTCTGACAATTTGGAAAAATAAAACACAAGACAGATTTCCAAAGCCTTCTCTAGGTCCTTGCTGATACTTGTCATGCATGTTTGATGTAATAACAGGCATATTTCTGGGTTTTTTCAATTACAAAATGGGAGTAAGTCAGCCCACTTCATTCTTCGCACTCCATACCATAACACTTCAAATTCATGGAATCCAAGATTTTCAGCCAATCCACAGTGCTCAGAATAGACCTTCAGCCAATGGATCCAAGAGTCCCCCAAAATCCATACACTCTGTCTCCTCAACACATAGCCATAGCCATCTTCAGTATTCTCACCCAAAAAAACGTCCTGCTACCCTCTCTTCCTATACACCACACCCAGGAAACCTGATTGGCTGATCCCCCGATATCCAGGGACACACACAATGTCTGTGTTCTCTGCAGGCCACTTTCCATGCCAGGCATCCTTAAATGACCCGGATGTCATGTGCTGTGTCTGCGGACTACCCCAATGTCTGCGGATTGAATGTCAAATCGAAGGGGGTGGGGGAGTTTTAACACAATTTCAGTTATTTATTCTTTAGTGTTGGCTCTGAAAAGAACCTTTTTTGTGGGGGGGTGTTAAACACCTTTTTTTTCCTTTTCTTGATTTTCTGTACAGTAGTACGGTACCCTCTACATGTTCCCTTCCATTTTTCTTAGAGGAACTGTTTCAATGCTGTTTCAATGCATTCCTAACATTGTAAAGAAAAATTGCATTTCCAATATGTGTGTAATGAACTCCACCTTCATGAAAAAGAGCCACACCATCAGACCCTATATTGTAATTCTCAAAAATGACATTCCTGCAGCATATAAAAAAGCAAAACAGCTTTTTTGATAAGCTGCTGCGATTCTTCCATTTGTACACTGAAAAAGTGTACACATCTCCATGTTTTCCTTGAATTTGTTTGGGAAAAAAATAATCTTTGCACCAAACACAACTCCTGCCACACTCTCTTCCTGTACACCACCCCCACAAAACCTGATTGGCTGATCCCTTGATGTCAGTGGACACCATGACTGTCTGCGGTATGCTCAGTCTCCTTTCCATGCTAGGCATCCTCAGAAGACCCAGATGTGGCACGTGCTGTCCTCGGAATACTGTTGTGTCCGCGGACATAACATTCCATTGAAGGGGTGGGGAGGTTTACACTCAGTTACCGCATGGCAGCCCTTTTACCCTTTTTACACGTATGCTTATAACACTCCCTCATTGTCTGCTTTCAAACAGTCACACATCCATCCACCAATCACATCCAAAAATTCTACATGTAACCCTGTCATCTCAGTTCAACACTTCAGATGTACACTTGAACTCTGATACATATCTCCTCACCTCCATCTGCTTCAAAAACTACTGAAAAACTTTCCAACATTTCTATGTGCAGATTCAACAACATTTGCATCAAACAATACATAGTACAGGTATACTTATAATATACATAAGGCTTCAAATCTTTTACAAATATATTTTATTTAATTATGTATCTTCAAACTTTGTATATGAACAGTACAACAGTAACAATTTCACATAACTCTCTACATTAGTACACAATACACAATTAAAAAGCAATTAATTCACAATAAATATACACATAGTTTTCGTACTTAAATCCATGCGATAGGCCACTGCGCACTAAAAACCTATGTAAAAAACTAAGAATGATCGTCTTTTAAGTACCAATGCCCAAGGTTTAAGGATAGCAGCTTGTCCATATGAGTACTTAATTAGGGATTTAATTTGCCTTCAAACCTACTTCCAATTGTTTCCAAACCCAATAAAGTACCAATGACCACCACACCTAACCTACTTACTATCACCTTTGAGACTTCTAACACATGCTCAACACCCTCCATCCAAGCACTACCCACCATGTTCCTCAAAGCAGCGCTCATTAATGCTCGCTCCATAGCCAACCATGCCATTGAAATGCATGACTATACTATTGAGAAACAACTAGACTTACTCATAGTGACTGAAAACTGGCTCCACCAAGCTTCTGGACCAACACTCACCGTTGCCAATGCTCCAGATTACACTATCATCAGGACCAACAGAATGAAATCAGTGTGTGGGGGAGTAGCCATTATTGCTAAAATCCAGCTCAATATAAGAGCGTGCCCCATTGAGAAACGAGATGGGTATGAAATCCTATTAGCCAAAGTTAGCTACCAACCACAAAACCACTTTCAATCTAGTAACTGTTTAGAGAGCTCCCAATACTAATTCACAGCCTGAATTAGATATACGTCTACTATTACCACCACTCATCAAACCCAAAACAAAATGCATAGTGCTTGGTGACCTGAATCTTGGATTCAACGATGCCCAAGATCATAAAGCAGAAGCACTTCATAGTGCACTGAAACACATGTCTTTCATACAACTCATGAACGCACATACCCATGTGAAAGGGAGAACTTTAGATTGGATCCTATCTCTCAATACCACAGTAACTATAGATTCCATTAACACACTGTCCTGGTCAGACCATCATAGTGTAAACTTCTCTATCGCTTGTAACGAACCAGACTCACCCAAACCCACCACAGCAGAATCCTATGTAACTAGAAATATCTGCAAACTCTCGGCAGAAAACCTTAACCCAATGCTAACAAACGCCCTCAATGACAAAAGTATCAATAATGAGAATCCCAGTGCCCTGGCAGACTTTTATCATAAATGCCTTACTAATACAATAGACACCCTAGCTCCAAGTGTCACTAAAACTAGAAGTAAGGACAAAAAATGGTCTTTCTGGTTTAATGATGACTTAGTCTCACTTAGACGAAAAAAATGAGCCCTCGAACACCGCTTTAACAAAACACACACGTGAGAAGCCGCGGAAGCATTCAATTCAGCTAATAAAATTTACAAAGCAGCCATCATTACACACAAAGCAGATGCATACAATACCAGGATCAGCAACGCATCCTCAGACTCAAAAGAGTTATTCTCCATCCTCAAAGAATTGGAAAGCCCTATCCTAGTCAACAATCCGGTTCAACCAAGTAAAGAATGGTGCACCACTATTCAAGATGCCCTTGCCACCAAAATCAATCTTCTACAAAATAAAATAATTTCTAAAAGAAACCTACTAGCGGATAAACACATTACCTCGAACCCAATCACTAAGCCCATAGGAGACCCCACTCCTATGTTCAATTTTGCCCCAGTTTCCCAAGAAGTAGTTCTGAATACAATAGCTAAACTAAAATCTTCTAACTGCAAAAGAGACAACTTCCCAGCACATCTTGTCAAGCTTTGTGCCCCCACCCTCAGCCCTATCATCACCAAATTTGTGAATTCCTCCTTCAAGTCGAACTTACTCCCAGCTAGCATTAAAGAAGTGTGGGTCTCTCCACTTTTAAAAACACCTACTCTAGATCCTCTAACCCCCACCAACTACCGGCCCATAACTACCGTCCACTTCCTTCTCAAAATCATCAACAAATTAGCATACAATCAAATACAAACCCACCTCGAACAAAATAATATACTAGGGGCTAGACAATCTGGGTTTAAGCCCAACCATAGTACAGAAACGGCGCTTATGGATCTGAAAAGCCAAATAGATACCAAAAGAGACACCGAAAAAATTGCTACATTACTGTTGCTGGACTTATCTGCAGCATTCAACCTTGTAGACCACGACAAACTTTGCGAAACTCTAAAAAAAGACTTTAATTTCTCAAACAAGGCCGCTCTCTGGATAAAATCCTTTCTAGCAGAACGAACATCCAGAGTCGCCATTGGAAACTATGTTGCTCATCGCCCAGGATCAGATGCAGAAGACACGATGAGCGTTCTGCTGCAGAGGATGCAGAATAACGCAAAGCAAGATTCATCCATCGGGTGTGGTTTAAATAGCCTCCTGTAGTGCTTAGGTGTCTCCTTCCACAGCCACGCCTAGGTAAGAAAAGAGTTCCTGCTTTCCAGAAGAGTTCCAGTGTTCTGAATCTAGGGAGTGGCTCCTGCCCCACCCAACAGGAAAAGTAGTTCCAAACAGAAGAGGATCAGAGGCTCAACTGGCAGGCAAGTAAGCAGCATGGTCTGCTGCAGGTAAGTCCACCCAAGCATTATGAGCCCGGCGCTTCCAGCGCTGGGACTGGGCATATTTATGAGCCTGGTGCCACTGGTGCCAGGACTGGGTCCAAAAGGTCCCAATTGGCACTGGTTGGCACTCGGAACCTGGGTTATGGATCTGCTTCCAAGGGAGTTGGGAAAATCCTGACCTTTTGGAAGCAGAGATCATGACAGTACCCCCCCTCAAGGCCCCTCCCAAACCGGGCTTCTCCGGGGGTTTTGGCTTGTCAGGAAATGTTCGGTGAAATCTTTTGATTAGGCGAGGAGCGTGGACATGTTCAGCAGGTTCCCAGGATCTCTCGTGGGGGCCGTAGCCTTTCCAGTCAATTAGGTAAAATAGTTTAGATTTGGAGATCTTGGAGTCCAGAATGCTTTTGACTTCAAACTGGAGTTCTCCATCAACTAGGATAGGTTTTGGAGATTTAGTTAGTCGGGTTTGAGGTTGCACGGGTTTTAATAGAGAGACGTGGAAGACCGGATGTATCTTCATGTGCGGGGGCAAGTCCAACTTGACCGCTACTGGGTTTACTATGGTAGTGATGGAATAGGGACCAAGGTATCTTGGGTTGAATGTGCGTGGCCCTTTTAGAGGTAGATATTTGGTGGATAACCAGACTTGATCCCCTACTTGATATTGAGGGGCTTCCTTCCGATGTTGATCTGCTCCTTTCTTGTATTGTTCTTTAGCCCTTTGAAGGTGAGAAACAGCTTCCTTAAAGGCTTGGGTGATTGTAGAATGCAGGTAGTCTACTGCTGGTGTTTCAAGATCTTGGAGGGGATCCAACTCCGAGGTTCGAGGGTGACTGTCGTACAAAAGAAAAAACGGGGTTTTCCCAGTTCCCGAATGGACAGAGTTATTGTAGGCATATTCGGCTATCCAAAGGATGTCTTTCCAAGTTTTTTCAGTTTGTTGCAGCATGCAGCGTAAATACTGTTCCAGAGTTTGATTGGTCCTCTCGGTTTGTCCGTCGGTCTGAGGGTGGTGACTGGTCGATAGTCTCACATCAATTTGAGCCGACCGACAGCAACTTCGCCAAAAATGAGAAATAAATTGACTACCTCGATCCGAAATTAGAACCGAAGGAAAACCGTGCAGTCGGACGATGTTTTCGAGAAATTCTCGGGCCAGAGTTGCTGCTGTTGGCAAGCCTTTGAGCGGAATGAAATGCGCCATCTTGGAGAATAAGTCCACGATTACTAGAATCGTATTGTATCCGGAGCATGGAGGTAGATCGGTGATGAAGTCCATAGAAAGCGTATGCCAAGGGCGAGGTGGGATGTCAATAGGGCGTAAGAGGCCTGCTGGTCTTTCCTTTTGACTCTTGTTTTGGGCGCATACTCCACAGGACATTATAAAGTCTCTGATATCTTTTTTCCAAGACGGCCACCAGAAGTAGCGCTTGATCTTTTCTGAGGTCTTGGCCATACCGGGATGTCCTTCCATTAAAGAATCGTGATAACAAGAGATTACTTCTTTCTGTAAATCTGTGCTGGGTAGGTATAATCGTTCTTGGAAATACAATAAGTTGTCCTTTACTGCAAAGTCCTTTCCCTGCAGATGCCAATTCTGTATGTCTGCTGGAGTTACAAGTTGCCTGGCTTTATCCTTAACTTTCTCTATGGATTCTGTGGCGATTACACCCAGAATTCTTTGTTCGGGAATGATTGGTACAGGTTTAGGGTTGATCAAGTGTTCTTCCACTCCTATCTGAGAAAGGGCATCAGCTTTACCGTTCTTTGTACCAGGTCGATAGGTAATTATGAAGTCAAACTCGGCAAAGAATAATGCTCAACGGAGTTGTCTAGAGGATTGGGCTTTTGCGGTTTTCAAATATTGCAGGTTTCGGTGATCCGTAATCACAGTAACGGTGTGTCGGGCCCCCAGCAGATAATGCCGCCAAGCCTTAAAGGCAGACTTGATAGCCAGAAGTTCCTTGTCAGTAATCGTGTAACTGATTTCAGGAGGCGAGAATTTGCGGGACCAAAATGCCACGGGATGCAACTGATTGGTTACCGGGTCCTTTTGTGATAGAACTGCCCCCATGGCAAGGCTTGAAGCATCAGTTTCCACGATGTAGGGGAGTTCGGGGCGAGGGTGTTTTAAGATTGGTGCAGAGATAAATTTAGTCTTCAAATCCTGGAAAGCTTGTTCTGCCTCGGTAGACCATTCAAAACGTTTGTTTTTCTTTAACAAGGCAGTGATGGGCTGGACTATTCGAGAGAATTCGGGGATAAACCTGCGGTAAAAGTTAGCAAAGCCTAACATGCTTTGCACACCTTTTACGGAGGATGGTGATGGCCATTTGAGAACTGCATCGACCTTCTTTGAATCCATACGCACTCCGCCAGGTGATAATATGAATCCCAAGAATTCAACTTCAGTCACGTTGAAAACACATTTTTCCAACTTAGCGAAAAGTTTGTGTTGACGCAATCTTTCGAGGACCGTTTTCACGTGTTTCCGATGTTCAGATTCCGATGAAGAATAAACGAGGATGTCATCAATGTAAACAACAACACACACATCTATGAGCTCTCTGAGGACATCGTTCATAAAATATTGAAAGGCGGCCGGGGCATTGCAAAGTCCGAAGGGCATGACCTGATATTCAAATAGCCCATACTTGGTGCGGAAGGCCGTCTTCCATTCATCGCCCTCTTTTACTCGTACCAAGTGGTAAGCTCCTCTAAGATCCAGCTTTGTTTATATGCATGCTTTTCTGACTTGGTCCAGGAGTTCAGGGATCAAAGGTAACGGATATCTATTCTTAACGGTGATCTGGTTCAGGGAGCGATAATCTATACAAGTTCTAAGGTCTCCTTCCTTTTTTGGGACGAAGAACAAAGCTGAAGAAGCAGGGGACTTGGAAGGACGAATAAACCCATTTGCCAGGTATTGATCCAGGTATTGTCGAAGGTGAAGGTTCTCAGGCTCGGTGAGGGCATAAATTCTACTACAAGGAGGAGTAGATCCAGGTATCAGGTCTATCTGGCAGTCATAAGACCTATGAGGAGGTAGAGAGTTAGCCTGATCCTTCCGGAAAACATCTTGGTATTCTAGGTATTCAGGAGGTAACTGGGGAGTCTCTGAAGAAATTGCTGCCAGTGCAACACCAGGTGGAGGGTGACAAGTAGAGACACATTCTGGAAACTGGACCGTTCTTGCTCGCCAATCGATCAGAGGATTGTGTTTCTCTAACCAAGGTATTCCTAGAATAATCTGAAACTGAGGGGCCTTGATCACATCGAACACGATCTTCTCATGGTGTCCATCTTGACTTACTAGCGTCACCTCTTGAGTGGTATGCGTTACTGGCCCGGAGGCTATCTCCGTACCATCTACCGTAGTAATGACGTCCTTTACAGCCTTGGGACAAAGAGTTAGATTCATCCTCAAAACCATTTCATGATCCACATAATTGCCGATGGCACCGCTGTCGACGTAAGCTTCAATTGTATGTAATCGATCCGGATTATCAGGGCTAATGAGGACCATAGGTATCACGAAATGCGAGGTCACGGAACTGGTTTTCACGCTCGGCAAGAGGACCTCTATTCTTGTCGGGCGAGGTCGTTTCCCTGCTCAGAGTTTGTAACTTTGGTAACTGCAGCTCCTACTGCCTTCTTGGCAGGTTTCACCGGACAGTCTCGAAGAAAGTGCGCTGAGTTTCCGCAATAGAGGCATAATTGCAACTGTTTTCTCCTTTCCCGCTCCTTTTGTGTTAGAGGACCTTTCAGACCCCCTATTTGCATGGGTTCCCTGGAGTCTACTCCTTTGGAAGGAGTTGGCGGTTTGGAAAATACTCGAGCATCAAACTTGGAACGATCGGCCTTCCTGTTCTGCAGTCTGTGATCTATTTGAACGACTAAGTCTATATAGTCCGAACAATCTTGTGGGGGATTCACTACTTGGGCTAACACATCTTTGAGCTCTCCACGTAGACCTCTATAAAACAGCGTAATCCTTTTGTCCTCAGGCCATTGAGTTTCCACTATCAGTCTGTTGAAAGACGCAATATAAGCCAAAAGGTCTTGATTACCTTGTCGCAACGAAAGAAGCTCATTGTCCAAGGCCTGCCCCTGTGAATGTCTTGCGAACAGTTTTTCCATACTGAGCTGAAAAGCTTGAAAATCATGGAGGATCGGATCATCTTGATTTACTAGAGGGATCGACCAGTCTGCCGCATTGCCACTAAGGTACGAAAGCACGAAAGCTACTTTAGCTTGATCAGTAGGAAAGGCTGCTGGCCGGCATAAGAAATGCAACCGGCACTGATTGATAAATACTGCAAACCTCTTTGGGTCACCAGAAAATCGTTCGGGCGGAGCCAGAGGTACATTCCCAGGTAGGTTGATCTGCACTGGATTCATAGAGGATGTAGAAGGAAGATTTCCCCCAGATGCGGGTAACGGGGTCTGTCCGGCTTGTGACTGTAGCAATTGTCTAGCGAGATCATCTGTTCGCTCCTTGGAAATAATCAGTTCCCTTCTTAGAGCGTTCGTTTCCTGACGGGCTGCATGCACTTCTGCCCTTAGTTCCCCAAGTAAGTGGGCTAGCTGGTCGGTATCCGAGGTTTCCATAGCGCCAGGACGGGAGTTTTGTGGTAGGCTTTGCGTTCTGTAACGCTCACCTGATTCCCGTAGAGGTGCCGGTCTTGACTGGGCGTATACCGTATCTTCAAAGGTGATGTGTAACACACGGCTGGCTCTTTGGGCTGGACCTCTGTGTACTGTATGTCTGACTCGAAGGGTAAGATGTCTGCAGATAGAAAATATGGGATTAAGGAACTGGGTTATTGAATGTTTCTCTCTTCTTCCCTTTCTCTTCTCCTGTAGAACCCCAAAGGTTAACGCTCTCACCTTAGGTAAGTGAACGCTGTGCTCTCCATCTGCCTCGGGGCAGGGTGCTGTAACCAGTTTCTTCACTGGATAAGGGGAGCAGGCCTCTTGACTTCAGAGGACTGCTGTCCGTCATTTACTGCACGAACAGTACGTTTCGAGTAATTCTAATGTCTTTAAAGTCTTTAGTAATGATGTTTCTTGTTTTGCAGGGTTCCGGCGATGGCGGATGACGGGCTGAAGTGAGTTGAAGATGGAGGCCGTGTTATGAATAGAAGCGCCTGGAAGCACATAAGTAAGCGCTTGTTGCCTGCTTCACGATGCGCTCTAACTGTCTTTTTATTTTGCAGGTACAAGTTCGGAGCGGCTGCAGGGTGCCGGAATACCCACTGGGTTAGATGTGGAAAGGAATAATGGCACGTGAGTATTAAAGTTCCTCAATGTCTTTAAACGCACCTTGTTTTGTCTTTCAGATGCGGGATGCAGCGCCGAAGGCCTCCGGAGCGTGCAAAGAGTTGGTAAGCTTTTGTCTTTCAGATGCCGGAATGCAGTGTGAAGATCTCCGGAGCGCACGAAGAGTAGGTAAGCCTTTGTCTTTCAGATGCCGGAATGCAGCGTGAGGCGTTGGTGACAGCCGATGGACCAGGTAAGTGAAGAGCTGTCACTGAAGACCGTAATGCTAACCTGTTCTTTCTTGTCTTTATAGGTGTTGCTGAAGACTGGATTCAGGATGGTAAGCCTTTTTCCTTAGGCCCAGGATCAGATGCAGAAGACACGATGAGCGTTCTGCTGCAGAGGATGCAGAATAACGCAAAGCAAGATTCATTCATCGGCTGTGGTTTAAATAGCCTCCTGTAGTGCTTAGGTGTCTCCTTCCACAGCCACGCCTAGGTAAGAAAAGAGTTCCTGCTTTCCAGAAGAGTTCCAGTGTTCTGAATCTAGGGAGTGGCTCCTGCCCCACCCAACAGAAAAAGTAGTTCCAAACAGAAGAGGATCAGAGGCTCAACTGGCAGGCAAGTAAGCAGCATGGTCTGCTGCAGGTAAGTCCACCCAAGCATTATGAGCCCGGCGCTTCCAGCGCTGGGACTGGGCATATTTATGAGCCTGGTGCCACTGGCGCCAGGACTGGGTCCAAAAGGTCCCAATTGGGACTGGTTGGCACTCGAACCTGGGTTATGGATCTGCTTCCAAGGGAGTTGGGAAAACCCTGACCTTTTGGAAGCAGAGATCATGACATACCGGTCCCCATAGGAGTTCCCCAGGGACCTTGCTTCTCTCCCTCCCTCTACAATGCCTACACCATACTCCTATTCTCAGCACTAGACGATATGGGTGTCATCTACACAAACTTTGCAGATGAGACCCAGATCCTCATCCCCATCACAGGGGATTACATCCAAGACACCCAGACCATTAATAAAGTCTATGCCATCATTCAAAACTGAATGGAATTCAACAGGCTCTGTCTCAATGACGAGAAAACTGAGGTTCTCATCGTAGGTTCACAAAACAGAATAAGTACCCTCAACCCAAACTACTCACATATCAACATAGATGGCACCCAGATCCCAGTACTCAAGCAAGTCAAAACTCTTTGAGTACATAGAGACGCCAATCTGACTATGAATAAACATATATCGGCCCTCTCCCCCTTCACAGCTTACACTGCTAAACTCATCGCTCTCAGTCGCAAGTTCCTCATGCATACCAAATGCATCACTCTGGCTAGAGCGCTGATTCTAACAAAACTTGATTACTGTAACATCCTGCTACTAGGAACCTCCAAAGTAAATATCAGCAAACTACAATTTATGCAGAATAAAGCCCTTAGAGCAGCTCTAGGCATAAAGAAATCCCACCACATTTCCAATATTAGGCAAGTAAACCACTGGCTGCCCATTGAAGCCAGAATTATTTTCAAAACATTATGTGTTGTACATAAATGCATTATGAACAAAGCCCCAAGCTACCTTAACAACAGTATCAAGGAACAAACTTCATGTAGAACCCTCTGATCCAATAATCTGGCACTCTTAGTAATAACGAAATACAAATATAAGGGAACTGGAGGAAGCAGCTTTAGAGTCCTAGCCCCAACTCTTTGGATGCACTACCACTCAGTGGCCCTCATTACGACCCTGGCGGAAAGCGACTGACCGGAGCGCCACAGCGTAAATAGCGTTTCCGCCATTGCACGAAGGAGCAAAGTGCGGCCCATTCCGACCCATCGGGCACGAGCACCACGCCACGGCGGAAGTGCAAAGTCCGCGATGGCGGAAATGACCCCAAAACGGCCCACACCGCCGCCGTACGGCGCCCTAGGTGCAATACCGCCACCCCTCTTAGCGGTCACCGCAGTGTGCGCCTACCGGAAAGTACGGTGCCCGGAAATATACGGAAACGGAAGTTAAAACATGGGCCCGGAACGGGAAACATCCCGGCGTACACCTATAAAAACACTAAAACCACACAACCACTAAAATCACTACCCTGAAACACACCCCAACCCGTCAACCACCCTAGCGAAACCAAGAAAAATGGGAAAAGTAGCGAAGAAAGCGTGCGACCGCAAGCGGCAGGTCCACTTCTCCCGTGAGGAACTCACCGTGCTAACAGAGACCCTCCAGGAGAATGCTGCCGTCGTCTTCTCCACGCAAATGACCAGGACGGCACTTGCAAACAAGAAGGCCATATGGGCTCTGGTGGCACAGCGGGTAAGTGCGGTGGGGACCGCACCCCGCACCCCACAGCAATGCCGCAAGCGATGGGACGACCTGCGGATACGCGTCCGCAGCATACTCTCTGCCAACCGCAACATTGCCACAGCCACCGGGGGAGGTCCTGAATCACCCATCAAGTTGACCCCCTGGGAAGAAATCTGTGCCTCCACCATCGGAATGGAGAGCATAGAGGGAGTCGGAGGGATGGAGAAAGGAGTGCAGACATCCGAAGATTCAGGTAGGTGGGCCAGATAAAACAATGCCAAATCCACACAGTCCATCCATGTGAAGTACCATGCGTCCACATAGTGCAACAGAAACACATGTCCAGGAGAACGTCCGCACACATCGGCCTGAAAGCGCACGTCAAAACCCACAATAAATACATAAATAATTAAAAACCCCTAATACACGCACTACACGTGCAGCAGGCACACCCTAACTGCAGGCTGCCAAACAACTGCACCCTCACTCCACACACAAATCAAAGCACCTCCAAGACCCCGACCCAAAACACCCTCAGGTACCACCCCAATGCATGTGATACAATGCCATTCCAATTCCCACTGACCCATCAATAACCCTCGCCCTCCTTTACTCCACCACAGGGTCCGATCCAAACGACGAGCTACAGGACACCCCTACCAGCACACCTGCAAAGAGGGCCAAGACCAACGGCCAGAGACCCTCCACCTCAGCTGCACGCATCAAGACACGGCAGCAGCACAAATCAGGTGGCAGCACAGAGGAGGGAACATCAACAGGCACCCCAGCAGCCAGCATGCCCACAACACCACCACCACAGGTCCCCCCAATGGATGCCACAGAAGGCACTGCCTCTGGTGGCAGCAGCACCATAGGTGACACCCCATTGATGGCAGCATGCTCGGACACAGAAAACGGGGATGCCGAAGTCAGATCCATCCATGACCTGTCCCAATCCCCCTGTCTGTCCCATCCCGTACAACATGAGGATACCACGCAGGGGCACCCACAAGACGACGACTGGCCATCCCCCACAAGCCCTGTGGCAAGGCAACATGAGGACAACAGCCCCTCTGTGACACCCCCGCAAATGTCCATGGCCCAGCAGAGGCAACAGTCCCTCGACCAGTTGATCGAACAACAGCAGCAACTGGCCACACTCCTCAAGGACCATGCCGATGAATGTGGGGGCACTAAGGCAGACATAGAAACATCAACTGAGACACTTAGGGCAGAAATGGAGAGAGGTACAGAGACGCTAAGGGCACAAATTGAGAGAAGCACCGAGAGCCTGAGGGGGGAACTGCATGCGACGTCCAAAGACGTATGTGCCGAACTTGCCGCAGTGCGCCGTGTGCTCACTGAGCTCTCGCAAACCCTTAGGGACATGCATGGACGTGAGCAGGCAGACACATCATCCGTTGCAAGTTCCGTCCAGGGCAGCCCCCAACGTAGATCTGGAAGGAACCTGCGCTCCACAGGCAGGGGTGCCCCTGATACCCGCAGAGGGGGCATGCAATAGCGACAGCCCACTGACAATGAGCATCTTTGGACACTGGTGTTCGGGGGGGAGGTAGGAGGGTGGAGGGGGTGTGTTGGGCTCACTTGGGTGGCGGGTCGATAGGGTGTTCAACATGATATCACATATGCCATAAAAAGTGCACGATCAACCAATGAGAAGTGTGGACATTGATATTTGTGTACTAGGCCATCATAGGCGTACAGTCCATATTGTGCATGTCCCAGACACACGCAGTGCCACGAGTCCCGTGTCCATGTATCAGCCACCAGGCGTGAGTGCTAGAAGCATACATCAATGAGATGCTGACGAATGTCACGGGCCTCCGGAGCCTCGCAGACTCCATGAGGTGCTGCCACATCCCCACCCTCATCATGACCATCATCAGGTGCTTGCAGTTCAGCGTCAGGGGGCATGGGCACATTTCTACGTACGCACATGTTGTGGAGCATGACACATGCCATCACCATCTTTGCAACCTTCTCATGGCGGTACAGGAGTGCTCCGCCAGACCTGCTGAGGCAGCGGAAACGGGTCTTCAGTAGGCCGAATGCCTGTTCAATGACTACACGGGTACGTGAGTGGGCATGGTTGTAGTCCTCCTCATGCTGGTCCCGTGGGTTCCGGACTGGTGTGAGGAGCCATCTCTTCAGTGGATATCCAGCATCACCTGTATGTGGACGAGAAACGTATGATGTGGAATGCCATTGATACGTACGCACACCCCCCCCCCCTTCCTGGCAGGTCATTGCCAATTCACATACCCCACATCATCATGCATGTAATGAGACTCACCGAGTAGCCAGGATCTGTTCCCTGCGTGTCGCTCCATGTAGCGTGGTATTGTAGAGTTCCTCAAGACCATAGAATCATGGGTTGATCCAGGGAATCGGGCACAACAATGTGTAATGATCCTGTTGGAGTCACACACCATCTGTACATTCAGGGAATGAAATTGTTTTCGGTTGCGGTACTGGGCCTCCATGGCATGTGGGACGACCAATTCAACATGGGTGCAGTCGATGGCACCAATGCAACCCGGTATGCCGGCAAGTGCATGGAATCCCACTTTTGTGTTGGTTATTTCCTGCTCCGAGCGTGGTAGAGAGATGTAGTCGTCTGCGTGCTTCAGGAGGGCATCGAGCACTTGCAATAGTGTCCGTGAGAACAGTGGCTGAGAAATGCCATGCAACTGTCCGACTGTGTGCTGGTAGGTGCCTGTGGCCAGGAAGTGGAGTACAGACACCACCTTCAGTAGGGGTGGGATGGCGGTTGGGCTATCTATCATGCTGACAAGGTCAGCCTGTGTCATGTCCACAATGGCGGCTATGGTGTCCCGGTCCAGACGGTAGAGGGTGTGGATCTGCTCATCAGTGAGGTTGAACGGATGTGCTCGGAGGCGTGGAATTGCGGGCTGCCTGCGTGGTGGTAGTGGCTGTGCTGGTGGGCCTTGCTGGCCCTGCCTTAGCCTCCTCCTCCTCCTGCGTCTCCTCCGTGCGGCTGGTTGTAGTTGGTGTTCGTCTACTTCTTGGAGTCGGAGCACTTGCAGTGCTATCAGGTCCCCCAGGGCCAACATCGCGAGTCCTGCCGGTAGCATTTCGGTGTGGTTGTGGGAGGAGACTGGCTGTGCAATTTATGTGTTTTCAGGCTGTATGGCCTCCACCTGTGGTGATTGATTCCACCTGTGCAAACTGCTCTCCCCTTTGGCCGAGCACGTCCCGCGCACAACGCTGCAATTCGGGGAATTGTATCTTGCTATTGCAATCATGTATTTGTACCCGATGGCCGTGTAAGATTGGTTGATATGTTCATTCTGCTGTGGTCCCATTGTTTCACATACTATCTGTGCAGTCGCGAACAGACTTGTGAGGGGTCAGTGGGACGTAGTACTCGAGTAACGGTGGGCCCTCATGCATCACTGTACCGAGTTGCAACGACGGGCGGGGCGTCCCAATCGTGGGTGAAGGCAGTTGCCATTTACACACACAGCCGCACTCGATGGAATAATTAGTGATTTCAAACGGCCACAGATGCCTTTTCGACGTGATGTTGCAAATGAGGAATTCGAAGGGCGGCGCTTTCGGTTTCCAGCTAGCGGCGAGGAGATGCCCACAGGTCTGACTGCAAATGTAACGTTCTATTGTTCTATGTCCTTGAGACAGGGCCCATGGCGATGGAGCAATGATTGATATGAATAGTTTGGGATGCGCAATAGCTACGTGGGCGATGAGGCCGTCCGTTCCCAAATACATGTTACTTCACAACACTGGAATTACGGGCTGGGGCACTGTGGATTTAGCAGGCTGCATAACGCACAGACTCAATGGATGTTTCTAATGTTATGTGAGTAATTATTCAGGCATTTTGATCCCGGGATGAGGGAATGATGGATGGATGCATGGGCAGGTGATTTGATACAGAGTTTGCCATGTACAGGGCTTCTTGGGATCTATCCGCCTCCCCTACGCTATGTGATGCAGGGCTGCCATAGTGGGACCATCGTCCATCTGGCCTTGTTGAGCCCTCCCTGTCTCGAGGCGCCCTCAGACACTCGTTTGTGATGGTGTTTGCACCTCGATATAGATGGTTATGAGTCGCAAGTGGTTTTGGGGTGGTGATGTTCCTTTGGAGTGGGCTAGCATGCATATGGCTGTGGATTTCGTGTGATCATTGAAGTGAGTTGTTGGTATGTAGTTCTGATGGCCATTCTGTTCTTTTTCTTTTCTTTTGGTTGACAGGTATCTCCTCCCCTTTTGCCACTGCCATCTGTATGCCACTCCTGCAGATGGATTTTACTCCCGACACCTGCTGCTTCGTGTTAATCAGTGGAGCAGCATTACGATCTTATGGGACGATCGCCAATGGGCCACATGCCCTTACGCAGTACTGGTGGCTCGGAGCAACATTTCGGCCTTTCAGCTGGACTAGTGCCTCCCCATTGGGACGGGCCTGCGGTTCTGTGCGCTTCCATGTTGCCTTTTCGTACGTGCATGTGGCTCTGTGTACCATGGGGGAACAGGGCGACACACAGGTAGTGGCTGGTCATTTCTTGCGGAAGCAGCCCACAATGGTGATTGGTGTTTTGGAGTTCATGGCCTGATGGCTGTATGGGCTTGGTGATTTTGATGTGCATAAAATTTCTATTCTGATTTGGCCCGTGTAGCGTTTTTCTTTGCAAGTGATGTGGCATATGCCTATTTGGGGGGCGATGTATTGTGAGGAGATCTGCATTGGGTTCCAGCTTCGGGGTTTAGTTGCGTGGTACTGTGCTGTGCGCGTTTGCCTACGGAGCCCAGTGAGGTCAGGGATGGGGGCTGCCAATATGCCAGTTTGAATGTTGTCATGCTCAGGGGCGGGGGATTGGGTTTTGTGTAACAGATGCCGGTCAGCCAGGTGGACTGGTGGAATGATGTGGTTTTCGGAATATTGCTGGTCACAGGTGCCTGTGTTTGCGTGCGTTTCTTGGTGGGGGACTGTGGTCATGTCCATTGGGATGGCTTCTGTATTCGTGCCATCTGTGCCCTGCAGCTCCCATTGGCCCCTCTTGTGTTTCTTTTGTTCGTTGGCATGCATGGGTGACTTGTACATTTCAATGGTTGCATTGTGGCTTCATTGCACCTACGGGGAGTTGTACTTTGTGGGCAGGGAGCGGTGTACAGGCACTCAGTGGGGCCGTTTACGGTTGATTCGCGATGCCGTACTTCTCGCCATGGCGGAATGGTACATTACGCCGTGCCTGATGGCGTTGGGTACATGTCCGCTAGGGTCGGAATTGGCGTACCGTTGCACCATGGTGGTGTTTGCGGTTTGGCATGGCGCGCGCGCGCGTGCTTGGTGCAGTTAGCGTTGGCGTTCACTACGGTGTAGCTAATGGCTTCGTACTTTGCGGTGACGGGTCATAGTCGCACCGAGCGCTATTCGATGGCGGTATTGCATTTCCGCCATCGTTTTTCGATTTCCGCCAGGGTCGTAATGAGGGCCAGTATCAGAAATGAGGATACCTTATTAGGTTTCAAAAAAGCCCTGAAAACCTGGTTGTTCAATAAATACTGACATCTGGCCACCAGAACTCACTCGACAGACTTAACTGCAACCTTAAAGGATGCTTTCATCATCTATATGTACGTCTTAGCATCCTAAAATGTCTGTATTAATAGCCTCTGATCTGAATCACTATCACTGTTATTCATCGATATGTAACACTCTATAAGACATTTTTATAAGCTCTCTTCAACCTCGCCATGTAACCCTATGGTATGGGATAATAACAAATGTAATAAATAAATAAATAAATAAATAAATATTCCTCTTCTGCTTCTTCATGACACATGCAATCTGGGTCTCCACCTTCTGGTGCATGCATCCTTCACCTAGCTTGCACCCTTTGGTTTTCTTGTATCTCATTCCATCTTGTGCTGTTGTGTATATGTTCCGGTTCTGGGCTCTCCTCCTGATTTCTGTCCTATTAGGGTTACATATGACACTTTCTTTTTATGTAGATTATCATTATGATCTACCGTCTGCACCATAGTAAATGTGTCTTCCCGCGTTCTGTTATTGTGCTGCATTGTGCCTTCGGTAATTGAAATCTTTATCATACATCCTTAGCCATCCAATCCTTTCCTTAATATTTCCTGGAAATATGCTGAACTCATGGATACATCTGATTGTTAAGTTTGTGCACTCCCCCTCCTCCACCACCATGCACATGGGCGTGTTCCATTGCTGCTGTTAGGCAGAATGATATGCAGTCCCCTTTGGGAACACCACACACAATTAAGACCACAAGTGACAGTACAATTTGACCTTTGGTACAAGCCTGTACTACACAGTTAAAGTGGTAGCAGTAGCAGAGCAGCCAGATGTATCTCAAGAGTAAGTGAGCAGTATCAAATAGTTAGACAAAGGACAGGAATTACTATGATTCAGGCAAACACTGACTCAAGGTTTTCAAGTAAAAGAATATACATTTATTTCACTCTTCAGTTGTAGAACATTACACTATTATAAGCAGTCTAAAAATCACTTTCTTAATACACCACACCACTTCCCTTAAATTCCAGACAAGTTAAGCTCACAAAATGAAGTGCGAGCAAAATGGCACTCCAGCAATTTTAAAAGGGAGGGAAAGACAAAAGTTAACAGAAATGGATCCACACATACAAGTAAGTACTCAGGGCAAGCGAACAAGAGAGACTACAATGATAAAATCAGATAGAAAAGGCTTAGGGCCAAAGTCAATGGTTCATAAATCAGGGTAGATTGCGGTAAAGTTCGTGGCACGGTTTCCGGATGAGGTTGGTTGGTCGAAAAGTTAGTTCAAAGAGAAGAGAAGGACAAGCCCTCAGATTGGAGAAAAATTTCAAACACTTTCACCGCAGCTGAAGGAAACACACAACCGGATTTGCACAGTACCTTAAAACTGAGAGGGGGCTGTAGCTGAGGCAGATGTTCCTGGTAGTTCCTGCAGGCTCACGGTTCCTGAAGCGACTGTCGGACTGATCAGAACTAGGAAGACTGGAGGGTCCTGCACTACCCAGGGAAGAAACCAGCAGCAGCGCCAAACAACAAATAAAAGGTGCGCTCCTTAAAACCGAAGCAGGGTCCGACCTTCCTGGCTATCCAGCCCACTTGCAGTGAGGAGGGGTCCTGGCTTGCAGTTTGGGTGAACTGGTTGGTCCCACCAGCTCAAGGGAAGACGTTTCCTGGAGGATCTTCTCTGTCGTTGCATTCTGGAGATTCGGACCTGGAGCAGGGCTTCACCGGGCGGTTCAGTCGTTGTAGGGGTCCTCTTCTTCCGGTTCCTCATTGGTTCTTTCGTTTCAGTGGCGACTCTACTCTTCCAGTCCAGACACCTGCTTTATATGCAGTTTTCCCCCATTCATACAGCCTGGCTGTCAATCACACAGCAGGGGGACTGGCCTGGGAAGGCCAGTTCCCTTAGCCAATCAGACAAGAGTGCGACTTGGGTTACCAAGGGAACCCATGGCAGGGGTCCTAAAACCCCTCCCTCACATCCTGCCTACCCAGAATCTCAGGCGCCTAAAGGAGGGCTTCTGTGTATAAGCACGCAAAAAGACAGCCAACAAAGGGACCAAACCTGGTTTGGCACGCAGAGTAAAACACGAGAAATACTTTAACAAAAAGAACTGGCGAATAAACCCGGCCGGAGCCAAAATAAAATGTATTTGGTCAAGCGGGTTTATGTTTGAGGCTAATAATAGCCGAAAACATTATAAAATAATCGTGGTATAGGGTAGATACCACTGCCACCAGCCAAGTCTTAATGTAAAGGAAGAGGAACAATGCCCCAACAGACACAGACAAAAAGGGATAAGAATTAACCCTTTCCAATACTCCATGGAAGATGGGGTGTACTGGGTCTGTGGTTTAAAGTGACTAAGGTAAAGGTAATGGCAACTTTACCCTTTTCTGAGGGACTGTAGTCAGCCCCAGAAAATGGAGTCGGTGGGAAGTCTAAAAGTCTAAAAGACAACCCTGTGTCACTGCACTGAAGGTGCTGTGTAACACATGAAAAATATGCTGCCCTGGAGTAGGTGAGGCTCCAGTGCCCAAGATCACACAGAAAATAGACATACACATAGCAAAACACATGTAAGAGTGGGAAAAAAGGCTCACACTCTTACCAAGTGAAAAAATAAATCCTAGAAATCCAGCAGAGCTGCTGAGGGACTCAGAAGGTAAGGGAAATCAAACATTTATGGGAATTCTCCCTAACAGCTGCTAATTCCCATTGAATGGACCAATTGTTGCTACCTTTACAATCTTTACAGCACCTCCTGCCGCAATTATAGCACCCTTTCCCTCCCCAGTTAGATGTCAAATCCCCATAGGAGACAGCATTGTATCTGCAAGGTGACATATTGGGCCCCATGGCTATTGACCTGGATGGCCAGCTTACTGTACACTCCAAAGTGTGACTTTTCTGAATTTGAATGCATTTCCAGTGTTTGTTTCATTGTTCATATGTTTTCCGAATATCATGGTTTTCATTTGGAGTGTCTATACGAACAGCATTTTGGTGTGTTTTATATTCTGCTTTTTGTGATCTATACTCTGTTTAGGGTATGACCGCACAGGGGGTTGTTGTGGCAGAATATATCTATGTTATCGTGGACCTGCATTAGGTCAATTCTGTGTCGTCATGCATAATCAGTCTTACAAGTTGCACACAACTCATATTGCATCCCAGGGCTGGAAGATTTCTACTGCAAACCAAGGAACATAAGGTAAAACCTCAGTGTGGTACTTCACCTTTCTATATCCTGACCTTATTTGGTATAAAGTAGCTGTTATGTTGTTGTTCATAGAAGTTATATGCTAACTGACCCTATATTTCGAAAGGGTACAAAAGAAACCGCAAGGATTACTGACGGCCAACTCCAGCTGGTGCAAGAATCCTTTACCATTATGCAAAAATATTTAGGTAGCACCCACCTGGAGTCGGGCCACTGTGCTTTTATATTAGTGATCTCTCTATATAAGCTGCCCTCTCTGTGTAAGGGGCAGAGATACTTCTTACAACTTTGCACAACTTTTTTTGAATGCTCTCTCCAAATTGCAGCTGCCATTTGTGAACTTGTTTATCTTGGGCCTAATAAGAACTTGTTTAACTATCAGCCTGGCTTGTCGTGTATTTGTACCTGTCCTTCAGGCAATTCATTCTTTCTTTATGATCAAAACACTAATATGTAGGGGTATCAAAATATTGGTTCCAGCATCTTCAGTCAATACAGAATGCAGCTGCCTACATTGAAAAATGTGCCTCTTGATATCTTATACCAATACTTTGGAGTTCACTCTGGCTTCCTGTGAGTGATAGGATTATATTCAAATGACATGATATATGATATGATATGATATGATATGGCATTTATAACGTGCCTGTACACAAGTGTTTCTAGACGCAATAAGACAGCGGCGGGGGGGGAGTCGGGGGCAGAGGTAGGACAAAGTAACTATCTTACTAGGCCTTGTGTCATTCAGGTCACGCAAGTGCGAGGAAGTGGATGGGGCAAAGTCCCAAAAGGTGGGGAGGTGGAGAAGTGCAGGTAAGCAAATTGTTAGCCAGCTAGTTGCTCGGTGCAGGTAAAGGAAAGTGCCAACGGGTGGCTCTTAAGCACTTAGAGAGGGGACTGTAGGTTTACAGATACAGACCACACCTGCTGGGGGAGCCAAGAGGCAGTATGAGGTGCAACTGGACATGCAGGGACCTGGGCCAAGGTTCAGAGGGTGGGCAGATGACCAGTGCGTGGACCAGATGGGTCATCAGCATGGGAGAGGAAGAGAGAAGGCGGAAGCGAAGAGTAAGGTCTTGAGTTGCTTCCGGAACCGGGGGTGGTTCTGATTAAGTTTGAGAGAGGCAGGAATGCGAATCCAGAGGGAGGTTCCAGCTGAAGAAAGAGATCTGCCCCCAACTCTCTGCTTGGAAAAGCGACAGACCCTCAAGGAGTTGGAAGGTGATGAGCGGAGTGCTCGGGAAGGGAGATGTTGAGGAAGAGCGCATTGGCGGTAATTCAGTCCCAGGTCCCAGAAAGCCTGTGGACGATGCAGAGGATCTTTAACTTGATCCTTGCCGCCACTGGGAGCCAATGAAGAGATTTTCATGCTAGAGAGATACAGTCCCTGGGCCTGAGGCCAAGGACAAGTCTTGCCGTCCTGTTCTGCATACGTTGGAGAGGATGGAGAGTAGAGGCAAGGAAATTTAGAAAGAGGTTGTTGCAGTAGTCCAGCCTAAAGAGGACTAGAGCTCTGGAGAAAGTGAGCTGCTGGTGGAAAGTGAGGAAAGGCAGAATACTTCTGAGAAGGTGCAGCTGATAGTGTGACTTCTTGGAGTCATCAGAGATGTAAGGAGAGAAGGAGAGGGTGGAGTTGAAGATGACCACACGTTTCTTAGCCTCACAGGTAGGAGTAGGAAGAGGGCCCAGAGTGGGTGGCTAGAGAGAGAGAGAGGATAGGAGGGAGCTGATGTTCCGATGCAGAGGATCTCCGTCTTACTGGCATTAAGGCAGAGATCCACATCTGAGCACATCCACAGTGCTCAGAATAGACCTTCAGCCAATGGATCCAAGAGTCCCCCAAAATCCATACACTCTGTCTCCTCAACACATAGCCATAGCCATCTTCAGTACTCTCACCCAAAAAAACGGTCCTGTTACCCTCTCTTCCTATACACCACACCCAGGAAACCTGATTGGCTGAACCCCGATATCCAGGGACACACACAATGACTGTGTTCTCTGCAGGCCACTTTCCATGCCAGGCATCCTTAAATGACCCGGATGTCATGTGCTGTGTCTGTGGACTACCGCGATGTCTGCGGATTGAATGTCAAATCGAAGGGGGTGGGGGAGTTTTAACACAATTTCAGTTATTTATTCTTTAGTGTTGGCTCTGAAAAGAACCTTTTTTGTGGGGGGGTGTTAAACACCTTTTTTTTCCTTTTCTTGATTTTCTGTACAGTAGTACGGTACCCTCTACATGTTCCCTTCCAATTTTCTTAGAGGAACTGTTTCAATGCTGTTTCAATGCATTCCTAACATTGTAAAGAAAAATTACATTTCCAATATGTGTGTAATGAACTCCACCTTCATGAAAAAGAGCCACACCATCAGACCCTATATTGTAATTCTCAAAAATGACATTCCTGCAGCATATAAAAAAGCAAAACAGCTTTTTTGATAAGCTGCTGCGATTCTTCCATTTGTACACTGAAAAAGTGTACACATCTCCATGTTTTCCTTGAATTTGTTTGGGAAAAAAATAATCTTTGCACCAAACACAACTCCTGCCACACTCTCTTCCTGTGCACCACCCCCACAAAACCTGATTGGCTGATCCCTTGATGTCCGTGGACACCATGACTGTCTGCGGTATGCTCAGTCTCCTTTCCATGCTAGGCATCCTCAGAAGACCCAGATGTGGCACGTGCTGTCCTCGGAATACTGTTGTGTCCACGGACATAACATTCCATTGAAGGGGTGGGGAGGTTTACACTCAGTTACCACATGGCAGTCCTTTTACCCTTTTTACACGTATGCATATAACGCTCCCTCATTGTCTGCTTTCAAACAGTCACACATCCATCCACCAATCACATTCAAAAATTGTAACCCTGTCATCTCAGTTCAACACTTCAGATGTACACTTGAACTCTGATACATATCTCCTCACCTCCATCTGCTTCAAAAACTACTGAAAAACTTTCCAACATTTCTATGTGCAGATTCAACAACATTTGCATCAAACAATACATAGTACAGGTATACTTATAATATATATAAGGCTTCAAATCTTTTACAAATATATTTTATTTAATTATGTATCTTCAAACTTTGTATATGAACAGTACAACAGTAACAATTTCACATAACTCTCTACATTAGTACACAATACACAATTGAAAAGCAATTAAATCACAATAAATATACACATAGTTTTCGTACTTAAATCCATGCGATAGGCCACTACGCACTAAAAACCTATGTAAAAAACTAAGAATGATCGTCTTTTAAGTACTAATGCCCAAGGTTTAAGGATAGCAGCTTGTCCATATGAGTACTTAATTAGGGATTTAATTTGCCTTCAAACCTACTTCCAATTGTTTCCAAACCCAATAAAGTACCAATGACCACCACACCTAACCCACTTACTATCACCTTTGAGACTTCTAACACATGCTCAACACCCTCCATCCAAGCACTACCCGCCATGTTCCTCAAAGCAGCGCTCATTAATGCTCGCTCCATAGCCACCCAAGCCATTGAAATGCATGACTATACTATTGAGAAACAACTAGACTTACTCATAGTGACTGAAAACTGGCTCCACCAAGCATCTGGACCAACACTCACCATTGCCAATGCTCCAGATTACACTATCATCAGGACCAACAGAATGAAATCAGTGTGTGGGGGAGTAGCCATTATTGCTAAAATCCAGCTCAATATAAGAGCGTGCCCCATTGAGAAACGAGATGGGTATGAAATCCTATTAGCCAAACTAGCTACCAACCACAAAACCACTATCAACCTAGTAACTATTTACAGAGCTCCCAATACTAATTCACAGCCTGAATTAGATATACGTCTACTATTAACACCACTCATCAAACCCAAAACAAAATGCATAGTCCTTGGTGACATGAATCTTGGATTCAACGATGCCCAAGATCATAAAGCAGAAGCACTTCATAGTGCACTGAAACACATGTCCTTCATACAACTCATGAACCCACCCACCCATGTGAAAGGGAGAACTTTAGATTGGATCCTATCTCTCAATACCACAGTAACTATAGATTCCATTACCATACTGTCCTGGTCAGACCATCATAGTGTAAACTTCTCTATCGCTTGTAACGAACCAGACTCACCCAAACCCACCACAGCAGAATCCTATGTAACTAGAAATATCTGCAAACTCTCGGCAGAAAACCTTAACCCAATGCTAACAAACGCCCTCAATGACAAAAGTATCAATAATGAGAATCCCTGTGTCCTGGCAGACTTTTATCATAAATGCCTTACTAATACAATAGACACCCTAGCTCCAAGTGTCACTAAAACTAGAAGTAAGGACAAAAAATGGTCTTTCTGGTTTAATGATGACTTAGTCTCACTTAGACGAAAAAAATGAGCCCTCGAACACCGCTTTAACAAAACACACACGTGAGAAGCCGCGGAAGCATTCAATTCAGCTAATAAAATTTACAAAGCAGCCATCATTACACACAAAGCAGATGGATACAATACCAGGATCAGCAACGCATCCTCAGACTCAAAAGAGTTATTCTCCATTCTCAAAGAATTGGAAAACCCTATCCTAGTCATCAATCCGGTTCAACCGAGTAAAGAATGGTGCACCACTATTCAAGATGCCCTTGCCACCAAAATTAATCTTCTACAAAATAAAATAATTTCTAAAAGAAACCTACTAGCGGATAAACACATTACCTCGAACCCAATCACTAAGCCCATAGGAGACCCCACTCCTATGTTCAATTTTGCCCCAGTTTCCCAAGAAGTAGTTCTGAATACAATAGCTAAACTAAAATCTTCTAACTGCAAAAGAGACAACTTCCCAGCACATCTTATCAAGCTTTGTGCCCCCACCCTCACCCCTATCATCACCAAATTTGTGAATTCCTCCTTCAAGTCGAACTTACTCCCAGCTAGCATTAAAGAAGTGTGGGTCACTCCACTTTTAAAAACACCTGCTCTAGATCCTCTAACCCCCACCAACTACCGGCCCATAACTACCGTCCACTTCCTTCTCAAAATCATCAACAAATTAGCATACAACCAAATACAAACCCACCTCGAACAAAATAATATACTAGGGGCTAGACAATCTGGGTTTAAGCCCAACCATAGTACAGAAACGGCGCTTATGGATATGAAAAGCCAAATAGATACCATCAGAGACACCGAAAAAATTGCTACATTACTGTTGCTGGACTTATCTGCAGCATTCAACCTTGTAGACCACGACAAACTTTGCGAGACTCTAAAAAAAGACTTTAATTTCTCAAACAAGGCCGCTCTCTGGTTAAAATCCTTTCTAGCAGAACGAACATCCAGAGTCGCCATTGGAAACCATGTTGCTCATCCAATACCGGTCCCCATAGGAGTTCCCCAGGGACCTTGCCTCTCTACCTCCCTCTACAATGCCTACACCATACTCCTATTCTCAGCACTAGACGATATGGGTGTCATCTACACAAACTTTGCAGATGAGACCCAGATCCTCATCCCCATCACGGGGGATTACATCCAAGACACCCAGACCATTAATAAAGTCTATGACATCATTCAAAATTGAATGGAATTGAACAGCCTCTGTCTCAATGACGTGAAAACTGAGGTTCTCATCGTAGGTTCACAAAACAGAATAAGTACCCTCCACCCAAACTACTCACATATCAACATAGATGGCACCCAGATCCCAGTACTCAAGCAAGTCAAAACTCTTTGAGTACATAGAGACGCCAATCTGACTATGAATAAACATATATCGGCCCTCTCCCCCTTCACAGCTTACACTGCTAAACTCATCGCTCTCAGTCGCCAGTTCCTCATGCATACCAACTGCATCACTCTGGCTAGAGCGCTGATTCTACCAAAACTTGATTACTGTAACGCCCTGCTACTAGGAACCTCCAAAGCAAATATCAGCAAACTACAATTTATGCAGAATAAAGCCCGTAGAGCAGCTCTAGGCATAAAGAAATCCCACCACATTTCCGATATTAGGCAAGTAAACCACTGGCTGCCCATTGAAGCCAGAATTATTTTCAAAACATTATGTGTTGTACATAAATGCATTATGAACAAAGCCCCAAGCTACCTTAACAACAGTATCAAGGAACAAACTTCATGTAGAACCCTCTGATCCAATAATCTGGCACTCTTAGTAATAACGAAATACAAATATAAGGGAACTGGAGGAAACAGCTTTAGAGTCCTAGCCCCAACTCTTTGGATGCACTACCACTCAGTATCAGAAATGAGGATACCTTATTAGGTTTCAAAAAAGCTCTGAAAACCTGGTTGTTCAATAAATACTGACATCTGGCCACCAGAACTCACTCGACAGACTTAACTGCAACCTTAAAGGATGCTTTCATCATCTATATGTACGTCTCAGCATCCTACAACGTCTGTATTAATAGCCTCTGATCTGAATCACTATCACTGTTATTCATCGATATGTAACACTCTATAAGACATTTTTATAAGCTCTCTTCAACCTCGCCATGTAACCCTATGGTATGGGATAATAACAAATGTAATAAATAAATAAATAAATAAATAAATATTCCTCTTCTGCTTCTTCATGACACATGCAATCTGGGTCTCCACCTTCTGGTGCATGCATCCTTCACCTAGCTTGCACCCTTTGGTTTTCTTGTATCTCATTCCATCTTGTGCTGTTGTGTATATGTTCCGGTTCTGGGCTCTCCTCCTGATTTCTGTCCTATTAGGGTTACATATGACACTTTCTTTTTATGTAGATTATCATTATGATCTACCGTCTGCACCATAGTAAATGTGTCTTCCCGCGTTCTGTTATTGTGCTGCATTGTGCCTTCGGTAATTGAAATCTTTATCATACATCCTTAGCCATCCAATCCTTTCCTTAATATTTCCTGGAAATATGCTGAACTCATGGATACTTCTGATTGTTAAGTTTGTGCACTCCCCCTCCTCCACCACCATGCACATGGGCGTGTTCCATTGCTGCTGTTAGGCAGAATGATATGCAGTCCCCTTTGGGAACACCACACACAATTAAGACCACAAGTGACAGTACAATTTGACCTTTGGTACAAGCCTGTACTACACAGTTAAAGTGGTAGCAGTAGCAGAGCAGCCAGATGTATCTCAAGAGTAAGTGAGCAGTATCAAATAGTTAGACAAAGGACAGGAATTACTATGATTCAGGCAAACACTGACTCAAGGTTTTCAAGTAAAAGAATATACATTTATTTCACTCTTCAGTTGTAGAACATTACACTATTATAAGCAGTCTAAAAATCACTTTCTTAATACACCACACCACTTCCCTTAAATTCCAGACAAGTTAAGCTCACAAAATGAAGTGCGAGCAAAATGGCACTCCAGCTATTTTAAAAGGGAGGGAAAGACAAAAGTTAACAGAAATGGATCCACACATACAAGTAAGTACTCAGGGCAAGCGAACAAGAGAGACTACAATGATAAAATCAGATAGAAAAGGCTTAGGGCCAAAGTCAATGGTTCATAAATCAGGGTAGTTTGCGGTAAAGTTCGTGGCACGGTTTCCGGATGAGGTTGGTTGGTCGAAAAGTTAGTTCAAAGATAAGAGAAGGACAAGCCCTCAGATTGGAGAAAAATTTCAAACACTTTCACCGCAGCTGAAGGAAACACACAACCGGATTTGCACAGTACCTTAAAACTGAGAGGGGGCTGTAGCTGAGGCAGATGTTCCTGGTAGTTCCTGCAGGCTCACGGTTCCTGAAGCGACTGTCGGACTGATCAGAACTAGGAAGACTGGAGGGTCCTGCACTACCCAGGGAAGAAACCAGCAGCAGCGCCAAACAACAAATAAAAGGTGCGCTCCTTAAAACCCAAGCAGGGTCCGACCTTCCTGGCTATCCAGCCCACTTGCAGTGAGGAGGGGTCCTGGCTTGCAGTTTGGGTGAACTGGTTGGTCCCACCAGCTCAAGGGAAGACGTTTCCTGGAGGATCTTCTCTGTCGTTGCATTCTGGAGATTCGGACCTGCAGCAGGGCTTCACCGGGCGGTTCAGTCGTTGTAGGGGTCCTCTTCTTCCGGTTCCTCATTGGTTCTTTCGTTTCAGTGGCGACTCTGCTCTTCCAGTCCAGAGACCTGCTTTATATGCAGTTTTCCCCCATTCATACAGCCTGGCTGTCAATCACACAGCAGGGGGACTGGCCTGGCAAGGCCAGTCCCCTTAGCCAATCAGACAAGAGTGCGACTTGGGTTACCAAGGGAACCCATGGCAGGGGTCCTAAAACCCCTCCCTCACATCCTGCCTACCCAGAATCTCAGGCGCCTAAAGGAGGGCTTCTGTGTAGAAGCACGCAAAAAGACGGCCAACAAAGGGACCAAACCTGGTTTGGCACGCAGAGTAAAACACGAGAAATACTTTAACAAAAAGAACTGGCGAATAAACCCGGCCGGAGCCAAAATAAAATGTATTTGGTCAAGCGGGTTTATGTTTGAGGCTAATAATAGCCTAAAACATTATAAAATAATCGTGGTATAGGGTAGATACCACTGCCACCAGCCAAGTCTTAATGTAAAGGGAGAGGAACAATGCCCCAACAGACACAGACAAAAAAGGATAAGAATTAACCCTTTCCAATACTCCATGGAAGATGGGGTGTACTGGGTCTGTGGTTTAAAGTGACTAAGGTAAAGGTAATGGCAACTTTACCCTTTTCTGAGGGACTGTAGTCAGCCCCAGAAAATGGAGTCGGTGGGAAGTCTAAAAGTCTAAAAGACAACCCTGTGTCACTGCACTGAAGGTGCTGTGTAACACACATGAAAAATATGCTGCCCTGGAGTAGGTGAGGCTCCAGTGCCCAAGATCACACAGAAAGTAGACATACACATAGCAAAACACATGTAAGAGTGGGAAAAAAGGCTCACACTCTTACCAAGTGAAAAAATAAATCCTAGAAATCCAGCAGAGCTGCTGAGGGACTCAGAAGGTAAGGGAAATCAAACATTTATGGGAATTCTCCCTAACAGCTGCTAATTCCCATTGAATGGACCAATTGTTGCTACCTTTACAATCTTTAGAGCACCTCCTGCCGCAATTATAGCACCCTTTCCCTCCCCAGTTACATGTCAAATCCCCATAGGAGACAGCATTGTATCTGCAAGGTGACATATTGGGCCCCATGGCTATTGACCTGGATGGCCAGCTTACTGTACACTCCAAAGTGTGACTTTTCTGAATTTGAATGCATTTCCAGTGTTTGTTTCATTGTTCATATGTTTTCCGAATATCATGATTTTCATTTGGAGTGTCTATACGAACAGCATTTTGGTGTGTTTTATATTCTGCTTTTTGTGCTCTATACCCTGTTTAGGGTATGACCGCACAGGGGGTTGTTGTGGCAGAATATATCTATGTTATCGTGGACCTGCATTAGGTCCATTCTGTGTCGTCATGCATAATCAGTCTTACAAGTTGCACACAACTCATATTGCATCCCAGGCCTGGAAGATTTCTACTGCAAACCAAGCAACATAAGGTAAAACCTCAGCGTGGTACTTCACCTTTCTATATCCTGACCTTATTTGGTATAAAGTAGCTGTTATGTTGTTGTTCATAGAAGTTATATGCTAACTGACCCTATATTTCGAAAGGGTACAAAAGAAACCGCAAGGATTACTGACGGCCAACTCCAGCGGGTGCAAGAATCCTTTACCATTATGCAAAAATATTTAGGTAGCATCCACCTGGAGTCGGACCACTGTGCATTTATATTAGTGATCTCTCTATATAAGCTGCCCTCTCTGTGTAAGGGGCAGAGATATTTCTTACAACTTTGCACAACTTTTTTTGAATGCTCTCTCCAAATTGCAGCTGCCATTTGTGAACTGGTTTATCTTGGGCCTAATAAGAACTTGTTTAACTATCAGCCTGGCTTGTCGTGTATTTGTACCTGTCCTTCAGGCAATTCATTCTTTCTTTATGATCAAAACACCAATATGTAGGGGTATCAAAATATTGGTTCCAGCATCTTCAGTCAATACAGAATGCAGCCGTCTACATTGAAAAATGTGCCTCTTGATATCTTATACCAATACTTTGGAGTTCACTCTGGCTTCCTGTGAGTGATAGGATTATATTCAAATGACATGATATATGATATGATATGGCATTTATAACGTGCCTGTACACAAGTATTTCTAGAAGCAATAAGACAGCGGCAGGGTGGGGGGGGCAGAGGTAGGACAAAGTAACTATCTTACTAGGCCTTGTGTCATTCAGGTCACGCAAGTGCGAGGAAGTGGATGGGGCAAAGTCCCAAAAGGTGGGGGGGGGTGGAGAAGTGCAGGTAAGCAAATTGTTAGCCAGCTAGCTGCTCGGTGCAGGTACAGGAAAGTGCCAACGGGTGGCTCTTAAGCACTTAGAGAGGGGACTGTAGGTTTACAGATACAGACCACACCTGCTGGGGGAGCCAAGAGGCAGTATGAGGTGCAACTGGACATGCAGGGACCTGGGCCCAAGTTCAGAGGGTGGGCAGATGACCAGCGCGCGGACCAGATGGGTCATCAGCATGGGAGAGGAAGAGAGAAGGCGGAAGCGAAGAGTAAGGTCTTGAGTTGCTTCCGGAACCGGGGTGGTTCTGATTAAGTTTGAGAGAGGCAGGAATGCGAATCCAGAGGGAAGTTCCAGCTGAAGAACGAGATCTGCCCCCAACTCTCTGCTTGGAAAAGCGACAGACCCTCAAGGAGTTGGAAGGTGATGAGCGGAGTGCTCGGGAAGGGAGATGTTGAGGAAGAGAGCATTGGCGGTAATTCAGTCCCAGGTCCCAGAAAGCCTGTGGACGATGCAGAGGATCTTTAACTTGATCCTTGCCGCCACTGGGAGCCAATGAAGAGAATTTCATGCTAGAGAGATACAGTCCCTGGGCCTGAGGCCAAGGACAAGCCTTGCCGTCCTGTTCTGCATACGTTGGAGAGGATGGAGAGTAGAGGCAGGGAAATTTAGAAAGAGGTTGTTGCAGTAGTCCAGCCTAAAGAGGACTAGAGCTCTGGAGAAAGTGAGCTGCTGGTGGAAAGTGAGGAAAGGCAGAATACTTCTGAGAAGGTGCAGCTGATAGTGTGACTTCTTGGAGTCATCAGAGATGTAAGGAGAGAAGGAGAGGGTGTAGCCTCACAGGTAGGAGTAGGAAGAGGGCCCAGAGTGGGTGGCTAGAGAGAGAGAGAGGAAAGGAGGGAGCTGATGTTCCGATGCAGAGGATCTCCGTCTTACTGGCATTAAGGCAGAGATCATTGGCGGCACACCACTCCTGGATTGCGGACAGACAGTCAGGATTGCAAGAAGGAGTAGAGGAAGCCAAAGGGAGCCTGAAAGACAGCTGGGTGTCATCTGCATAACACTGAAAGTTGGAGACAAGAGCAATGATGCAGTGGGAAAGAGGTGCCAGGTATTGTTTGAACAGCCAGGATGTAATGTTAGACCCCTTGGGTACACCATAGGTAGAGAGATAGAAGAGAGGAAGGAACCCAGTTGGACCTTGGAGGGTAGATCAGTGAGAAAGGATGTCAGCCAGGCCAGTGCCTGATCAGTGATACCCAGATTATCATGGTGGTGATTGAGAAGGATGGCATGGTTGGTTGTATCAAAAACAGAAGAAAGATCGTGGATAATAAGGATATAAGGAAGGTAAGAATCAAAGTTAGAAAGCAGGTCTCCACAGATGTTCATGAGAGCCATTTCCATGCTTCTGGCTGCTCTGAAGCCGGACTGGTGGTCAGAGAGACAATCAACAGATTCAGTGTGAAGGATTAAAGTGGGAGATGGCCAGCTTTTCCTGGAGTTTGACCAGGAAAGGAGTTATGGAGTTCGGTGGATAGTTTGCCGGAGAGGAAGGATTGGCAGAGGGCTTCTTTAGGAGGAGCTGCACAAGGCACTGCTTAACGGGGGAGGAGAAGGTACCAGTGCCAAAAAGAGTGATTGCATAAATTCCCAGGGCTGGAGCAAGGGTGTCAATGTGGTCCTTGATGGTTCTGGAAGAAAAGGAAAGAACCTGTTTTGACAAGACTTTCATAGAATGGACTTGTCTAGAAACATTGTCGAGGGTGAACAAGGGAAAGGAGGAGAGGGGAGGAGGAGAGGAGGCCACAGGCAGGCCAGGAGTGGAGGAGGAGGAGGAGGAGGAAGAGAGGGTGGGCAGGACGCCATAAGTTTTAGTGGCAACATGAGAAGCAATCCTCATTGTTGCTCACAGGTCTCTACATGGTGAGATTATTCAGTATTTGAAACAATGGTTAAATCGTATATCTTGTTATGGATACAGATGGCCCTTAAGAGTATCACGTTTCAGATTCTGACATATAAATGCATGAGATTTTCGGGAATCTCACTTTCAATACTACCCAGAACCAAACGTAGTAACACCTGGTTTTATGAAGAACTCATAGAACTAAGAAAGAACAAAAGAAAGCTAGAGCATCTTACCAGGAAAAACCCCACGGTTGAAGCTAAAAAAGAACTCCATTCGCTTACTTTGAAATATAAACATGCTATTATTACACATAAATCCAATAGTCTTAATACACACATTGCTAATGCAGCTTCTAATAGCAAATAACTGTTTTCCATCCTGAGAGAACTGGAAATGCCCATTACCCCCCCCCATGTGTAGCCATTGTTATTAAAGCATGGTGTACGACCATTCAAAATACCCTAGCCTCCAAAATAAACTCCCTCCAAGATAAAATCACTTCCTAAAGAAAACTACTAGAAAAAAGCTTGAGTTCTGAACCCATGGACCAACCTAATGTGACTGACACAACAACACATTTCCACTTTTCATTAGTCTCGCAGGATCAAGTAAGTACAGTGATAGACTCCCTCAAACCCTCCTTTTGTAAAGGTGACAGCTTCCCAGCCAAATTAGTTAAATCCTATTCTAAAACTCTTACCCCCATCATCACCAACTTCATTAATGCCTCCTTCAGTTCCAATAGAGTCCCAGCTGATATCTAAGAAGCATGGGTAACGCCATTATTGAAAAAACCCTCCCTAGACCCCACCATTGCCACCAACTACAAGTTCATCACCACAATTCCCTTCCTCCTTAAAATAATAGACACAATTGCTTATAATCAATCCAAGCTCATCCACAAATTAACCTTTTATTAGGCTAAAGACAACCGGGCATCCGACCCAAACATAGCACGGAGACTGCCCTACTTGATTTAAAAAATCAAATGGACTCAATTACAGACTCAGTCAAACTTACTATACTCCTATTGGTTGACCTGTCCGTTGCGTTCGATCTACTGGACCACGACAAACTATGCCTATCTCTTACGAATAACTTCAAATTCTCCCCAAACGCAACCGCCTGGATTAAATCATTCTTATCAGAACAAACTTCTAGAGTTGGCGTAGGTTAGGATGCTGCTGACCCCATACCAGTACCCCTAGGAGTACCACAAGGATCTTGCCTCTCTCCCACATTATACAAAGCCTACACTAAACTGTTATTCTCTGCACTGGATGCCATGGGAGTCATCTATACTAACTTTGCTGATGACACTCAGATACTTATCCCAATCACGGGTAATAAAGACCTAGATACCATCACCATAAATAATATCCATTCCCTTATCCAAAACTGGATGGCCTCTAACAGCTTTTGTCTCAATGGCAAAAAAACAGAGGTACTTATCGTAGGCTCACTACTCAACTGAAAATAAAAACTGCCCCAAGACTACACCTCTATCATTATTGATTACACGCCCATTCCAATTTCCAACCAAGTGAAAACTTTAGGGGTCTATTTAGACTCAAGTCTCACAATGACCAAACATATCCAATCTCTTGCGTCCTCTACTTCATACACAGCCAAGCTTATTTCCCTCAGCCGGCAATTTCTCTCCACACCAAACTGCATCACGTTGGCTAGAGCCCTTATTTTGTGTAAACTTGATTACTGTAAGATTCTACTGTTAGGATCAACTAAGAAAAATCTGACCAAATTACAATTGTTACAAAATAAGGCCCTCAGAGCAGCCTTAGGAATAAAAAAAGTGATAACATCTCTCAAACTAGGATAGACTGTCATTGGCTCTCCATACAAGCCAGGATTCTCTTCAAAACTCTTACTACCATGCACAAATGTATCTCATAAAATGCCCCAACCTATTTAAGCATCTGCCTAAAGCTTAAAACACCATGTAGGCTCCTTAGATTTAACAATGATTCATTGCTATGTGTCCTGTGCTTCAAGAATTCTAGAACCAGAGACTCCTGCTTCTGTGTTGCAGCCCCCAGATTATGGAATACTCTCCCCACAAGTATCCACAGTGAGATATCACACATCCAATTCAAGAAACTCCTAAACACATGGCTTTTTAATAAATTGTAACCACTGTGCTGGCCAATATCCTACCTATAACCTTACAACCGGATCCTTGTTGTGTATATTATAGCCTAATGCAAATTAATGTGTTTAGAAAACATGGTTATCGTGTGCATATAGTGATTCAAAATGTAACCATCATCCCATGTATATAACTGTATTATGTCATAACTCATGTGTACTATGTATTATTCCCATGTAACCTGTCTGTCAAGCCTTCTCACTGTAACTTACGCCGTGATACCTGAGGGTTTGGGCGTATTAACAAATACAATGAATAAATAAATAAATAAATGCAATTAATTTTATCCTGGATGATCAGGGCTTGGAATTTATACCATGATGCTCTTTGAATGACTAATGATTCATCTATCTTTAGGAAGAAAAAAAAAGTTATTTGACTTTATATCACCTTATAACTTTGGCCTCCAAATAGAGAAACTGAACATAAATCACAGAGTCCACTGGACAACTTGCGTGTAAGGTGATAGTATCAAAATGGGGTCCAAATGCTTTACTTTAAAAGCACCTTGTGCTATGAGCCATAGGGGTACCATAGTTCTGCATGTCAAAAAGGGTTGCATTCATTGCAGGGGCAGGAGGACCTCCCTTGAACCAGACACATAAGGTCAACCAGCCACAAAAAACAACAGTGAAAGGCAGAAAGTCTAGAGGTCCCATACAATAGAGCAAGAGAACCCCCCAGAAATGGAATTCTTACCTGTACTGCTTTGATCTTTTTTTTTTATTTTTATTTAGATGAAGACAGTGTGCTATAAAGAAATGTGTGTTTTTTGTCTATAGTTTACAGGCGTAAAACCTATTAATTAATCCACCAACAACACTGTTTAAAAGCAAATTTGAAATGTTTAATCGCAGACTGTAGTACAAATATTTTAAAAAAAGTTATTGACAATGCACTCCTATATCTAGATAGTATATTGGCGAATTCTAGTTAACTAATGATAAAATTAAACTAGTAACGTGTGAAACTTAAGGTGCAGGGAAGAAAGTGTGGGAACTCCGCTACCCTGCACAGTATCAAGGGCCTAATAATAGCCAAAACCGTAATATGTAAATCGTGAGATATTAGATAAGGTAGAATATTTAGAAATGGTCTCATGTATATACATAAAACAGTTAAATGAAGAACCTCTAAGAAGAGAAGATTTCACACAGTTTCTGATTTATTAGGAAGCTCAACGCTTTTCAAGTTAAGGCATTCTTCATTAGGGGCACTTTGCTGTAAAGTTAACTGTAATATAACACAAATGTTCAAATTAGTTGTTATGACTCGCAATATGTCTCTAGTACAGATATTGTCAGTCAAAAATGCCCGAAAAGACTTCTATACCAAATATCACATTTGTCACTCACATCAAGAATGATCTCCATTACTAAAACTGTATTTATTTCTCTATCTGGAAGTTTGATATATCACATTACACCAGTATTTGAGGCTGCTTATGGCATGGGGTAATTGGTAGGGGTTGCATATATGTGGTAATACTTTACATCAGGTGACAATTTTTTTAAAATTTATTTTCATTTTTTTTAAAGCGCTCACACAGCCCGCGGGCATCGAGGCGCTGTTACAGGAATTGTTCTTTTTTTTTTAGAGGGCTTTTTTTGAGGGCAATAGAGGGCTTACTATATTATTGTGACATTTTGTGCTGAATTTGACAAGGGTCATATGAATGCCAAACCCATTGGCGTTTCAAATGCTTGCTTGTGTTTGCTTGTGCTTTCCCAATGATCAGAGTCCTGTCAATTTGAAAATTAGTTTGGTTTTCAGATGTGGCTTTAGGTATTTTCCATTATCGATATACAATATCAGTGTGCTGTCTTCCAGTGTTCACCAGGATGTCACAGATGTTCTGTGTATGGTGTTTCTGCTCACCTTGTGGTGGGGTTGTATCGATTCTGATCTGGAAAAATTGCAGACAGGTGATTTACATTCCACCAACACCTAAATGTTGATATTTAAATCTCATAAGGCAATGATACAGCTGTCAGGGTGCCTTTTTATTCAATGTGGATGTGATAAACAACGTGTAAAAAGCATGGGTGAAGGAGCCAATTCATGGAATTATCTGCGCAGAAAATAAGGTACGTGCACGCGCAAATGCACGCAAATCCCCTTTTGTGAATTCATGGAATCGAATGCGCGCTACTATTCCTGGACTTGCGTGGAGTTCGGCACGTCTGTGTGAGCCATCAAGGGCCTTGAGCGAGACTCCAAGCAGAGCTGGGAAGGGCACAGAAAAACAAAAAGGGGGAAGAACTTGCAAAAAAGTGGGTGTTCCACAGGACGGCCAGCAGGCAGCCCCTTGCATGCACACAATTGTTTGGCACAAAATGTATTCATGTACATGGATTCGATCACGAAACATCTCAGGTGGGAAATGGCCACGCAAGTCGATCGCCATCCGAAGACAGGTGTAAGTACACTTGTGCGTGGGATTATCAGTGCGCAGGTGGGCTCACATCTCAGATTTCAGAGTGCGTGTACTCATTTGGGGTTCTGATGAAACTTAGGGGTGCGTGTAAGCACACTTAACTCATGTTCTAATTGGACTGGGCGCCCTTGCACTTCCTGTTTCTGTTCACCTGCATAATCTGAATGTACCATGCCTAGTAAGATCGTTTGTCTTGTGTTCCCTATGTCTTCCCCTCCCAGGCATGGTGGTGCTTTGAAACACTTGTGTATAAGTGCATAATAAATAATCAATCAATCAATCAAATCAGTGTAGTGGGGTGCAGGAACATTTTACGTGGATTTCCACACATATTTCCCAAGTAATTGCTCAGTTATGATTTTTCATGTGCATGTTGTCGGGTGCTGAATACAGTTACGGGGGACACCGCACAGGGCCCCTGAGTCGGAGGCTGGCTTACGGTGGACCCCACGCACTGTTTGAAGGGTGCGTGTATTGACGCCCAGTGGAGCGAGCAAAGGTAGCTGATCTGGCAGGCTTCTGCTTTGTGTGTGGGCATGTCTGGGGCATTCCAGCTGTGACTTGCGAATACAGTTAATTTGCAGGAACAATTCCATGAATGCGCATAGCGCGTATTTTTTCTTCTGAACGCAGGCTAGCTCAGTGTCCTTCTCGGTGAGCAGCCCTTGAGCGATTGCTGCACAAAATTCCATGAATCATCCCCAAAATGTTTAACACATGTCTTTCCTGCACTGCTGAATTGTGACAGATTTGGAGAAGAAGCATGAATTGTAATATCTAGTTGCGCTGCCTCAATGGCTGTGCCCTTCAAATGTGACGTCCTATCTACCGCCTCCACTTTTCATGGAGGCGGAGTTGCCATGGATTACTCTGGAATCCATCAGTTGAGCACCTGCTCAAAGGAATCTGATTCCATAGGCATCTTGCCATGCACATCTATAGCAGGATGCCTTTACAGTTGTTTACCATTAAAGGTGTAGCAAACGCCAGAATCATGCTGGTGTGTTTACAAAGGCTTGACAAATCCCTTACACCAGCGGTGCAAAAGTAGAGTAAGTCATTTGAGCCAAGTCACACATGCCACAGCGTCACCGAGTAACGATAGCTGGAAGATCACCTCCAGATCAGAGCCCCATGAGCACGTAATATTGGGTGTGCGTTATCCCAAATTAAGCCTTTAGCAGAACATTGTCTTTGATTTACAGGGCAGTGCTATTTTAGACTTAATTTAAGCAACCCAAGAAAGGCATTTCTCAAGGCTGCAGATTTAAAATTCCCCGTAATTGATGATCTTCTCACTCCCCTCTACATTCACCCTTACCGAGTTCTTTACATTCCAAAATCCCCATGTAAGATACATCCAGGCCATTTTTAAAATAAATATATTCTACAATCAAATTTAATGGAGTTCTGATGTTAGTAAAAGAAAACAAAAACACAAACGTAATAAGCATGTGCTTCGACAAAACAACTACACCTGCGGCACCCCCAAAAGAATCAGCCCGTCGAGTTTGCTGGATGTAAGTAAAAAAAACATGCACATTACACATGGAAAGAAATTATGAAAGCAAAATTGATAATCACACAAATGGAGATTTCAAGCACTTTTTTGGCAGGCCAGATGGTTATTATGTTGGGGCGGGCATCTCTTTGAGAAAACAATTAGTACAGAAATAGAGTTGAATTAAAATGATCAACAATGATAGTATTAGTATAGCAAAGCGTCTAAACACATCTCGACTGCTATTCATTGTTTGGGGTCCTTTCCAAAACATATGCTCATACGTATCATGCATTTTCTATTTTTACGTACCTCCCTTTCTTTTATCATGCAAATAAGACATTGGAAAATATAATATTTATTTGGACTCTTCTACACATGAAAGACAACACAGTTTTACAACAGAGCTGCATGTTGAGGACTTTTCATCTTGTTCGAATATGTAATTAATGCGATTGTTGGGTGTCAGGACTTTGCCAAATGTTGTGTTTTGTCTTACACGCACATGTGATACATTTATTTGCCAAACTAGAATGTGCAAATTAAAACAGCACCTACCAGCACACACTATAGGCCTGAATTTACCCATTTAATGCAGCTCAATGCTCACCAGCACTTGCTATTCTTGGCACTTAAATCTGCTGCTCACCCACGAGCATGGGCACTCCAACACTTACCCCTCTGACCCCATCCCCCCCGCCCCACTTCCTCATCCCCTCTTCTCTCTCTCTGCACTTGCATGTTCGGAATACTCACAAGGCCTAGTAGGTTTGTCTTTATCCACCACTGTATATATTGTTTTCAATCCCATGTGCCCTCCCCACTGCCTTGTGGGCCCTTTAGAAACACAATTCACTTGTTGTATAGGAGCCTAAAAAATGCACAATAAATAAATAAATAAATAAACACATTCCATTTTTATTTAAATGATCATTCTTCATCACAGGACCTGTGCAAGCATAGGAAAACTAGACTGCTGCCTAGAGCACCAGCAAACATGTGCTTCAAAAGCAAGTGTTCCCATGGTGTCAACACATATAATAACGTATTTCATCTGATCAGATCTAAAGTGGCTGCAAGATGCCCTCCCTGAAACATAGAGTGCGCTCCTGCAAACCACTGTGCTCACAGGTGCAGGACTCCCCCCTTTCATTCCCGCTCTGCAGTAGAAGCAGAGCTACAGCCTGCTGACACCTAGTGTTAGGCTGCAGTGCCACAGGACCTGGCTCGAAAGGCAAAGCATACAACTATGGCAGGACGAACCCTTGATAGGTAGGTGGGAAAAGGTGTATGTTGAGGATACATGCACAGTGCTCAACCTGCCAAAGGTGTAAGCACAATCATCTGATGGTAAATTGTTGGTACAAATTAAACTCCCCTTAGAAATGAACATCTGAAGGGTCTTTGCGGACAACCTCTAATTTTATGATTAGAAAGAAGGATTACTTAAAAAAAGATTGAAATAACTTGAAGACCTTGAATATTGACCCTTCTGATGGTGCTTTGCTTTGAAGTGCAGTCATGCAAAAGCGGATCCCATGTTTGCCCAGGCCAATCTGCGATTGGCTGGCAGGCGGATAAGGCAGACTTGATCGTGATGCCTTCCATGTGAAGAAGAGATGTCCACAATACTCAAGACCTCAAAACATAACCAAGAACTTGACAGCTCTCCAGATGCTGTGGTCTACAACTACCATCATGCCTTGCCAGTATAGGTAATGGTGAAGGTTTAGGAAAGGCATAAACCACAGGTTGCCTGATCTTGCCTAAGAGCCTATTGTGATGAAGTTGCCATCCAATTCAGCTGAACAGAGGCACGCAGTACGGGGTGGAATGGTCATCTTTGGTACAGAAGTGGGGTGTGCTTTTCAAACACTAAGCCGGTCATTTTACAAGGGGTGAAGTGCATTAGTAGGGTGTGAAAGCAAGGAACAAGCTGTTTAAGTCTATATTTTACATACCTGGGGATTTAAAATGTGTTTGGAGGAGGAATACACAGCAGACATACTCAGTCCATGTCATACCCCCACCATTCCTTCAAATACATTGACAATGCCTATCAATGAATGCACAGGTCATCAACCAGAGATCGGCTGTTGATTCCCTATGATGGGAACATGCTTCAGAGAATATCCTTGTATAAGGTCCAGACAGAAAATTGTGCAAATGGGAAAGAAGTGCCAATAATGGCAATCCAGGGAGAAAAATGGCAATTGGAGCAAAATACATTATGCTTTGAGAACTGCATAGGTGAACTCATCAGATAAGTTGCATGCCTTCAATAGCGATCTGCGTGATCTGCCCGCAAATGTTTTGTAAAAATGCTTGGGCCCCCGTTTTGACAATTCATTAAAAACTGGAGCCCGAGCAATTTTTGTCGCTTGCCTCCAATTTTAAGGATGCAGGGGACACCCCCGAGGCCGGAGACACCCCACAACCCCTGCTACTCATGTTCGGTATTTTAAGACCCAAATTGTTCGAAACAATTCGATCTAGTGGAAGTGCGCGAATTCGGTCAAATCTACCATGCTTTCACATTTTTTGGAATAATTTGGGTAATACCTTCAATAGCACGTTCAAAAGCCTTCTAGTTTGATATCTGCTTGAGATATTCATGAAGGCGTATTGAACAAATGGATTCCTATGCGATGTGCCTGCAATTGGTACCTGCTAAATTCTATAACAATCCATAATAAATGACATCTGCACAGCGTAATGTACAGGCAGCATTAGTTACAAATGAGAGAGTAGCATTGTTTCGAGGGGATTTGTTCCTCCGACATATTCCACTTTTATGACAGGTAATCACCACAGCTGTGCTGTTTCGGAAATTTTTTCGGCGTCTACGTCCTGCATCGATGACGTCGATACGCTGTCCTCGAGGGCCTCCGTCGAGACGACGTCACCAGATATTATAAGTAGGACGCCCGACGCCCGTAGCCTCAGTTCCGTGTTTTCCGTGAACGTATTCGCTTCGGAGATCACAGCGCGCCTCAGTTCTTCTGATTTCTATCGGTTCTTCGAACTTGGTTGTTTGTCAAGATATCATGTCTTCGTCTTCTTCTATCCCGCGGTCGGGATTCAAGAAGTGTCAGGACTGTGGTTCCAAGATGTCGCTTACAGACCCACATGACGTCTGCCTTTGGCGCCTTGGCGAGGACCACGCCACTGATGACTGTGACGATTGCCATTCTTTGACATTGAAGGACTTGCGGGAGCGGAAGAAGATATCTGTATGTAGGGTTATCAAACCCCAAAAGTCGAAATCCGCTGGGCTTTTGACTGACTATTGAAGGGGCAACTCTCCGCGTCGGCATAAGACCCGGAGTGGTTCCCGCCATTCCTCTGTCTCTTCTAGGCACACGTGGAAGCACCATCACAGGTCGCCTTCCCCATCCTCGTCCGAGGACTCCGCCAGACGGCGGGTAGCTTGTCCTACCAAGCATTCCTCTCCTGCGGAATGGGACACATTTTGAAAGGAAATAATGGCGATTTTCGAATCGCAGGGGTCCGTGCCGCCACACCTTCGAGAGAAGCCGGCAAGGAATGCGCTAGGGCCACCGCTCCTACGCCTTTGGGCTCGGGCAGTCGGCGCGATCATTAGGAGCCATCGATATCCTGATCGGACAAGGTAGATCGCTCTAGCCATGCCCGCTCCAGGTCCTCGATGCCCTTGAGACCGTCAGATCCTGTGAGGTCTTCTAAGAAGACGTCGACGCCATCAGCGCCATGTCCGTCGAAGGACTCTTTTGAGGCTCCACCTCCGAGGAAGTCGTCAACTCCATTGCGCCAAGGCCGTCGAAGGACACACTCGGGGCACCGCCCTGGAGGCCTGTGTTGAAGCCATTGGTGCCACGCTCGACGTCGACGCCAATTCCGTTGAAGCCCTCGACGCCTTTTGTGGAGGCTGAAGAAGTCAGGCCTGTATTTGAACCTTTTTCTGTTCCTTCATCCAGGGATTTATTCCAGCCTCTGGATTATATCTCTGAGGTGGATGAAGGGTCTGATGAAGGTTTGGTTCCTGAAGAGGTTTGTGATGAACTCTTGTCTGGTCATAGCCAGTTGGAAGACCTGCGTCAGTCTTTGCACAACGTCAGTGGTATGGACACCTCTCCGGAGGTTGTGTTCGGTAGGCCTGAGCCTGGCACGCACGCTGAGTCTTCATACCGGTGTCTCATTTCGAGGGTGACAGAGTACTTGGGGTGGTCTGCGCCACCAGTGGATTTTCTGAAGGATGACCTGACAGATATCCTTGACCAAGGTCCACCCACTGACCCGGTGCTGCCATTTCATATGCTTTACAGAGAAGGGTGGCGGCAGCTTGGAATGCTCAGAGAGTCTCCCGGCAGTGAGCAAGTTGTTGCTGAAAAAATACCATCCAGCCAGTACCAACCCCTGTTTCTTGACGACGCACCTCACTCTGGAGAGTTCGGTGGTGCAGACGGCTACGGCTCCGGCAAAGCAGGCATCGTACCCGACCATCCCTCCTGATAGGGACGATAAACGTTTTGATGGCTGGGCAAAGAAAGTGTTTTCTTCAGGGGGTATGGCTTTACAGGCAGCCAACTGCGTGTGTGCCTTAGCACGTTTCACTCACACTCTGTGGAATTGTGTGTCTTTGGTGGCTGAACATATTCCCAAGGGGGAGGAACGGGATGGCTTTCTTTCCCTCTTTCAGGATGGCAAGGATCCCATATGTGAACCTGTTCAGTCGGGTCTGGACATGGCAGACTGTGTCAGCCGGTCCATGGCGGCGAGCGCCATGATGCACAGAGTTGCGTGGTTGCGGACGTCGGGGTTTGCTCCTGACGCACAAGCCCGGCTTCTCAACATGCCCTTTGATGGTGTACATCTGTTTGGCAGCAGGGCTGATGAGATCCTTGAGAGGTTGCAGACCTCCAAAGCAGCAGTAAAGTCGTTGAGCGCTGCAGTCCGACAACCTCTGCCTTTTCGTCCTAGGGGACAGCAATGGAGTGGAGGTTCCTTTCGATACTACTCTTCTTTTGGTAGATTGAGGGGAGCGGGCAGTCAAAGGGGCCAACGTAGGAGTACCAGAGGTGGAAAACAAGGTACTCGGGGTGCCAAAGACGCTCGGCAGTTGCCTCTTTGCCCTCAGGCACTGCCGCAGCTGCTTCAGCTCAGTCATGAGGCCATCTCCCATGGTTCACCGGTTGGGGGAAGGCTGGCGCAGCATCTTGTAGAATGGCGTGCCATTACTTCAGATTTGTGAGTTCTGGAGATCATAGCCCATGGCTACTGTCTTCCTTTCGGGCAGAGGCTTCACGGCAATCCACCAGGGAATCTCTCTTTGAAGAGTCCAGATCCAATCCTTGCGCAGGAAATCAAATCCCTGCTGGAGAAATGTGCCGGTAGCAAAGAGGAACAAGGGATGGTATTCCCCATATTTTTTTATCCCGAAAAAAGACGGGGGATTGAGACCCATCATGGACTTGCGTGGTTTGAACAAGCTCCTCAGGAACGACAAGTTCAAGATGGTTACTCTTTCTCAAGTCCTTAAGGCTCTTCAACTTCAGGACTGGTTGGTGTCTCTCGACCTCAAGGATGCTTACTTTCATGTGCCGATTCATCAGAAGCACCAGAAGTACCTGAGGTTCGCGGTTGGCGACTCGCATTTTCAGTTTCGGGTCCTGCTGTTTGGATTGACCTCCGCCCTGAGGGTCTTCACCAAGCTCATGGTGGTGGTGGCAGCGTATCTCAGGAAAGGGGGGATTCACGTCTACCCCTACATGGACTATTGGTTGATCAGGGCGCGCTCTCCCGAGCAAGTCCTGGATCATCTGTCAGTCACCTGCCACTACCTTCACAAGCTGGACTTCTCCCTCAACTTTAAAGAAGTCCCACTTGACACCGACCCAGCGGCTCCAGTACATCGGAGCAGTGCTCGACACATCTCTGGGGCAGTGTTCGCCTCCCCAGGGAGGGCTCATCACATTCTGCAGATGGTGGACAAGTTTCAACGTGTTCCATAAGGACAGGGTTGTCCTTAGGGTTCGTCCTTCTTTTCTTCCGAAGGTTGTGTCGGAATTTCATTTAAGCCAGAAGGTCATTCTTCTGGCGTTCTATCCTGCTCTGCATCCTGGTAAGGAAGGGGAGAGGATCCATAGGTTGGATCCTAGGAGAGCGTTAAGCTTCTACATCTCACGCATGTCCCGGGTCAGAGTGGACGATCAGCTCTTTGTAGGATACGCTGGAAGGCGTTTGGGTCAAGATGTTACTAAGCAGACCTTGTCCAGATGGATTATCTTGACTATCTCGGAATGCTACCGTCTGGTGGGTAAGGACCCTCCGGTAGGCTTAAGGGCCCATTCTACTAGGGGTGTGGCTGCCTCCACTGCTCTGCAGAGGGATGTTCCAATTCATAACATTTGTGAAGCAGCCACATGGGCCTCTGTCCATACTTTTGTAAAACATTACTCCCTGGACTCTTTCCATGGGCAAGACTTAGGCTTTGGTAAGGCGGTCCTCTGTTCTGCAATTCGATTGGGCATTCTAAATTTCTAAATTATTTTCCCGTTGGTACTGCTTTGGGAGTCTGTCATAGATGTGTAATACGTCGGAGGACTAAATCCCCCTCGAAGAACAAATAATGTTCTTTTGATGGGATGTTCCGACGACGTATTCCACATCGTACCCTCCCAGCATGCCCCTCTACAGAATTTCTTATGCGATTGCAGCTTACATTTCCCCAAGGCTTTCTGTAGCCATTCTGGCAGAAGATTGGTGCCACACGTTCTGAGGAAAAAACTATAACTGAGGCTACGGGCGTCACACGTCCTACTTATAACATCCGGTGACGTTGGCTCGACAGAGGCCCTCGAGGACAGCGTATCGATGTCATCGACGCAGGACGCAGACGCCGAAAAATGTTCAGAAGCAGCACAGCTGTGGTGATTACCTGTCATATATGTGAAATATATTGTAGAAACATCTTATCGAAAGTTACCAGGTATGAAAGTAACTTGTTCTTTTATTCTGTCATTTGCCAGTCGTCTGGTTCATGAAAAGGGCAACATGGCATACAGCTATCCAACAGTACGTGAGTGCTAACATTGGCGGTCCCCTGAAAGCTATTCACATTTTTTATAAAATTAGCCCTTATGATTTATTTGTGAATGCTGACCCTCTAAATGGCAGTTTGTGGGAGACTCTTGTATAGCAGCTGTTAAGGGCTGTTAAGAGCAACTCATTTAGATAAGCGCAAACTATAAGTTATAGTTTGCGCTTATCTAAATGAGTATGAATGACTGAATTTTGTGACAGGTCTGCTTGATCTATGTTCATTGTTCCGCACTGTAAGACCCTCCATTAACAATCCCCACAATAACCTCATATTTGGCAAGAGATATCTGAGGTTAGGGATCAGCATTCAAACAAGTGCAAGCAGCATTAAATAATGAAAACTGTCATCTTATGGCTTGATTGCCCTTCTATAAAATCAAGGAAAAATGTCTTTAAAAGCATCAACAACACAGGATTTGCGCAAAGCATCAATACACCTACTTATATCATGACTCATCCATTGGATATAATTTCCTCCACCAACATCCCATTAGACCCTGTAGTTGTGTTTTTTTTTTGATTTAGTTGAAATACAACTTTACAAAACGAGTTCTTTTACAATACACATATATACAAATGTACCATATCATCAGATATTAAAATGTTTCCATAACATTCAACACAGATTCTTTAAAATTCATCCTAGTATAAAATTAAAACATCCATGTTTTCACAATTACCCTTTGTCACAATATTTCTTAATTTCATAAAACTTACACTTGCAAATTGTACACTATTTACATAATTATATTTTTCTTAACTACAATTTCTATTAATCCATACAGATGCAAAGGCTTTTTCAGTGAAAACCCTTTCTTTTCAAGAGCTTCATTTGCTCTGCGTCGGCCTGTTATCTAGCTGTATTCTTTTCAAATATTTGGTAACAGCAATATTTAGGCATATATGTTACACATTGCACATTCTTAGCCAAAAAGTAGTTGTAGTTAAATGTTGAGGGTTATTAAAGAATTTTAGAAAGTGATCTTTCTTTAAATTTGCAAGTGATAAACATTCACACATTATATGTTTTAATGTTTCTATCTTAAAATCATCTTTACAGTATCTACACGTGGTGCTTAATTTATTTCCCTTATTCCAAATAGCCAGTCTTACTCTAGTCGGCCACAAATCAAATCTAAAACTAATAATTTTTGTTTGGTAGTGTATGTCAGGGTATCTTACTAAAAATGTAGGAGTCTCATGGATTTTTTTTTTATTCCATAGATATCTATTTTAAAATATTGGTATTTTTCAAATTCTGAAATAGTTTTTATACAATCTGTCCACCAAAATTTCTGCTTTGCTCGATTAGGATAGATTGTCAACACCTCCTCACCTATGCCAGCTTCTTTCATTGTTCTCCTACACTCTGCCTTCCAGAGGTTTAGCATATCCATCCCCTCTTCTACGAATGATTGATAAATCAATCACTGAGAATTTGAATCAGTTTACGCTTTTACATTTGTCGTATGTTAAAAGTGAATTTCAACTAATTACTGCTCTCAAAGAAGTCAAGCCTAACTTATACCATATTATTGGGATAGAAAAGCTTTTTAGAAGGCCTAATATTTGTTTCCAGTATATACCTTCCACATATGTCCAATTTGGATGATCTGTGAGGGGTTTGCTTGTAGCTCCATATAAAAAAAGGTCGGGATTACTTTTTGTCTGTAGTACATCAAGATTGGTATTGACGTATATTTACCATATTTTCTCTGTATACATTTTGCTTGAGAGCATAACATTTTCATCTTACACTGTATTTCTTCTTTGTCCTATACATCGGTGTTGCTATCATTAAAATGTATTCCCAGATATTTGTGGGTTTTTACTATCTTAATTTGCTTATCACCAATGGTCCGGAGTTTGACTATTTTATTTGAGCAAGTTCTGTCAGCATGGATAATCAAGATGTTTGCTTTTTCTGTGTTAATTTTTAAATTGTTTTCTTTTGCATGATTTTCGAAAGCTTGCAGTGATTTATGCAGACCAATTCGGGTCCGATCTAATATTATGAGATCATCCGCATATAACAGATTCTCTACAGTGCATTTATTGATTTTTGGGGCAAATGATCTCACTTTTTGAACTTGGTTGTTTATATCTCAAATATAAAAGTTTAAAAAAAACGTTGCTGCCAACAAGCACCCTTGTTTTAGTCCAATATTTGTGGGTATAGGTCTAGTAAGTACCCTTCTCGATTCAGTTTAACTTGTATTGTTGTTCCCGAATACAGTTGCTGGATTAAACTGTATCGGACAGCCCAAGACTTTTAGGTTATTCCATAACTTGGGTCGTGAGACATTGTCAAACGCTTGTTTACAGTCTGTAAAAGATATATAGACATTGGGCCTCATTACGAGTTTGGAGGCAGCCATGCCCTTAATAAGGGCATGGCTGCCTCCAAACTCGGGTCCAGGTCTGTGGTCCCTGAATGGGGAAATACCGGGTCATTCCGACCTTGGAGGGCCCAGTATTTCCCCATTCAGGGACCACGGACCCGGCAGTTCCCATTCCCATTCGAGTCCCCATAGGGCTCAATGGGAAAGGGGAGCATGCTAACAATGGGCCCGTTAATGACGGGCCCGTTATTAGCATGCTGGTCCCCTCGCAGGACCCACAAAGGACGTCTGGTCTGACAAGATGCCCAGAGCGGGTCACGCAAGGCAACCCCGTAATGAGGCGGTATGGGTTTAACGGCACAGGCCGCTATACCAGCGCTGTTAAACTCATACTGCCAGGGTTGTAATGAGGCCCATTATGTTTTTTCTTTATTGCTTGATGTTTTAGTGCTTGGACTATCATAAGGTTCGGGGCAGTGCCAACTCCAGTGATGAACCCTCATTGTTTTGGGTCAAGTAAGTTATTGGGCCTCATTACGACACAGGCAGCCACGGAATGAATGGTGCCGGTAGCATCCTCCGCATTCCCATTGATCCCTATGGGGGCTCAAAGGGGAATGGGGATGTACTGGGTTCAGGTCCCACAAAAGGGATTTACCGGGCCCTCTAAGGTCAGAATGGCCCGGTAAATCCCCTTTTGCGGGACCCTGACCTGGTACCCGGTATGGGGGTAGCCATGCTGTTAAAAGCGGCATGGCTACCTCCATACTCGTAATGAGGCCCATTGTCTTTTAACCATTTATTTAGTGCATTCAAAAGGAGTTTGGTGAAGATCTTACCTGCAGAATCCAGCAATGCTTGTGGTCTGTAATTATTAGGTTCAATCAATCACCTTTTTTATGTACTGCAAAAATGATTGATTTCTTCCAGGATGCTGGGATGTATCCTGTATCCTCTATACGTAGGTATATCTGGCGCAGTATCATTGACCATTTTTTTGGATTTTGTTTTATGGTGGCGTTGGAGATACCATCAGGCCCTGGAGCCCTGGATGTACTTAATTTCTTAATTATATTTTCTATGTCTTCTGGAGATATAGAAAGATTTGTCTTATATGGTATATATTTTGTATTAATTTCCCACTTCTGTGTTTTGGTGTAGAAGAGGGAGGTAAAATGGCCAACCCAACTCTCCTCACCAAAGCTGTTTAGGATGTGGGAGAACTTATCCATTCTCATCCCATTTCTTAGAAGAGTCCAAATCTCAGAGCTGGATTTTGTCGAGATAAATTTCAGAATGATTTTATTATCATTTTGTGTTTTGTGTGCCATAAGTTATTTAATAAAATGTATGTATTGTGTACACATTCTTGTTCGCTCTTTATTGTATTCATTAATATTTTCGCTAAGATATGTCAAAGCGCCTTTCTTTTATCTGCTGTTTTTGCTTTCATCACAGGATCATACGGTTTCACAACTCTCTCAATTACCCTGTTGTTTTCATCTATTATTCGCTTGAAGGTGCAAAGAACATTGACATAATCTGTATGAGTATTTTGAGTAGAGTTGTCAAGAGGCTATTGAGTTTAGGATGCGTCCATTTTATTCTGCTTAGGCCTTGATTCAACCCAAGTTGCAGGTTGTAATAGTTTTTCAGAGGACATATGTTTGTTATACAAGTGATGGCGAGGATGTTGTGGTTGCTCATTTTAGTTGGAATTACAGTAAAACTCTCAACTATCCCCATACATCCTTTTGTTACAAAAGTATAATCTATTATGGATTCTGCCATCTCGTTTTTCCAGGTTGCTTTAGGAGGTATGTCACACTGTACACAACCGTTAAGCATCGTCATGCCAACCATTTCACCACGCTGGTTGTTGATAGTTTTTTTACCTCTTGGAATACATTCCATATTCAGATCTCACACAATTAAAGTCATGGATACATGAGAGTCTGTGTCAATTTCTTCCAGTAGTATCATAACGAGAATTATGAACTCACCCTCTGCTATTTTGAGAGGGTTCCAGTAGGCATTGGTATTCGCCATTCCTGGAGCCATCAAATGGTCAGACTTCATGGGCTAGTATTTCAGCAATTGGAGGCCTGCGTAAGGGTTCATCCATTGGGTGATTTTCCCAGGAGTGTTCATATTAAGTGCAGCTACTAATCCCATCATGGGTCTGCCCCTAGGTGGTTGAAAGGTTGGTACCCAGCAGATCTGATAGTTTGGCCAAGCAGGTGCAGATGTCATCCACGTCTCCTGCAACAGTATTAAATCATAATTTTTTAAGATAGCATCACTTTCTACTTGCATTAGATGTTTATAGCCTCTGGTATTTCAGATGGCTATTTTCATGTTTAATTGACGTTGGCTAGTTACGATCTATTCTATTTGCTCATGATTTGTTTGAGTTATTGCTTTTGTCAACCATGCCTAATAAGCGGTTTTCCTGGTCAGAGTTACAACGGTCAAATCTTCATAGAACACGTCTCATGTCAGATTTCCCTTAATTCCCTTAAAATGGATCAGCAGGGGCACATATTTAGGGATAGGGGTGGGAACATGGGATTCTTCACAACTATGGGTAAGTTCTTTTTGCCTAGTTTTCATTGAATTTGTTGTGTGTATAACAAAACCTTTTTTCATGTATCTTTCACCTTTCTGTCAAAAGAGCCTGTCTGACAATCAACGCGCGGATTTTAAGGGTATCTGCGTCCATCCGCCAACATCTTGGAATAGTGACCAAAGCAATATCCACAGTTTGAATGGACTGCAATGAGGGGATGGTGTGAACAGCTGCCTTGGTGTGGTGTGCCTATTTGGATATGGATCTCTATGTCGTCGATCGGGCATACTTATAACAAAATTTGTCACTGAATGCAAATCCACATCATCGCTTTGCTGCTCATCTCTCACATTTTTTTCATCTTTTTTAACAATTTTTTCAAACATTACACAATTCGAGGTATACGATTAGATATTGTACTATAATAGTTATCAAGATGGATTATATTGCTTTCTTTACCTAAGGCTTTTAGTCTTCTCTGTTTCAATCTTGGAAAATTATGATTCAAAAACCCATTGTTAGGGTGTAATAGGTCAAGCATTTTTATTTTCACAGGTAAATTAATTTCAATTTCTACGTCTGGTGAGTCGATCATAATGGAATGGGTAGTTAAATTCATTAACAGGCTCTTGTCATCTTCTTGTTTTGATGCTTGTTGTGGTATCTCATCTAGTTCTTTATGTTCACATGGGGGCATCACTGCCTCCTGTTCAGTTTCTACAGTTATGCTTTCTACGGATTTTTTTTCTTTAACATTTGTCTCTTGTTTTATTATTATTCAAGGGCGTTGTAAGAGCCTTAATGAACAACATTTTGATTTGCATTTTTCAAATGATTCTGATTTTGTATATTTTTTTGCATTATTCTTTTTTTTCGGTGCTCTCTTCGGTTGAAACCATTCATACACTGTTTCATGTTTGGATATTTCAAATGTAAGTTCTTCTTCACACTCCTGAATGGAGTCTGTCTCCTGGGGGGACATTTCTATTTGTGAGGCCACAATTTCAAGCATGGGAGTCAGTGGCGTCATTGGGATGACCGCCACATCTATTTTCTCACTTATTGTTGGACAAGAAGTAATCTTATGCGTAAGGCCATTAATGCCGGCCAGTATCGCAGTTGTGAGCGTATACATCTGGGGGGACATATGGAGGGGCTTAGCTTAGCTTTTCAAAAAGCGAGCAGTATAATAACACAAGAGGGATACGCCGTCTAAAACGGCTGCTGGCTGCCAGTTGCTCAGCTGAACAGCCGCACAGCACTCTCCATCAGCACTCCCGAAGAAGCACGCACACAGAAGCCTGTGTGCACACTGTTAAATGGCCTTCTGGGTATTGTGGGCGAGGTTAAATCTAAAAGAACAGAAAAAAACGTCTTTTAAGTACTCAAACTTGTTGTGAAACCTGTTGTAAAGAGGCTTACTGTTGAACGTAAGTTTTCAGTGTCTCCAACCAGGCTTGCAAAGTCGATCAATTTTGTTCAGGTTAATGAACACGGTGAGCAAAGAGGTGCAGAGTAGAGTGGCATGTCCTGCAGAATCTCAATCAGCACTCCCAAAGAAGCGCACACGCAGAAGCGCACAGGCAAGCTGTTAAATGGCCGTCTGGGTATAGTGGGCAGGGTTAAATCTGAAGGGAAAAACTTTGAATCACACAGCACAGCAAACTGATCAATAGAAAGCTTCTCGCTCACCATACAGCACATCAATAGAAATCATGTAGTGCTAAGAAAGGTCTTGCCATTCAATGCTCAATTTCTCTTCTAAAGGATGAACCAGCTGATACAATTCACCCAAGGCACAATCAGATATATAAAAAAGGATGGTGTAAGACATCCTTACAGAACCTTCAAAACACCTCTGCTCTTTTTCCACTCTATTTAGCTCTTTCCTCAATATCCTAGGTAACCTTAATCAGGAGCCTTTGACAAATCCGGAAACTTTGGCCCGCTTTCTCATTAAGAAGCCTATTTAAAAGACGAGTAATGGATAAAAAGAGAGCTGTTTCAAAATAATGGGGTAGGAGATTTAAACACCATACGAAACACCCATTTACTATTGGACGGACAATATTAGGCTATTTTCGGGAAAGCTTGGATACAGCCTCAAAAGATACAACCAAAGAGTTTAAGATATGCCAGTAATTTAGACATTTCTCAAATATTATGAAATGCTCTGTCACTTCTCTGAAATTGCATGATGAAGAACTTGCATCATACATATAAAAAAAAAATGCATGGCTTTGCAGATGCTACCAGCGTCAGTCCTTTGCAAATAAAGAAATAAAGAAACCCTAAAAGACTACCTCCACATCATACTGATGTTTGTAGTATTTTCTGGAAATGGGTCGAATCTCTCCTACACCTAAAGTAGATACTTTATAACTATGACCTAGATGCCCAACGTGGATTACTAAGAGCCAACTAATGTAATACCTACTATCTGAGAGACTATAGCGACTCATCAACTCCTGTAAGTAAGGAGAACGATTCCTCACATGATTTTCTTTACGGCCTAGACCTACAGGCAACATCAAATTAGCCTTCTGCTGTTCCTTTGGTAGCACTGCTGCCATCAATGTCTGGGGTTGCTCCAACAACCATACATCTGACAACGCAACTTTCACCTACTAGAGAGACACTGCGAACAAGGGTGTAATTCATGGAATAAATGTGCGCCGAAATTTGGGGAGCAAGCTGTCGCACGCTCCCTCTGTGCGCCAGTCGCGTGCGCCACTTCTGCGCTAAGTTCTATGAATTACCCCCATAGAGAGAGAAAGAGACAAAGAAAGAGAGCACGTAGAGACAGAGTGTGTGTGTGTGAGAGAGAGTGATACCCAATGTCCAGCTAGTATATACAATCATAGCACATTTACCTATAATTATGCTTTTCTGTGGGTGCGCTTTGTCACTGGTCTAATAATAAATGGCAGACACTGTGAGGGATATACTGAGAATGACAAGCCAATGCAGGATTTATTTGAAGGACTCCATGGAGCTCCATGGAGCTGCTTATCATTGGGCTCATGCATACAGGCATTGCCTCGACAGAAGGTATACAGGCCGTAAGTACAGGAGGTCAAGTAACTCACAAGTTTCACTGTAACTCATAACTAGTGTCGTCTTCAAAACAATAGGGTAACATGGTAGAAGAAGGGGTACAAGTCTGCAGTTTCATTGTTTCATTGAGTACCATGTTAAATAAAGCCATCAGGCCTATTCCTGAATGTATCCTGTGGAAAAAATCTTTATGTTGATACTGGGTTATTCCTTTGTTGATCCTGGGTCAAAAGCTTCAACCTGTACCCTAATGATAATATGGTGCAAATGTGCACTTGCACCAGTGCAACGTTTCTGCAATCTGGCTCTAAAAGATAGCATTCGATAAGAAATCAAGGAGGCTGAAATGTTGCACTATTTTCTTGCTCCTTTATTATAAAGGATTGTTTTAAAGTTCTAATCACTGGGAGGTTTCTAATTAAATGTTATTTAGTGTTTGCTGTTTTTCGAAAACATCTTCAAAATTCAACAGTTATGTGATTACCCTGTTCATTAACTTTGCGCAAATGTTTATTAACTTATCGCACATGCTCATTATTTTAGCACACATGCCATTAGAGCCAGCTTGCACTTTCTTCTCTTTTGATGCTGGAATTCGCTTTGAGTGAAGCCCAGGCAGATCTTAGACCGTAGATCTCCCCGGTGCCTGCATACAGATGAGTCTGGGGAACAATATTTAACTGTAAGCATCAGACAGGAACAGGTGGAAATGATTGACGCCGATCAACCTTGTCTTTCTTCCTGAAATGTGAGAGTTTGTAACAATGACTGCTTTGGAGGTGATACTGTTTAAATCAGAATGTATTTGGCAATAGAGAAATATAGCTGTACTCTATCTCTCACGCTGATAAGATATGACAGTAGGTTAAGCTCCAATGCTGCAAGTCCAACTCACGTTTTCCTTTATATCAGGGGACAGATTACCGAAATTCTGAACCGGTACAGGTTCAGAGTTGCCTGGTATTAGCAATAGGGCAATGTTTGCCCTATTTCTAAGAACACTGGCACATATTAGAAAACTATTGCATCATGACAAGTGCAGTTTGGCATGGAATAAGCAACAGGACAACAAATGCCCCAGTGCAAAAAAGATACATTTTCAATGCAATTTTGCACCATGGCAAAGTTTGCCCTAGTGCTAAAATGGAATAGTATTAGCACTACATCAAACTTTGCCCTGGTGCAAAAATGCATTGGAAATGTATCATTTTTGCACTAGGGCAATTTTGAGGAATGAGGAAGATGACCCAGGTGCCAAAGTACAGTATAAAGCTAAAGAGAGGAGACTCAAAGTTTGCCCACATGCCTGGACAAACTGGGAATTGCCTGCCTGATGAAGTAAGATTCAGCTTATGTCCATGTCAGCCATGGACTCCATTACTTTGGCAACTGTGACTGAGAGCAGATAGGTTGATGCCCAGAGTAACAGTCGCATTCAGGACTAGACAATGGACACTCTCCAGAAGGGGTGGTGCTTCCATCCTATTCAAGCGTAAAATGCTCTTCAGTGTCGAACTTGACTGTCAGTCAAGATGATCATTGAAGACTGCAAGTAATATTATCCTTTCCAAGTCTATTCCTCTCAGGCCAAGAAGGTTCCTTCCTGACTTGTGATACGTATAGCCCCTGGTGGTGCTCATCGTCCTGGCACAGTTTCCCCATCCAGCAGAGGAGGGCATTCCAATACTTGTGTTTCTTTGACGTTGTGGAAGCCCCTGCCTTCCTGGCAATTGGGTTCTTAGGGAGCTAGGATCAATTCTAGTTGGGGTCTTTTGAGCCTTTTTACAAACAGATGAAGAATGATGTGCCAGATACTCGGACATGCAGCATTGGGAGGAATGGTGACAGGCTGAAATTTCCTTCAGATACCCCAGAGACAGAAGCCTGGTTATGAGGTTTCCAACGAATATGACCAAGGCAGAGGCACTGGCCCTGTGGATATGGGAATGTCAATGGAGAAGATATATACTTTAGATTGTCAATTGTCAATCAGGAAGTAAACACACCTTTTGTCCCCAAAGTGTTTCTGGTTCTAGTTTCGGGAGTATTTCAGGATGATCCTGGATCTAACTAATTTGTTCCTTTTAGACCATTATCTAGGTTCAAAAAGGTGACTACATGTTAGATTTGCAGGATGCCTACCATCACATTCCGATTTGGGGGGAGGGGCAGAATTTTCTTCAGTGCGCCATTGCATATTAACATTTTCAGCTTTCAGTATTGCCCTTCTGGATAAAAACTTCCAAAGAATTATTATGAAGGTGGGGGCACCAGCAGTAGGTCTTCGCGCCAGAAAGGAATAAAGATCTGTGCAATATCACCTGGAGTTTTCCAAGTGCCGAATGGGATTACCGCAATAATTCATCGCAGCACAAATAACCAGACAGACTCAAAGAATACGGGAAAATACAACTTGATTATCAATTCAGTAAAGTAATGAAACCTGCCGAACAAACAGTTTGTAGCTCTCAGACTCTCAATACATTTCAGTTACACAACCTCAAGAGTTACTCAATTCATCAGTGAATTGGAAAATCCATTCTTATGAGGTTCATTATTTCTAAATATGAAAAAAGGTATGAAAAAAATGAAAACAAATGACGGGCTAACCTTGTGATATGAGGTTCTCAATAATAGGGAGGAAACAGAGTCCTTCAAGCTGATTCCCAGCTGAAACAAACAATTGAATGGAATTGCTGTGAAGAATAAATGGTAGATGACTCTGTCAGTCAACTTCTCTTCACAGCAATTCCGTTGAATTGTTTGTTTCAGCTGGGTATCAGCTCGAAGGACTCAGTTTCTTCCCTATTCTTGAGAACCTCACATCACAAATGTTGGTTGAACCCTTAGTTGGATATATTGCGGTCTGAATTTTTGGACTATTATTATTTTTTCTGTCTAAATAACTGTGTTAGGATTTGTGAGTTCTTTCTCAAAAAACATACTAACATTATCCTGTATGTATTTTCCCTATCTCATCATTCATGCCCCTGATGAAGAGTGGCAAGTACTCGAAACGTGTTGGGCCTATATTACAGCACCATGAATAAAAAGAAGATTTTTTGTGATACGACATTGATTGGCTATCATTTTCCATGATTTGTTAAATTTTTGGAAAATTTGCATATTGTTAAATAACCTTTTAGATAACTCTAAAAAGTTGCAAATGAACATTATTTGAAAAGTTGCTTGACTTACTGGTCTGGATTTCCAGACATCTGAAAGTGTGCAGGAGACGCGAGTTCCCTAAAAGGGGACTTTCTTTTTGTTCAGATATGACAAACAACCTAGATGTCAAGGTTGGTTTCCTCTCTTCTGCACCACAAATCACATCTACATCTCATTTATTAACATTACCATATTAAATATAGTACCTTACTGACCTATACAAGGGTGTGCACAGTGCTTATATCTTTTTGACTCACAATTATTCACTCATTTACTTAATCTAAGAGAAATATGTCCTAGGTACATGGTTCATACTCGTTGGTTCCTTGCAAGCCTTGCAGTTGCTTCTTGCTGTGGCATCCTTGATTATGAGCCAACCAAATCCTCTTTTTTCGTTTTTGCACAAATGTGTATTTCAGTGGTTGTCAGCATTGCAGCCTTGATTTCCCTTCTCGAGGCTTCTCACGCAGCCGACGTCCATATTCTCAACATGGCTGCTTTACTCGCGTTCTATTTCATACTTCTACGTTGTCTTATTTATCTTGCGTTTCTGCGTATATATATCGATTACAACTCTTATCACTTTAGTGAATATGGTTTTCCTTTCAATTCGTATATATGTTTACTTGGTTGCTTTAATTACATCTTCATTCTTTAGATATTCATAAATCAAGTTTAGTGCATCCACATATCTTCTCTCATGAGCGGTGTCACTTTTCATTTGTTAGACTTTATAGTTCTTTTATATCTAGTGGTGTCAACAAGCTCATGACTATCCCATCAGTTTGAGGGTACATTTGGTACGTTTGTCTGAGCGCATAATGTCTCTCATACCTTTGATGTGGTATTGGGATGATACCAGGTGTCATACACATTGTTCTCTTGCTGTTATTCCAATATGGCAGAGTTGAGGGGGTAGGCTCTATAAATGAAATGTACTTCTGCCTCTCTACAGATCCATCCATACCTGGATGATTCGTTCATTCACAGTCATTGTTTGGACATGGATTTAAGTCACATGATGGGATTGTGGATAGTGCTATAGAGTCCAGCTTGGTACCAATATAGGAGTTCAAATCTATCAGGAGGGATTCAACACAGCCTTATGGATGGCTTTACTTCCACAGCCAGGAACTCTTAAACTCCAGAACAGGCTTGATTGATTGTTATAGTGGGCAAATCAACAGGGAGGGCTTGACTTAAGGTTCAGAGGATGGCCTCTTTGTTTCTGGTCTATTTTGACAGGATGCACTTAAAGCCCCTAATGAACTACATGTTCAGCGCTGGGAAGCCACAATCTGTGAACCTCAACCTACAGTAATGTCTTTACTGATTGATCAGATGAGTTGGTGGGTTCAGCCAGTCTAGCCTGAAGAAGGTGTTTCTCTGGATTCTCCACCTCAGGGGGTTGTGACTACAGATTCCAGTGCGCTAGTTTGTGAAGCTACATGGAGCAAAAAAAAAGATCCAAGGCTGGTGATATCATTCAGACCCCAATCATTTCACGAATTGGAAGGAACTTCTAGATGTATGCCTATTCCTGGGTTCATTTGCAGAACAGCGCTAGGGTGCCCCAGTTCCTTTACAGACAGACAGCACTGTCACGTACTGTCACGTTGACCTATTACAACAGGCAGGGAGGAACACTAATGGACTTTCTTTCCTAGGTTTTGTACCAGTAGATGAACTGCACAGAGCAGCTTTGAGGCAATTCCAATGACACTAGGCATTATACAAATGACATATTACATTCATTATATTACTTATGATGCTAACAAACACATACAAGTCACATTTACAACATATCAGCAAAACTTGGTTACTATAGAATACTATACATAGATAATGGTAGCATTCTATATGCATTCCAATTGATCCATACCTCAAGATAGCAATATCCATTCAGTTCCTTTATGAAGAACTAAACAAGGCGTACAGAACTATACAATTCCAGTCTGTGTAATTCAATCAACTTCAACCCTAAATACAGATTTATTATCAAAATAAACCAAATCAACAGTATCAAATACATATAATAATAAAACAAAAAAAAATATGAATAAGGTAGAAGAAGATATTTAACAAACATAGGGGAAGGCTACATTGTTAGACAATTTACATTTAAATAAGCTAGCGAGTGAGTTCACAAATTAAATATCAGTACATGTGATTACCTAGATGTGTCATATTGGTAACACCAGAACTTCTAATTTCAGTGTATTTGTTAGGTATTCATGTCTAGCCGAGGTGACTATTAGGTGCAATAATGCTGGTCTACACAGTCTGAAACCTCCAATCTTATGTTACAACAGAATTGTTTTCTTCTTAATGTCAGAATACCTTCTGCAGAGCAAAACAAAATGCAAACTACTTTCTGCATTGTCTAAGCAGAAGAGACAATTAGGAGAACTATGTTTGCACCTGTTCCAGGAAGCCAGAACTTGGCCAATTTGTAATAAGTTAAATCTAAACTGTTTAATAAAGAACTTTTGATGAATGCTGGGATTCCAGTACAGGTAAGATTCAGATTTGTCCAATGGTGTAATTGGAGCAGGGGCTCTATTGGTTGGCTTTGTCAGTTCAATATCCCTTTTAGAAACCAATTTAAGAGGGAGGAAACAAGAGCTAATACCCTTTAGTTTCCTAAAATTGAACGAAACCAAGGGATACTTGTCAAAGCCTCTTTTCTCAACAAGAATATCAAAATAGAATGTGACAGCAAGTCAGGCTCAACATAATGTCTTGACCTACATATGATTTCCTTAGTTCTGGAATAATTGAGAATATTTGGGCTGAAATGGGCAGCGAGAGGAGGTGCCTCAAACAGGTGTAATCTTAGTGTTGCAGACTATGAATATACACAATACCCCAAAGCTCAGAACCACAAAAAGCGTTGGCTTGAGGTTTTGAATCATAAATCCTCTGAACTATAGTGATTGACTGATAGATTTGATTTGATTAGATTTTTGAATTTGTAATGCGCATTTCTCAAGGAGAATCTGGCAGCCGATTGCATCTAGGCGCTGATGGATTCATATAGTGCTAGCAGACTAGGGTATGCCAAATAGGTTAGAACACTAGCCCATACAGTTTGATGCGCTGACAATTTAGGCACACATCTGTCCCATGTGTGGAGTTTGTTTATCAATATGGCCTTTCAAGCTCCAATTGTGTTTAAAACATGCCCAGATGAGTGAAGTTATGCATGCATTAAAACGTAATGTTTTTTCGATAGATTGAGCAGGTGGTTATCGGTTTGCGACCTACGATAAGCACCTTTGATTTCATTGCGTTTACCACCAGATTTTTTGTGTGCATGAGTGTGGATTGTCTAACATGGTCATTGAAAAAAATGAAATCCACAATAAGTAATTTTTGAATTTATCTTGACTAGAGACTGACCCATCGCTGAAAAATAAGACATCTAGTGAACGATTCCTCATGTTGAAAAACTGTATTGGTAAGTGGGCCATGCATGCAGCATCACATAGCCAAGGGTGGTATCTCATATATAATTAAGAACATACTCAGACATTGAATTGTATGAGAATAGTGATAAATGGCTAAGACATCGTATCACAATGAAACATTGCTATTTTAGTCCTGTCAGTTGGTTCAAAAGTGGTTAATCTGCAAAACGTCTGCATAGCATAAGGTGGCATAAATATGTAAAGTTGAACAAGGCAAATATAGATAATATGCAATTCCATAGTTAGCTAGATCATGATACATTTCCATACTGCAGTTTACAGGGAATCTTGTATGATACATTCTAGGCATGCAAGTGGAGAGGGCAGATACCTTCACACAGAATACAAGTATGTAAATACTCCTGGAAGATACTAGGAGTCTTGACGGGCATTAAAGTCTTCCAACTTCTAACAGTCCAATTGGTCTTAATGCTCAGAGCATCACAACATATATTAAAGATCTGCAAACCATGTTTTTCCATTCTACACAGCCTGGTCCCCAGATCACTGGAATTCTCATATCTTTTTAAAAAAATCAATGGCACCCCTTCTTATACCTAATAAAAAGAAATCAATAATTTCAAAATGTTCCTCCAAGGGGATGTGCACTTCCTTCTGTCCCACTGATTACCTGTCTACACCGATCCTGACGTTACTAGCTGTGGTGGTCATTCTGGTACCCAGTAGATCACAGAGTATAGTTATGTCATAAATAACATTTTTCTTGAGGCAACTGACATGCTCAAAGATGTTCCAATGTATGCGTGTTGAACATAGTGCTTTCATTGTGGTGGCACACAATGCACATCCCTCATGCCACAATTAGGGAAGACCCCATAGTGCTGTAATAGTGCATCCTTGTTTCTAAGTGTTTTAAGAGTGCACAATATGGTAAATTAGAATATTTGTCTGTAATATCTCTCACCTTAATAAGATACTTACATTATTACGATGATTACATTATTAGTAACCTTTATATATTTTGAAAAGTAGTAGTATATTCAACTGACTCCTCTGTTTGCCTCTGTAGAAGGTTTTGTGGTGATAAGTGATGTTCTTTCCAAGAACCATGCTTAATATGTTTCCCTTCAATCTAGCAGTGAGTTCCCTCTGTCAATCATTCATCTTTCATGGATGTGACTTGATTGAAAAACTCAAACCTATTTTCCAATTCCTTCTGATTTTCAGTAATTGGCTCTGCATGATGCAATCCTTTCAGATTATTGAGTGCTGCATTTGGTGGCAACAAATAATATTGTGAGCTGTTCCCTTTTAAAAGAAAGTTGTTCACAAAATTCCCGATCCTGATATTTTTTAATGCAATTTGATATGTTGCATTTGCTATCATGAACTGGAGGCTTCCAGCCTTGTAAGATGAGGAAGCAATGCCCTTGAGATGAATGGGGATGCAGAAGTTACTCAAACATCAATAATGGAAACGACTAAGGTAGTTGGCAAAAGGATAACTGTTTTAATATCAATTATCTAAAACAGGGAGTACAACAGACATCAACGGATGCCTCTGTGTAAGATCTCTCAATCCATCTTAAAAAAAGCATTCTTTTATAGCAAAAAATCATCATTGATGACGTCAACCTACGTATTACTAACATCATCCTACAAGGCAAACTGCAACAACATATTGAAGAAAGTGATACGACTGGAGGGAACATCTAAGTATACAATCCATACCCATGTAAAAGAGTGAAGAAAAATGATACATTTCTTAAAATCAGGTGTGGCAACTAAGCGCTCCCCTTATACAAGTAACTATGAACGTCACTAAATACACAACATTCCATTGGTTACACAAACTATAGACACTTAATCACGCGGCCCCCTACCATTGGTTTTCACTCTACCCTCAGTCAATAGTTTTCTACCTACGTTAGCAGCACGCAGACTGGACTTCCAGGTTCTGGAGAGCTAGTCTTCAACCATACCTTCCCACCAATTACCATGGCGACCCTAAAGACTCCACTGCATCTGACCTTGAGAATGTTCTAGTTGATTTTGGTTTTACCATGCACATTCAAGAACCTACCCATACCAAAGATAGGACACTTGACTGGCTAGCCGGATCCAACTGTATTATTAACTTCCTCTCCAATACCCCTTGCCTATGGTAAGACCACCACATCATCACCTTCAATATTGAAGCAGCCCCACGTGCCCAGAATGTGTTAGCCCCAGCCCTCCCCACGAGAAATATAAGGGACATAACCAAGTAAAAACTTCTCCCATTGTTACTCCCATCTCTCAATGCCGCCACATACTCCTGCACCGACCCTACATCCTTAGCAGACACCTACAATCATAGCATGATTTCGGCTATAAATTCTATTGCTCCAATCAAACTCAGGAAGTCTAAACCACATGCACATCTCAACTCTTGATTCACACCACAGTTGAGAGTGCTACGCAAAGCTAAACGTTGCGCTGAAAATCATTGGAAAAGTCACCCCTCTGATGAGCATCAAGATTGTTTCTTCCCTGCTTCCCTCACCTATAAAGATGAAATTATCACTCCCAAAAAGGAGTCCCTTAATAACTGCATTTTACATGCAGACTCAAACACAAAAGAATTTTTTAGAATCCTAAAAGAACTCGAATCTCCAGCCACCGCCACCTGACACTTGCACTAAAGACAGTAAATGGTGTGCTAACATCCAGTCCGCTTTACTGAACAAAATCTCTACCCTACAATTTAAAATTAGAGACAAACAAGACAGCCTAAAGCGGGACAACCATCCACCTACCCCTGTAAGGGTTGCCTCTCTAGACTCTCCTAATATTAAACCTTTTGCCTTCTCCCCACTCACCACTGCGGAGGTAGAAGACATCATCAAGAGAATCAAACCTTCAAAATGCCAAGGCGACCCGTGCCCTGCTCCTATCATTAAGGAATCTGCCCACGACCTGGCCCCATTCATCACGGCCTTCATTAACTCCTCTTTTAAAACAGGCACTGTCCCGGATAATCTCAAGGACGCATGGGTGATCCCTTTGCTTAAAAAACCATCCCTAGACACAAGCATACCTACTAATTTCAGACCCATAACCACCGTCCCGTTCTTGCTGAAGATCTTAGACCGTGCGGCATACCTACAGATTCAAGACTACCTGGAGTCCAATGATCTCCTTGGCCTACGGCAATCCGTATTCCGCCCCAGACATGGGACTGAAACAGCATCGTGTTTGATGTGATCAAGGCCCCTCAGTTCCAGATTATTCTAGGAATTCCTTGGTTAGAGAAGCACAATCCTCAGATCGATTGGCGAGCAAGAACGGTTCAGTTTCCAGAATGTGTCTCTACTTGTCACCCTCGACCTGGTGTTGCACTGGCAGCAATTTCCTCGGAGGCTCCCCAGTTACCTCCTGAATACCTAGAATTCCAAGATGTTTTCCGGAAGGATCAGGCTAACTCTCTACCTCCTCATAGGTCTTATGACTGCCAGATAGACCTGATACCTGGATCTACTCCTCCTTGTAGTAGAATTTATGCCCTCACCGAGCCTGAGAATCTTCACCTCCGACAATACCTGGATCAATACCTAGCGAATGGTTTATTCGTCCTTCCAAGTCCCCTGCTTCCTCAGCTTTGTTCTTCGTTCCAAAAAAAGAAGGGGACCTTAGAACTTGTATAGATTATCGCGCCCTGAACCAGATCACCATTAAGAATAGATATCCGTTACCTTTGATCCCTGAACTCCTGGACCAAGTTAGAAAAGCATGCATATATACAAAGCTGGACCTTAGAGGAGCCTACCACTTGGTACGAGTAAAAGAGGGCGATGAATGGAAGACGGCCTTCCGCACCAAGTATGGGCTATTTGAATATCAGGTCATGCCCTTCGGACTTTGCAATGCCCCGGCCGCCTTTCAATATTTTATGAACGATGTCCTCAGAGAGCTCATAGATGTGTGTGTTGTTGTTTACATTGACGACATCCTCGTTTATTCTTCATCGGAAACTGAACATCGGAAACACGTGAAAATGGTCCTCGAGAGATTGCGTCAACACAAACTTTTCGCTAAGTTGGAAAAATGTGTTTTCAACGTGACTGAAGTTGAATTCTTGGGATTCATATTATCACCTAGCGGAGTGCGTATGGATTCAAAGAAGGTCGATGCAATTCTCAAATGGCCATCGCCATCCTCCGTAAAAGGTGTTCAAAGCATGTTAGGCTTCGCTAACTTTTACCGCAGGTTTATCCCCGAATTCTCTCGAATAGTCCAGCCCATCACCGCCTTGTTAAAGAAAAACAAACGTTTTGAATGGTCTACCGAGGCGGAACAAGCTTTCCAGAATTTGAAGACTAGATTTATCTCTGCACCGATCTTAAAACATCCTCGCCCAGAACTCCCCTACATCGTTGAAACTGATGTTTCGAGCCTTGCCATGGGGGCAGTTCTATCACAAAAGGACCCAGTAACCAATCAGTTGCATCCCGTGGCATTTTGGTCCCGCAAATTCTCGCCTCCTGAAATCAATTACACTATTACTGATAAGGAACTTCTAGCTATCAAGTACGCCTTTAAGGCTTGGCGGCATTATCTTCTGGGGGCCCGACACACCGTTACTGTGATTACAGATCACCGAAACCTGCAATATTTGAAAACCGCAAAAGCTCAATCCTCTAGGCAACTCCGTTGGGCACTATTCTTTGCCGAGTTTGACTTCATAATTACCTATCGACCTGGTACAAAAAACGGTAAAGCTGATGCCCTTTCTCGGATGGGAGTGGAAGAACATTTGATCAATCCTAAACCTGTACCTATCATTCCCGAACAAAGAATTCTAGGTGTAATCGCCACACAATCCATAGAGGAAGTTAAGGATAAAGCCAGGCTACTGGTAACTCCAGCAGACATACAGAATTGGCATCTGCAGGGAAAGGACTTTACGGTGAAGGACAACCTATTATATTTCCAAGAACGCTTATACCTGCCCAGCACAGATTTACAGAAAAAGGTAATCTCTTGTTATCACGATTCTTTAATGAAAGGACATCCCGGTATGACCAAGACCTCGGAAAAGATCAAGCGCTACTTCTGGTGGCCTTTTTCAAAAAAAGGTATCAGAGACTTTATAATGTCCTGTGGAGTATGCGCCCAAAACAAGAGTCAAAAGGAAAAACCAGCCGGCCTCTTACGCCCTATTGACATCCCACCTCGCCCTTGGCATACGCTTTCTATGGACTTCATCACCGATCTACCTCCATGCTCCGGATACAATACGATCCTACTAATCGTGGACCTATTCTCCAAGATGTCGCATTTCATTCCACTCAAAGGCTTACCAACAGCAACAACTCTGGCCCGAGAATTCCTCGAAAACATCGTCCGACTGCACGGTTTTCCTTCAGTTCTCATTTCGGATCGAGGTAGTCAATTTATTTCTCATTTTTGGCGAAGTTGCTGTCGGTCGGCTCAAATTGATGTGAGACTTTCGACCAGCCACCACCATCAAACCGACGGACAAACCGAGAGGACCAATCAAACTCTGGAACAGTATTTGCACTGCATGCTACAACAAACTGAAAAAACTTGGAAAGATATCCTTTGGATAGCCGAATATGCCTACAATAACTCTGTCCACTCGGGAACTGGGAAGACCCCGTTTTTTCTTTTATACGGTAGTCACCCTCGAACCTCGGAGTTGGATCCACTCCAAGATTCTGGAACACCAGCAGTAGACCACCTACATTCTACAATCACCCAAGCCTTTAAGGAAGCCGTTTCTCACCTTCAAAGGGCTAAAGAACAATACAAGAAAGGAGCAGACCAACATCGAAGGAAGCCCCCCAATATCAAGTAGGAGATCAAGTCTGGTTATCCACCAAATATCTACCTCTTAAAGGACCACTCACATTCAACCCAAGATACCTTGGTCCCTATTCCATCACTACCATAGTAAATCGAGTAGCGGTCAAGTTGGACTTGCCCCCTCACATGAATATACATCCGGTCTTCCACGTCTCTCTATTAAAACCCGTGCAACCTCAAACCCGACTAACTAAATCTCCAAAACCTATTCTAGTTGATGGAGAACTCGAGTTTGAAGTCAAAAGCATCCTGGATTCCAAGATCTCCAAATCTAAACTATTTTACCTGATTGACTGGAAAGGCTACGGACCCCAAGAAAGATCCTGGGAACCTGCAGAATATGTCCACGCCCCTCGTCTAATCAAAAGATTTCATCGAACATTTCCTAACAAGCCCAAACCCCGGGAGAAGCCCGGTTTGGGAGGGGCCTTGAGGGGGGGTGCTGTCATGATCTCTGCTTCCAAAGATCAGGACTTGCCCGACTCCCTTGGAAGCAGACCCATAACCCCGGTTCCGAGTGCCAGCCAGTCCCAATTGGGACCTTTTGGACCCTGTCCTGGCGCCAGGGGCACCAGGCTCATAAAGATGCCCAGTCCCAGCGCTGGAAGCGCCGGGCTCATAATGCTTGGGTGGACTTACCTGCAGCAGACCATGCTGCTTACTTACCTGCCAGTTGAGCCCCTGATCCTCTTCTGTTTGGGACTACTTTTCCTGTTGGGTGGGGCAGGAGCCACTCCCTAGGTTCAGAACACTGGAACTCTTCTGGAAAGCAGGAACTCTTTTCTTACCTAGGCGAGGCTGTGGAAGGAGACACCTAAGCACTACAGGAGGCTATTTAAACCACACCCGATGGATGAATCTTGCTTTGCGTTATTCTGCATTCTCTGCAGCAGAACGCTCATCGTGTCTTCTGCTTCTGATCCTGGGCCTAATGGAACAAATGCTTACCATCCTGGAATCCAGTCTTCAGCAGCACCTGTAAAGACAAAGAAAGAACAGGTTAGCACTACGGTCTTCAGTGGCAGCGCATCTCTTACCTGGTCCATCGGCTGTCACCAACGCCTCGCGCTGCATTCCGGCATCTGAAAGACAAAGGCTTACCTACTCTTCGCATGCTCCGGAGGTCTTTGCACTGCATTCCGGCATCTGAAAGACAAAAGCTTACCAGCTCTTCGCACGCTCCGGAGGCCTTCGGCGCTGCATCCCGCATCGGAAAGACAAAAGAAGGTGCGTTTAAAGACATTGGGCAACTTTATTACTCACGTGCCCTTACTCCTTCCCACGCCGAATCCAGTGGGTATTCCAGCACCCTTCAGCTTCTCTAAAGCTCCGAACTTGTACCTGCAAGATAAAAGGGACAGTTAGTGCGCATCATGAAGCGGGCTACAAGCGCTTACTTACGTGCTTCCAGGCGCTTCTATTCCTCACGCGGGTTCGATCCTCAACTCTCATCAGCCCGCCATCCGCCATCGACGGAACCCTGCAAAACAAGAGATATCATTACAAAAGACTTTTAAGACATTTGAAGTGCCAGACCTTACCGTTCGTGCAGTTAAAGACGGACAGCAGTCCTCTGAGGTCAAGAGGGCTGCACCCTTATCCAGTGAAGAAACTGGTTACGGCACCCTGCCCCGAGGCAGATGGAGAGCTCGGCGTTCACTTACCTAAGGTGAGGGCGTTAACCTTTGGGGTTCTGCAGGAGAAGAGAAAGGGAAGAGGAGAGAGGCACCCAATAACCCCAGTTCATTAATCCCATATTTTCTATCTGCCGACATCTTACTCTTCGAGTCAGACATACAGTGCACAGAGGTCTAGCCCAAAGAGCCAACCGGTTGTTACACATCACCTTTGAAGATACGGCATTCACCCAGTCAAGACCGGCGCCTCTGCGGGAATCAGGTGAGCGTTACACCTTGAACGACGTTTATCTGGTCATCCAGGCCTGGATGGCCCAACACGAACTATGCCTCAATGACGACAAGACAGAGCTCCTCATCCTGGGCTCCTTGCAACGTTTTAGCAAACTATATCCGTCCTACCAGTCTTTTACCATTGATGGAAATACCATCGAAGTCTCTAAAGACACAAGAACATTAGGTTTCTACCTTGACACCACTCTATCCTTGCCTCGGTAAACAAATGCAGTCAGATCAGCTTCTGCTTACACATGTAAACGTATTGCAGCTGCTAGACCATTTCTGACCACTCCGAACAGTGTCACCTTTGCCAGAACGCTCATTATGTCCAAAATTGACTATTGTAGTGCCCTCTACTTAGGGACTAGCCAAGTAATTCTGAATAAACTACAAATCAAAACATCCCAAGAAACCACCACATATCCGAATCCAGAACTAACCTACACTGGCTATCTGTAAAGCAGAGAATCTCATTGAAAACACTTGCCCTCATGCACAAATGCCTTGCCAACAAGGCTCCCCCCTATCCGTGCAACAAGATTTCCCTCCATTCTTCCACTCGACCCCAAAGAACGTCCCACAACCTATCTATTCCAAGGTTCAAACTCCAAAAAGTGGGATGGCACAAGCTTCCCTGTCCTAGCTTCCAAACAGTGGAACACCCTCCAAGTCACCATCAGATCCGAAGACTCGTTCAAAACCTTCAAGTTGAAAATGAAATCATGGCTCTTCGAACTGAATTGTTTCTTACTACACAGTTATCCATGAGCTCAGCTCATTGTACATTTTCTGTTTTTTATGCCTCACCTGTGAACGCCCACTGTAATGCATGGATTTACCTTTGTCTGAATAATATTCATGTATATAACTTTATATGTATATAAACTGATATGTATATTTGCTCAAGTTGCGCCTGGATGCCCTTGGGCCGGATGGTGCGCGTTATAAATAAACAAAATACAAATACAAATATTCATCTATCATCACCTCAGTGGTCTGCTGTGAATAAAGGCTTTGAACTTGTCCTTGGAAGTGATATTTGGCTCTGCCCTCATGCGTAGGTGTGACCATCGTGTTCGTCCAACTTCATCCTTCCACGTGACTGAAGACCACAAAATCGAGCCCTAGTGTATTTAATATACTATTTTCTAATACACTATCTAGAAGGGATGGTGCTTCCATGCTATTCAAGTGTAAAATGCTCTTCAGTGTCGAACTTGACTGTCAGTCAAGATGATCATTGAAGACTGCAAGTAATATTATCCTTTCAAAGTCTATTCCTCTCAGGCCAAGAAGGTTCCTTCCTGACTTGTGATACTTATTTCCCCTGGTGGTGCTCATTGTCGTGGCACAGTTTCCCCATCCAGCAGGGGAGAACATTGCAATACGTGTGTTTCTTTGAAGTTGTGGAAGCCCCTGCCTTCCTGGCACTTGGGGTCTTAGGGAGCTAGGATAAATTCTAGTTGGGGTCTTTTGAGCCTCTTTACAAACAGATTAAGAAGGATGTGCCAGATACTCTGACATGCAGCATTGGGAGGAATGGTGACAGGCTGAAATTTCCTTCAGATACCCCAGAGACAGAAGCCTGGTTATGAGGTTTCCAACGAATATGACCAAGGCAGAGGCACTGGCCCTGTGGATATGGAAATGTCAATGGAGAAGATGTATACTTTAGATTGTCAATCAGGAAGTAAACACACCTTTTGTCCCCAAAGTGTTTATGGTTCTAGTTTCGGGAGTATTTCAGTATGATCCTGGATCTGACAGAGTTGAACTAATTTGTTCCTTGTAGACCATTATCTAGGTTCTAGGTTCAAAAAGATGATGATTACATGTTAGATGTGCAGGATGGCTACCATCACATTCCGATTGGGGGGGGGGGGGAGTTTTCTTCAGTGCGCCATTGGATATTAACATTTTCAGTTTTCAGTATTGGCCTTCTGGATAAAAACTTCCAAAGAATTATTATGAAGATGGGGGCACCAGCAGTAGGTCTTCTGCACCAGAAAGGAATAAAGATCTGTGCAATATCACCTGGAATTTTCCAAGTGCAGAATGGGATTACCGCAATAATTCATCTCAGGCACAAATAACCAGACAGACTCAAAGAATATGGGAAAATACAACTTGATTATCAATTCAATAAAGTAATGAAACCTGTCCAACAGTTTGTAGCTCTCAGACTCTCCATACATTTCAGTTACACAACCTCAAGAGTTACTCAATTCATCAGTGAATTGCAAAATCCATTCTTATGGGTTTCATTATTTCTAAATACTAACAAGTAAGTATGAAAAAGGTATGAAAAAAATGAATCAAATGGAGGGCTAACCTTGTGATATGAGGTTCTCAATAATAGGGAGGAACCAGAGTCCTTCGAGCTGATTCCCAGCTGAAACAAACAATTCAACGGAATTGCTTTGAAGAAAAAATGGTAGATCACTCTGTCACTCAACTACTCTTCACAGCAATTCCGTTGAATTGGTTGTTTCAGCTGGGTATCAGCTCGAAGGACTCATTTTCTTCCTTATTCTTGAGAACCTCACATCACAAATGTTGGTTGAACTCTAAGTTGGGTATATTGCGGTCTGAAATTGTGGACTCTTATTATTTTCTCTGTCTAAATTATTGTGTTAGGATTTGTGAGTTAGTTCTCAAAAAACATACTAAAATTATCCTATATGTATTTTCCCTATAGAATCATTCAGGCCCCTGATGAAGAGTGGCACATACTCGAAACGTGTTGGGCCTATACTACAGCACCATGAATAAAAAGAAGATTTTTTGTGATACAACATTGATTGACTATCATTTTTCATGATTTGTTCAATTTTTTGAAAATTTGCATATTGTTAAATAACCTTTTAAATAACTCTAAAAAGTTGTAAATGAACATTATTTGAAAAGTTGCTTGAATTACTGGTCAGGATTTCCAGACATCTGATAGTGTGCAGGGGACGCGAGTTAACTAAAAGGGGACTTTCTTTTTGTTCACATATGACAAACAACCTAGATGTCAAGGTTGGTTTCCTCTCTTCTGCACCTCAAATGACATCTACATCTCATTTATTACCATATTAAATATAGTACCTTACTGACCTATACAAGGGTGTGCACAGTGCTTATATCTTTTTGACTCACAATTATTCACTCATTTACTTAATCTAAGAGAAATATGTCCTAGGTACATGGTTTATACTCTTTGACTCCTTGCAAGCCTTGCAGTTGCTTCTTGCTGTGGCATCCTTGATTATGAGCCAACCAAATCCCCTCTTTTCGTTTTTGCACAAATGTGTATTTCAATGGTTGTCAGCATAGCAGCCTTGATTTCCCTTCTTGAGGCTTCTCACGCAGCCGACGTCCATATTCTCAACATGGCTGCTTTACTCGCGTTCTATTTCATACTTCTACGTTGTCTTATTTACCTTGCGTTTCTATGTATATACATCAATTACAACTCTTATCACTTTAGTGAATATGGTTTTCTTTTTAATTCGTATATATGTTTACTTGGTTGCTTTAATTACATCTTCATTCTTTAGATATTCATAAATCAAGTTTAGTGCATCCACATATCTTCTCTCCTGAGCGGTGTCACTTTTCATTTGTTAGACTTTATAGTTCTTTTATATCTAGTGGTGTCAACAAGCTCATGACTATCCCATCAGTTTGAGGGTTCATTTGGTACGTTTGTCTGAGCGCATAATGTCTCTCATACCTTTGATGTGGTATTGGGATGATACCAGGTGTCATACACATTGTTCTCTTGCTGTTATTCCAATATGGCAGAGTTGAGGGGGTAGGCTCTATAAATGACGTGTATTTCTGCCTCTCTACAGATCCATCCATACCTGGATGATTCTTCCATTCACAGTCATTGTTTGGACATGGATTTAAGTCACATGATGGGATTGTGAATAGTGCTAGAGAGGTTGGGGTTTCTCTTCAAGCACTTCAAGTGCAGCTTGGTACCAATATAGGAGCTCAAATCTATCAAGGAGGGATTCAACACAGCTTTATGGATGGCTTTACTTCCACAGCCAGGAACTCTTAAACTCCAGAACAGGCTTGATTGATTGTTATAGTGGGCAAATCAACAGGGAGGGCTTGACTTAAGGTTCAGAGGATGGCCTCTTTGTTTCCTGTCTATTTTGACAGGATGCACTTAAACCCCCTAATGAACTACATGTTCAGCGCTGGGAAGCCACAATCTGTGAACCTCAACCTACAGTAATGTCTTTACTGATTGATCAGATGAGTTGGTGGCTTCAGCCAGTCTAGCCTGAAGAAGGTGTTTCTCTGGATTCTCCACCTCAGGGGGTTGCGACTACAGATTCCAGTGGGCTAGTTTGTGAAGCTACATGGAGCAAAAAAAAAAAAGATCCACGGCTGATGAAATCATTCAGACCCCAATCATTTCATAAATTGGAAGGAACTTATAGATGTATGCCTATTCCTGGGGTCATTTGCAGAGCAGCTCCAGGTTGCCCCATTTCCTTTACAGACAGACAACACTGTCACGTCCTGTCACGTTGACCTATTACAACAAGCAGGGAGGAACGCTACTGGACTTTCTTTCCTAGGTTTTGAACCAGTAGATGAACTGCACAGAGCAGCTTTGAGGTAATTCCAATGGCACTAGGAACTATACACATGACATATTACATTATATTACATATGATGCAAAAAACACATACAAGTCACATTTACAACATATCAGCAAGGCTGGGTTACTATAGAATACTATACATAGATAATGGGTGCATGCTATATGCATTCCGATTGATCCATACCTCAAGGTAGCAAGGCGTGCAGAACTATACAATCCCAGCCTGTGTAATTCAATCAAATTCAACCCTAAATACAAATTTGTTATCGAACCAACAGTATCAAATACATATAATAACAAAACCCCCCAAAAAATATGAATAAGGTAGAAGAAGATATTTAACAAACATAGGGGAAGGCTACATTGTTAGACAATTTACATTTAAATCAGCTAGCGAGTGAGTTCACAAATTAAATATCAGTACATGTGATTACCTAGATGTGTCATATTGGTAACACCAGAACTTCTAATGTTCAGTGTATTTGTTAGGTATTCATGTCTAGCCGAGGTGACTATTATGTGCAATAATGCTGGTCTACACAGTCTGAAACCTCCAATCTTATGTAACAACAGAATTGTTTTCTTCTTAATGTCAGAATACCTTCTGCAGAGCAAAACAAAATGCAAACTACTTTCTGCTATGTCTAAGCAGAAGAGACAATTAGGAGAACTATGTTTGCACCTGTTCCAGGAAGCCAGAACTTGGCCAATCTGTAATAAGTTAAATCTAAACCGTCTAATAAAGAACCTTTGATGAATGCTGGGATTCCAGTACAGGTAAGATTCAGATTTGTTCAATGGTGTAATTAGAGCAGGAGCTCTATTGGTTGGCTTAGCAACCTCAATCGGTCTTAAAGTTCAGAGCATCACAAAATATATTAAAGATCTTCACATCATGTTTTTTCATTCTACACAGCCTGGTCAGATCACTGGCATTCTCATATCTTTTTCAAACAGATCACAGAGTCTAGTTATGTCATAAATAACATTTTTCTTGAGGCAACTGACATGCTCAAAGATGTTCCAATGTATGCGTGTTGAACATAGTGCTTTCATTGTGGTGGCACACAATGCACATCCCTCATGCCACAATTAGGGAAGACCTCATAGTGTTGTAATAGTGCATCCTTGTTTCTAAGTGTTTTAAGAGTGCACAATATGGTATATTACGATATTTGTCTGTAATATCTCTCACCTTAATAAGATACTTACATTATTATTATGATTACATTATTAGTAACCTTTATATATTTTGAAAAGTAGTAGTACATTCAACTGACTCCTCTGTTTGCCTCATTAGAAGGTTGTGTTGTGATGAGTGATGTTCTTTTCAAGAACCATGCTTATTTAGTTTCCCTAAATCTAGCAGTGAGTTCCCTCTGTCAATCATTCATCTTTGATGGATTTGACTTGATTGAAAAACTCAAACCTATTTTCCAATTCCTTCTGATTTTCAGTAATTGGCTCTGCATGATGCAATCCTTTCAGATTATTGAGTGCTGCATTTGGTGCCATCGAATACTATTGTGAGCTGTTCCCTTTGAAAAGAAAATTGTTCACAAAATTCCAGATCCTGATATTTTTTAATGCAATTTGATATTTTGTATTTGCCATTGAGAACTGAAGGCTTCCAGTCTTTTAAGATGAAGTAGCAATACCCTTGAGATGAATGGGGATGCATAAGTTACTCAAACATCAATAATCGAAACGACTATGGTAGTTGGCAAAAGGATAACTGTTTTAATATCAATTATCTAAAACAGGGAGTACAACAGACATCAACAGAAGTCTCTGCGTAAAATCTCTCAATGCATCTTAAAAAAATCATTCTTTTATAACAAAAAATCGTCATCGATGACGTCAACCTACAAGGCAAACTAAAAAAACCTATTGAAGAAAGTGATACGACTGGAGGGAGCATCTAAGTATACAATCCATACTCATGTAAAAGAGTGAAGAAAAATGATAGATCTCTTAAAATCAGGTGTGGCAACTAAGCACTCCCCTTATACAGGTCACTATGAACGTCACTAAATACACAATGCTCCATTGGTTACACAAACTATAGGACCCTAATCACGCGGCCCTCTACCATTGGTTGTCTTCTAACCTCAGTCAGTCGTTTTCTACCTATGTTAGCAGCACGCAGACTGGACTTCCAGGTTCTGGTGAGCTAGTCTTCAACCATAGCTTTCCACCAATTAGCATATTCATCTATCATAACCTGAGTGGTCTGTTGTCAATAAAGGCGTTGAACTTATCCTTGGGAGTGTTATTTTGCTCTCTAGAATTCAGGGGAGTGAAGGCACGCTCTGCCCTCATGTGTAGGTGTGACCATCAAACACGTCCAACTTCATCCTTCCACGTGACTGAAGACCACAAAATCGATCCCCAGTGTATTTAATATACTATTTTCTAATAGACCTCTGATGTCTTCCTTTTTTTTGTCCATGCCTTCTGAACAAGAGTTTTGTTATTTCATGTATATGTTGTTGCATGCCGCAATCTATGCACTATAAAGCTAGCCTCAAGAATACTTCATCTGCTTGCGTTTCTTGTAACGTGTAAAATATCTTGATCAGTTCTGTAGCATAAGTTTCTTCATCTTGATCCCAAGATATCATTTATCTTCAATGCTTTCTTGATGCCTTATATAATATCTTCATTATCTAGTCTCTGCATCTCTTCAATGTACTTCCGCTCGGCATCGCATGACGTCACCATTCTTCTTTGCCATTCATTGGTCCTGCTTCTTCCGGGATTTCATTCAAATGGCCATCATACTGTCTCGTATGCAGGTATGGTTTCCTCAATGGGAACCTTGCCTCCAGGATTCTCTTCGGTATCAGTATTTTCACTGGTACCGCACGTGTCTCACGCTCTGGTTCCCAACATATAGGCAATATGGGCAAAATGGTTCAGGTGGGGGTACTTAGCCCCTTCTCTACACTCCCCCCTCTGGGTGATTCATCACCCGCTCTCCCATTATCCTTCACATCTAGACATCCTTGTCTGAAGAAATGCTTCTTTGGGATCCACATATTTCTGACTTCCCTCAGGCATACAGCTGATTCCACATGCTGACCCTTGTTCCAAGTCAGGGGCATGCACTGTCCATTTGGGCTCCAATAGCTCCACTTTCCCACATATTTCTTATGATTCTTTGGATACAGGAACTTTGTTCCCTTAGGTGCATGGATGCTGGCCTTCACAAAGTCTCTGATTTCTTTATCTGTCAAATATCTGGCATTACATTCTGATTCAACATTGATCATGATTTTCATCCCTATGGCTTTCTTTGCAGTCTTCTTGCATTGTGTGATTATTATCTTGATCACACAAAATCAGAACAATACCAGCACGATCAGGGCTCCATGTTACACGCACATGTCTGCCATCCATTGTGGAACCCAAGACAAGAGTGATCCAAACCAGCTGTCATCAGCAATGTCTTCATCTATCATCTGGACGTCTAGCTTTGTAAACATCTCTATGGCCTCTCTCAAGGTGCCATACTCATCATCATGATAAGGTATGAACGTGCAACATGATTATCTGATTTTGGCACAAACACCTCCATCCATAGCTGTAATCATGTCCAGGACATACCTATTCTGAAGAGTCATCAGTTTTATGGCTCTCAGCTCTTCTCTGATAGCATTGAATCCCTTTATGGTAGCGTTAATTTTCTTTCAGCAATTCACATCTGGTAATCTGCAGCCATTTGGTATTTGTTCCAATTCTTGGCATGATGATCAATGTGAATACCGACAAAGTCTGGCTGAACAGCTTGTGCTAATAAGGAATTTAGTGAAAATCTTCTATTGCCTTAGCTGAGGAATAGTTCTCCCTCTTTATTTTATTAATCAACAACTCTGGAACATGAACATTCACCAGTGAGCATCGTCCTCTCCAATCCTTGGGTAGCCTCATATATGCTTTGGATCCACTAGCCCAATTGTGATCCATGATCCCTGCTGTTCCAAGTTTCATTCCAGGTACATCAAAGAGTTGACAACAGTTCTGATTCTCTCCAACCTTTCTTGTGCCATTATTTCTGAAGCACAGCTTTGCAGTCTCCAAAGGCACTATCTGCAAGGGTCCTCCTCTATCTTCAACCCAGTTGAGTAGCTTAGCAAGTTTTGCCATAGAGGTTTCCAGCCATTCTACACTATGTCAATGGCTGGTTGATAATAACCAATGACCACCCATGCTCTGCATATCACCACTCTTTCTTCCCATCTGTCTGGTGATAGCACTGATAACCAAATCCGTATCTGGCCTCTGTTCTTCCATCTAAGCATGTCTTCTGCAGAGTTTCCTGGACTCTCAAGTCATCTGTATACTTCCCATCGGATTCCAGCTCCTTTCAATTCAGGTTTTTCATATCTGATCACATGATTCCTAGTGTGAGCTCTTAGCCATGTCTTTGTATCATGGAAATAGTCATATTCATCTGGATCTGTACATTCAGTTGCCCATTTGATATAGGCATCTCTGCCCATGAACTGGTTTCTTGTATGATAGATTGCTGTGTGTGATAGACAATGTGTTGTCTGGATGTCTATTTCAATAGCTATGCACATCTTAGACTTCCCCATGCTATAGGGCAGGAGTGCACATACAAAGCATTCCTCCTTTGGGGTCCTCCTTCCCACTTATTTCATATGCTGATACCATTTGTTATTCCCCAAGAGTGCTGTACTATCCCGGTAATCATTCAGCTCATGATCATCCTCCGTAGAATTTCTCTTAGATCTTGTTCTTTTCTTAGAAGCTTCTTTAACCATTTCATTCAATATGTCAACATAGTTTCTCCTTACTTGACCAACCATAGAAACATTTGTTAGTGGTCTGTGTATTTTTACATGTACTAGCTGTGTAGGAGAAAGATCTAAAAGTTATTTTCTATCCTGAAACCTAATTTTAGCAGCAGCTAAGTCTGGCCATATGGAGACTGCTATCATCTCTGCATGTGATCTCCCACTAAAAGGCAACCTAAGCTTATCCATCATAGGCGCAGGTGCCCTTGTGTGAATCTCTAGAGTAGGAACAATCACATAAGGTCTTGGCTGCCTAGTAGTTGCCACAACTGTACCCTCCTTCTGTACAGGAAGATGCACAGGAGTCTTTGCTCCATTTATGTCTATATAGTACGCAGTATGTACTGTTAGTGAGAGCAGTATCACTATGAACAGAATGCAAGAGTAAATTACATACAGATAAGTCCATTTGCAGCAATAGCTTCTTGCACAAATTGGACGTCTCTCAGGATCTGCCATAATAATGTTACTATTGATGCAGCTCATTTTACTCTTTAAGTAAGGAAAAACAAACTTTTAATCGGGCAACATCATGCACTACTTCTGGAAGCTACTAGTCGGCTCCACAAGTTCCTTGATCAGCTACAGCTGGCTATATGTTGATGAACACAAGTTCCCAGTGCAGGCCTCAAATTGGCCTTTTACCAGAAGACATGAAGATTCTCCTTCAGCATGAAACAGAGTTCCTTAACCATTAGACCTTTTGGATCTTCTCCCTCGAAGGTCTCATTCAGTGCTCAGTGTTCTCTCAGAGTATCCGTTCACTTGTATTATGATGTTTCTCAGTATTTCATTGAGTGCTGCATTGTTCCTTGACATTCCTCAACCAGGTAATAGAATACCAAGCTGACCAGTCTATGCCCATTATCCACTGATAGGGACATTTGTGTTTTCCCCACTGTACTCAGGAAGCTAAAGAATGTGTTCAATGATAGCTGCAAGCAATCTCCTCATGACTGGGCCATTCTTACGATCTTGTAGGAACAGATGAACACTAGTAGTTCTATTTACAATCGCAGGGTATGCGTGCAAAACGGACAGAAAAACTGCAAGAAAGATCTCTGAAACGTTATCATGGCGCACCACCTTAGACACCTTCAGAGAATGTCAGTGAGAAAGGAATCAGGGAACTGCTCTCTCCTCCAGTCATTGAAAAGGAACTCAAAATCCGGCATGCTCTGCTTTATGATCAAGACTTAAGCATGTCTCAGTCCAATGTCAACAAATTCATTTGGCTCAACAACAAATAACTACCCTTAACTTTAGTGACTGAAAAAAGTGTCCCAAAATAAACCACAGTCCAATGAACTCTTTATCTTTATCTTTATCTTTATCTTTATCTATATCTTTATCTATATCTTTATCTTTATCTATATCTTTATCTTTATCTTTATCTTTATCTTTATCTTTATCTTTATTCAACAGCCTCTGTGTCCTTCATCCTATCATAGACCTTGTCTGCATGTGCTGTGGTTCTTCCCGAGACTTGCTTCTGATGGGGGTGGGTATAAAGGGGGTTCTCCTGCGAAGATGTTCATGTCTCCAAGGAAAATCCAAGCATGTCTGCCCTACAGTTTGACTGCAGACGTGTCACGTCCTCCACTATGAAGGGCTGTTAAAACAAGGCTCATGCCACCTTCTAGTGAAGTTGCAGATTAGGACTGCATCTCCGGGGAAAAGTTTGGGAAGACATAACTTTTCAATTCCAGTTGTTGTAGCATCTCCTTCTGTATTCTACGCTGCCCCACACCCCTTTCGCTTGAGCTTATCTGAAATGACAGAGATACTTGAAGTCATACATGTAAGATTATCACGTAACTCTGTTCCTAAGAATTCTGCTGTTGCCTGGGCATCACTTCTAGTTATAGACGGAGGTGTGAGAGGTGTCCTCATTTGCCTCACTGTCACTATCTCGTGGGAGGTAAAATGATGGTCTGAACCTGGCTGATTTCTCAAAGCATAAAAGGCCAGTGGTAGACAATGCAACCATCCTTTCTTCAGGGTAAGCTTCAATTTGGCTACTCTCTCTTTAAGCAAGCCATTGTGTCTCACACAGACCCCCTTCGCTTGCAGGTGATATGCCAATGAAAACTTGTGATTTATGCTAAGCAACAAGCTAATTTGTTCAAAGACTTCATTAACAAAATGAGGGCCATTATCTGATCTGAATACTTCACATATTCCCCATCTAGGAAATACTTCTTGTACTAAAAATGCTGCACTGGTGGAGTCTGGGTGTGTACAAGGTCCAGCTTCAATCCACCTCGAGAAAGGACATACCACTACGATCATATATCTATATCCATCACATACATACTTGCAGCATGTCTATATAGTCAATATGCAAATGCTGAAAGGGTCCATTAAGTCTTGGAATAACTCCTCTAATTGTGTGCAATGTGTGCCCAGCAGTAAACGTTTGACATACCATACAATTTACTACATGAATTGCAACGTGTTCTATTATATTAGGAACAAACCAATCATCCACAATTGTTGCGGCGAGTCTCTCTCTAGTAACGTGCACAGGGTAGTGTAGCTGTTCCAATGCCACCCTTAATAAGGCTACAGGCATCACTGGTTTACCAGTGCTCTCTTGCCACCACAATGCTTCAGATGGGTTTAAAGAAAACCCTCTCCATATCCACAAGTCTTTCTCATCTATAGGCGCTTCCCCTTGAATATCTGCCAATTGAGTCCTACACAAATTATTATAACACTCGGGCACACTCATCATCACCACCATACTTTCATTCACATCAGGCGTATCAAATGACATGATAGTTTCTAAATATGCAACTTGCTTGGCTTCCCGGTCTGCTTTTTGATTTCCTAGTGACATAAAGTCTGCCCTTTTAGTGTGTGCTGCGCATTTAACTACTATGATACCTACTGGCAGTTGTAGTGATGTAATGAGTCTGTCCAATAAGGCTGCATGCTGCACTGGAGTGCCATCCGCTCGGAGGTAGCCCCTCCTTTTCCAATGTGCTAGCCCTGCGTGCACTGTTGACGTCACATAGGTAGAGTCACTGTACACTGTTACTTCCTGGCCTGCGTGTCTCTTGTGAGCGATAGTCAGCGCCACTAATTCTGCAGCTTGTTCTGAAAAGTGAGACGTAATTGTGCACTTATCAGTACTTCAAATTCCAAATCAGAATTGTGCTTAACCACAACGACACCTGTATATCTTTGTCATTTGATTGATTCTCAAAGAACCGTCAATAAAAAGAATCTCCTCAGCTGCCAACACATTTTCCTTCACCCACAGGAGTTCATCATAGAATTCCTTATAATTCAAGAAGTCATGTGCATGTTGGGCCTCTGCCCGGGGTTCTGCTACAAACATGGCAGGATTCACTATTCTGCCTCAAAATATTGTAATCACTGGATTCAATATGACTACCTCATAGGCAGAAGCCCTTTGAGATGTCAACCTGCCTATAGGTTTTTCCAAAATTGCAAACAATGCATGTTCAACTAATAACGTCATAGAACATCCCATCACTATACTGGCAGCCTTCTCAATAGTGAACGCAGTTGCAGCCAAAGAATGTTTGCACAGAAATTGACCCCTCATTACTGGGTCTAGAATCCCACTGTAATATGCAAGGGGCTTGTACCGCAATGTGGTTCTCTGCATGAGTACTGCTGTCATAACAAAAAGAATTCCTCAGCATGATTGGGAATCACTAAAACTGGAGCTGTGCAAATTGCCTTTTTCAATTCATCAAACTCTTCTTCCATCTCTTCATTCCAAACAATTCTTTCCTGATTTACCTGTGCTTTCTTCAGAGCTTGCAACAAGGGCCTTATGTATGAAATGTAATCACAAACCCATGCTTTTACATAGTTACACAGTCCCAAAAATCTCTGCATGTGCTCCATCGTAAGTGGCTTTACTGTTTTCAAAATAGCCTCAGCCTTTCTTTCCCTTATGCAAAATTAGCTGGCCTATGTATAGCACTTCCTCTTGGCACTGCAATTTTTATTTCTCTACTTTATATCCTTTCTCTGCAAGGATAATCACCAGTTGAACTGAATCACGCCTGACTCTTCCTCTGAGGTGCTACAGAGCAATATGTCATCCACATATTGCCACACAACAGTTTTTAAATCTATATTGCTTAGAAGGGCCATCTGTAGGACTGACTCTATTGCAAATTGATGGAGACTCACAGTACCCCTGTGGTAGGCGAGTACTTTTCAGACGACTTTGTCTGAACATAACTGATGTCAGATCTTGCGAGTCTTTAAGCAATAGGATTGAGAAAAGTGCCTTTTTCAAATCAATCACAGTGAAATATCGTGCTTCAACAGGGATATTACATAAGATTGTCGCAGGATTAGGAACTATAGGGAATTCGGCCTCTACAATCTGGTTAATCAGTCTTAAATCTTGAATTAATCCCTTTCCCTTTTTTAATCAGGTAAATTGAGGTATTACACAATGACTCTGATGTCACTAGGATGCCCTGTTCCATCATAGCAGGTATTATCTTAAAAATACCTTCATCTGCCGGTTGTCCATGAGACTGGTACTTTCACCATGTCATCATAAAAATACTCAGGACGTTTCTGTGCTAACATAATTTTTTGAGGAACCTCACATTTGATTTCTCTCACCCAATAAGTAATACTCATCTTTAATATTACTGATGGATGATCTCCAAACAACTCCTCATCAGTGACGTCAGTCAATCTGTTACCCTCCCCAATGGCAATCACTGCGCACCATCGTCTGCCGTCATGATCATTCCCATCAAGCAAAGCCATTTCTCCTCGCACTATGGCTGCTTGTAATTCCATAGGTATCTTTGGCCTAAATAAGAATGCATCAGGTATTCTCATACTCCTGCCTACTAAAGCTGGCAGCCATGTCAACAGAATTTATACCCCATAATGAAAAAACATCTGGTTTTAACGGTACTCCTCACATAACCACTTGTCTTGCAAATGCCATAATAAATTCATTCATGTTTAAATAATGCATTCTTGGTGTTTAACACACTATTCCTTCATCAGTGAATGAAATTGTCATGTTCAACTTGGTCATTAAATCTCAACTTAATATATTGACAGGTGTCTGCCTTGAATATAATAATGGCACACACATGTCACACTCCCCTATAGAGACTGGCAATGCATCAGGAAAAAGAACTCTTCTTATAGCTCCTGTGAAACATTGAGTATTGAAGGAATTTCCAGACATTGAAAATGTCCCCTCTCGTATCCATGAGCGTGTTGCACCCGTGTCTACTAAAACAAATACGATTTGCCACCTATATTGACGTCAACCCTAGGTTCCTGTTGAGGATTAGGCATCACAGATAGTATCGAACGCATCAACTCTCCCAGTGAGCTGTCCTATTGTGGATACATTCTCATCCCCGTACCTGTGAAAGAATTTCCTACATCAACAGTGGCACCCCTAGGAGTCATTAAATGACCCGTGCATGTTCTCTTCTGTATCTGCATGGGTGACTGCTGTGACTGCCCTTGTGGCAGATTCATTGTTGTCTGCTGTGTTTGAAAATCTTGTTGCATTCTAAGCGCTTGTGTCTGCTGCACTGTTTGATTCTGAGCAAACCCATCTACATTCTGCTGTGACTATGCAGGCGGTTTTGTAGACCCCCCTCTTGAGAACTGCACATTCTGCATAAATCGTTGACTTCTACACGTACGAGCAAAGTGCCCTGACATACCACACGTCCAACATATAGGAGGAGGTCTCCTAATTTGCCCCTCCTGCATGTCATAACTATTGTTCTGGGTGTTTTGAAACCCACTTTGATTATTCTGGAAGTTTCCCTGATTATTCTGGAAGCCTCTACCTTGAAAGTCTTCCCTTCCCTGTGGTGCAAATCCACTATTATTGTTATTGAACTGCCTTTGGTAATTTACCTATGGTATGTTCACTGCTTGCTGTGAACCCAATCCATCTCCACTAGTCAACTTTGCCCCTTCAATGGTGTATTTTGACAGTTTCTTTTGTACTAACTTTGCCTCTTCACTTTTCCTAGTATTGTCTTTCTTTCAGTTCTTCTCTTGAAAATGTCTGCAATAATGTGAAATGGTCAACAGTATTTCTTACCACGACTTCACTTCCATGACCACCATTTTCCTGAGTTGGCTCTGTACTACTTCTGGCAGCCCTTGACATAATATATGATAAAATACAGGTATAGTTTTCCCCCCAAGTCTCTGGCATTTCCAAAGACCACTGCTTGTGTCCGGATACAGTACTCTAAGCACTTTCCAGGCCGCCACACTACAGTTATTGAACGGTGCCACATCATGAGCAGTGTTCACCGTGGTAACACTAGAATATCCTGCTCTTGCCCAAACGTCATCAACCCTTTCCCCAAGGATAGCAATCAGGAGACCTTAAATGTCCCCTATAGCTAATGTGTTTCCTCCTGTCATTTTCTCTAACTCATGTATCCATTTCCTACCGCCAGAAGTTAAACTCAGGAGTTTACACCTTAAATTATCTTTATCCATCTGTACCCAAGGTATATACTGTGGCCTAGCTCCTCCCTTTTCCAATAAAGGAAATTGTAAGATCCCAAACTCACATTCGTCTCCCATTGTCTGTCTGGCCATAACAGGGACAATGGTTCTGCTCCGCCTTCTACCTGGCAGCGACCTTAACTTGCTCACACAAGGTGGCGAGTCCCCCCTCCCACCATGAGGTCACTCTCTAGCTGCATCAATGATTCTCATGCCCGATTTGGGGAGGTCTAGATCCAACCATCTTACTTCCTTATTCATTGAAAAACATCCTTCAGGCCACATGCGTTGTCTTCCTCTTCCCCACGGAAGGTTGCTCTGTCCTCATGTGATATATCCTGTCGCCAACTCATGTGACTACTCTTCTCTTTGTCTATATTCAGTCAGTCTATCTGAAGACCGCTCCTTTGGCTCAAAACTACATGAGGCTCCCTCTTTATCATACAGCTGCGTACTCTCGAGTCGATCATTTTTACCCTTCCCTTGCAGCACTTTTTATGTCCTCATATCACGCTAGACTTTATCGATAAAATCCTCAATGCTTCTCGAGTCAGACTAATTCTCTAGATTTGCCCTAGACGGACCTGCTATTGGCTCATGTGCTGGGAAAATCTATCTATGTCTTCTCAGGCCACTACTGGATTAGGATCCAGTACTTCATTTTCCATATGACCAATGTCGTGTGCTCTTCGCCTTCTCTTTCGTTCTAGCTCATCGTCAAATTCTCGTCGCTTTCTTGCATCCTCTCTTACCCTTTCTGACTCTTTTCTCTTCATGTCTCTTCTCTCATTTGCCCTTTGTATCTCTTCATCTCTACGTCTTTTCATTCTTTTATCCATTAATTTCTGTTCCTCTTTCTCCATTCTCTTCCTTTCTTGTCTTTCTCGTTCTTTGCCCTCTGTCTGTCATCATATTTTCTCTGCTGGTCTGCTCTTTCTTGCTTTCGCAGTTGCTCCTCTTTATACAACTGTTCCCATCTTTGTCTAGCCTTTCTTTTTGTTGCATCTTCTTTCAATCTTTCCTCTCTGTCTTTATCCTCTTTACTTTATCTTGCTCATCTCGATCTTCCATTTGCCTTATGTTGTTGATGCTCTTACCATCGAGTTTGAGCAAAATCTGACCACCCATCCATTCGGTTTGTACAAGCGCTAACTCATCAGTCTTTTTCTCCTTTCCATCTCTTTATTTCTCATCCTATATCTAAGGATGTACTTGGTTGTTCACTTCTCTCCTTATCATGTCTTTCCTTGTGCTTCCGGACCTTAGTGATTACATATCTCTCAGTAGTTTTCCCTGGGCCCTAGTCGCTGCTTTGCACTGGCGCCTCATATGCCAGGTTGCTGTAAACTCCCTCAGTGGGTACAACCCATCATCTTTCTTACTATCGCCATCTGCTTCAGGTGTCGCGGGTGGAGCAGAAGGCTCCTCATCCCCTTCTTTGCACACATTGAGTATCCAGTCTACAGGAGGCGGCGCTTCTCTCTCCTCTTGCAGAGCTCTAAGATAGCTAGTCGCTTGCCTAACTTTTTCCCTGTATATGCAGCATGCAAATATGTCATCATATGCTGCATAAACTGCCTTCGATAGTGATCCCCTTGTGGCCATGGCATGAACATTTTGTCTGCCGTACCCTTAACCCACTCTGCACCGTACTGTCTAAGCTTAGGCATGTGCTTGGGCAGCTGCTTGAAGAGGTGTATAAGCGAAGTAATATCATCCATTTTGACTTGTCACTCTTGACTGTCAATATTCACCTTTATTCATTGCAAATTTTAAAAGTACATTTCAGAAAAACAAAACAATATGAGCGTGCACCAATCGTTGCAGGCTCCAAACCCTCTACATCACGATTTTTACTTTAATCTATGTTTTCACTAAACACCATCAGTTCAGTTCCTACAAATAAATAATGAATTCTCAACTCAGGTGTTTTATTTTCACATTTATCAATTCCACTATTGTGTTTTCACCATATTCAATCACATTAACCAAACAGACAAACGGACATACTTGACCAGCCCCATATATCTCAGTCTTCTATTCAAGACTCATCCTACAATCTAAAAAATACCCTGATTTGGGATTTGAATCGTCCTTTGTAAACTCATCTTCAGTCGAGTCCATCACCTACGTCACCCATCAATACTGCTCTTGGTACGATTCCTTCTCTTCTGTTCTTTAAAACGCAGTAAACCTGGCATACTCTTTATCGTGGCCTCTGCTCACGATAACTCTTAATTGCTTGGCCTCTCCTCAAGTCAATTATTTAATATTCAACGCTCATCTTTCTCAGGTTTCTTCACCCCAGCATCCCTCCGTTACTCATTTTTCCTTCGTCACTTTCTTCACTCACTGCCCATTCACACTTTTGCCACCTCACTCAGTTTTACTCACCTTTTGTGTTTTCAACTTCCGTCTCTAGGGATCATACGCCTCTTTAGTAGCCGCTTCAACTTTCTGTTCACTGAGCTTCCTGTAGATGCCGGGAGGGGTGTCGCCTGAAAACAAGGGACCTGTCTAATCTGGCTTGCAAGTCTTGTTTTAAACTAACATCAGCTATCTACAGGGAGCATCACGTCCTTTCAGCCGAATGGCAGAGGTTGTGCGATACTTTCGGGACCCCAAAGCCTACTCTCGCAATGGCTATTTAACCATCCTCTGCTTCCAGGTGAACTGGAGGCTTTCTGCCCTTTAAGATGAGGTAGCAATACCCTTGAGATGAATGGGGATGCAGAAGTTACTCAAACATCAATAATCAAAACGATGTCTTGAGTATAGTGACAAATTGTCACTTCACCTAAATAATTGGTTTGGGATGTACCTCAAAATGGGTACACCCCGAATAGTGCGACTTAAGCTTGATCCTTTAAGATAATATGGGTTTCTCGAATGCAGAGATGTTCTGCTTGGTAGACTTTCAATAATTGAGTAATAGTGACACATTTGGTTAGAATTTTATAGCTAATAATCTTCCTTAACTGTCAATTTAAATGTTGCCATATTGTAGCCATTCCTAATTTCAATGTGTGCTGAGCTCACTGAGTCCACAAATGGTACTACTCGTATATAAATATAAAGACATCCAGCCTTAATGCCCCTGCTAATGTATATATGGAATAGGGTGTTAAATGTTATTCACTGTTCATAACATGCTGTTCTATCATTAAGGTATGATTCCGGAGAATGTCCATGAGCTTCTGGACAGTTGGGCGCTTTCATAGAAAACATGTGGAGATGTTAGCATGGTGATGGGGGGCTGCACTTCAAGGCATTCAACCTATGATTTATATAAAGTGATGTAAATAAAATAAGAGTACACTTGCCTTTCATAGAGCTAGCCTTGCCTTGTTATACTGACAAGTGGCAAAAAGCCCCCAATGAGTTTCCCAGAAGGAGACCAGTGTTTGTGGTGTCTTGGAAATGGTCCCGGGGCCGGCAAACATAATCCTCTCTTAGTGCTCTACTGGTACTACGACAAAGAGGTGAGGAGCTCTGCTGAGGGCACAGGCCCAATATGGCTAGGACACGAGAAGAACAACAGGCTTGCACCCCCTATGGTTAAACATGTGCTGTTTTAAACAGATGGCGTCATGGTAATGTTCTGTGCAGGAGCAAGGAACTCACCAATGGAGCAGCAAGTGATGTGTCCCAGCATAAAACCTATTAGGGAGATTACCCTGTCATCTGCTGGCATGAAATGACATGAGAGCACTGATCCTCTCACTGGAGCAGGAGGCATTTGAAAGAGGAGGACCACTCCCTTCAGTAGGGTGTGACACATACAGAACAGAATATTCACGAGAGTGTTAGACATAAAACAATTGACAACACATGATAGACTTTGTTGGTCATTTTGCAGTGGGATTAGTCACTGGGAAATACAACAGGAAGAGTACCAGGACAGTCTTATTACAGAAAAATGTATAGAACAGGAAGCCAGATAAGAACCATAAACAAACATTTGAAGGAGGGTGGCACACCAAAAAGATTGATCAACTTCAGAGGAAGTTTGACATATTAAAAAAAAAGGAAATTACCATGAATAATTTGCAAACTCAATTTCTGGCCAACCCTGCCGTTCATCCCACAGAGTGGTAGACATGGAAAAAATATTTACAAGACTAAGTTTTGGCTATGCATGGCCCACATAACATCAACGTCTGAAAGACAACACTCCTTGGGCACTGCCTAGCATTTGTAGGGCTTTCAAAAGTCTCCCAGAACTTGTTGCTGAATGAGTAGCTGAAGGACAGGAACCTGGTCTTGGTTAATCTCTAAATCAATGTGAAACTATTCTAGGATATGTGTGTCGCTTGGAAAATAAGTTTGGCCCTATTTTGGTGAGGTACTTTGGAATGTGGGAACAGGCCAAAGGTGAATTAATTGGGGACTTTGTCACTGAACTGGGGAACCTTGCCAACCGATGTAACTATGATGACTCCTATAATGAGCATGTAAGGGATCAGTTCATGTGTAAGATTAGGGAGCATAAAATATGTGAAGATATTTGCAGGTAGTTAGATCCTAATTTAGAAGAAGTGCTAGATGTTGCCAAGTGAATGGTGAACATGATGAGACGTGTTAAGCAGGTGGAAAAAAAAGACTTCAAGGAGATATTAGAGACTGTGTGATGGTCAAGGTAGAGGAGAATCTTTAGAGGAGGAAGCAAGTTGGAGGAAAATAAGTCACCTATAAGGTTTGCGAGGCAAGAAAAGAGTGCAGTAAATAAAGGACTGCAGATAAGAGGGGTGAAGGAGAAGGAACATGTGTTTTATGTGCCGGTGAGCATTTCCCTTCACTCAGGAACTGCATGGGTTTAAAGGCAGAATGCAGAACATGTGTAAAAAGGGGACACGTTGCTCGCTGTTGGAAGAAGATTGCTAATGGAGGAGTCAAATAAATAAGCTAAGTGAGACAAGTGCAGGTGGTGGTAAATAAAATGGATGAAGAAAAGGGTGTTGGCTTCTCATTAAACCAGGTAGGGAACATATATAAGAATGGAAGGAAACCCATGCAGAGGTCAGGATCAATGGGACTGACATACCCAAAGTAATAGATTATGTTTCTAACTAGACCATTATAGATTGAAAGAAGTGGTAAACAAGATTCAAGAGAACTAAAACCCAAGGTCCGGTGTAATGCCTATGAGGGTGTTAAGGATTGATAATGTGGGTGAGTTTTGGTTCCTCTGGACTGTAAGTTAAGCTTAGCCAAGGTATATGTGTCCAAGAGGGGTGGGTCCCTTCTTGGTGGTACAAGCAGCGTGAGATAAGAATGATATTTGATACCAGCGTAGTGGGTTACATGACTGTCATTGGAAAGGAAGCCACAGATACAAATGAAGATATACTTGGTGAAGTTTTCAGGGAAGGAATTGGATGTCTGAAATGGTATCAGCACCAGATTGAACTCCAGTGTTTGCCAATGTGAGAAATGTTCCAAATTGCCTGCGGCAAGACGTGGTAGCGAGGGTATCCTCCCTCGGTTACTCATTTTTCCCTTATCACTTTCTTCACTCATTGCCTATTCACACTTTTGCCACCTCACTCAGTTTTACTCACCATTTGTGTTTTTGACTTCCGACCCCAGGGATCGTACGCCTCTTTAGTAGCCGCTTCAACTTTCTGTTCGTTCAGCTTTCTGTAGACGCCGGGAGGGGTTTCTGCCTGAATACAAGGGACCTGTCTAATCTGGCATGCAAGTCTTGTTTTAAACTAACATCAGCTATCTACGGCGCTTCACATCCTTTTTGCCGAATGGCAGAAGTTGTGCGATATTTCCCGGACCCCAAAGCCTACTCTCTCGGTGGATGTTATGTTATGTTATGTTAATTACACTTATAAGGCGCCAAAGCCCGCAGGCATCCATGCGCCAAAAGACAGAAGTTGTGGCAGACAGAGCTCGAGTTATTCTATTCAAACAATATAGTCTTCAACTGTTTACGAAAAACAAGGTGGTTTTCTTTCAGGCGCATCTGTGTCGGAAAGAGAGTTCCAGGCTTGCGCGCCTCGGACACAAAAGGCCCTAGCTAAACCACAAGACCTTTTTATCCGGGGCAAAGCTAACAGAGATCCAGCCGAGGAAAGTAAGCTTCTTGTTGGTTGATAGACATTTATCTTTTCCTTCAAATAAGCCGGAGCGTTTCCAAAAATACACTTATGACACGTGGTAAGTGTTAAGATGGATTTCTGAACTCTGTCCTGGTGGCGCAGAAGTTCAGAAGGCCAACCTAATTACTTGGAACAGGGTAACCTCTGGACAAACCAAACCAATCAGGGTAGCGATCGCGGCGGTCAAGACTAGGTCTCAAGAGGGGTGAGGGTGACTGAAAGCCCGCAATGAGCACACAAAGCAAGGACACTTACAAACTACTCCAAACAGGTGTTATATTAAAAATATATACACATTTATTCCAAGGCCTTTAAAACAATGACCGTAGCGAGAAATCACAATACAACTCTAGTAAATCAACACATACCATACCAATACAATATATATACAAATACAAACAAATCTCAAGCGTTAGATGCACAAAATGTGTAGTCCACCTAAAAGGGAAGGAAAACAGGCAGTGCGAAATAATGCTTAGACCCAGTCCGCCTTCAGAGGCACCTAACTAAAAGGAAGTCCGAGCCTTACGAAGAGTGGAGCCTTGTGCTCAAAAGTACCTGCACACCGCTGGTGCCAACGGGCAAAAAGGGGAGTCACTTCGAGGGAAATCAGGCAGTTCAGTTTAGTGCACAAATGAAGAAGAACAGAGTTCCGCGACTCAAGCGCAGCCTCCACTGTGGGCAGAAGCAGAGCGCGAGTACGGAAAGGCGTGCTGTTTTGACACAGCGGGGAAAAGCTATGGGCTCCTGCAGGAGGGCGACCAGTTCCTACCTATGCTATTCACCGTTCCCCGATGCAAGCAGACCCAGGCTTCTCCGCGCCAGTTTCAGTCGCTGGCAGGTTCAGGAGAGCAGGGGACGTCTCATCGTCGTGTTGATTCTGCAGCAGCAGAGTTGAGTTAAAGATGTCCCAAATGAAGTGAACCCGCACAGTTTGTTACCGCAGCAGGGCAACGGAGCGGCCGTGTGTATCTGAGCCAAATGTAAACTACTCACTTCAGACCTGGGAACGCCAAGTGTACGAATCGTGTGAGAGTGACAAGGACTCGAAATACTACACAACCTGGCGGCGGTTACAGAGCAAGACTCCTGTGTAGGCTGGTCAGTCTGCTGGATGGCCCAGAGACGCTTCCTAAGGCTTACGAGCAGGAGATGGTGAAGATGCTGAGAATAGCTGTTCCCGCTATTCCAAGGTTCGAAGTACCAGTACAGGCCTTCTGGTTCGATCAAAGGTAAAAAGGGTTTCACAAGGCGACAGCAGTGCAGAAGAGCAGTCCTTCAGCGGGTCACCAGCGATTCCTCGGTTCAGCCTCTTGGTTGCAGGATACTTGGCTCCTGTATTCCTTCGTTCGTGAGAACTCAGGAGATCGACTTGGTAGTGGTGTTTCCAGCCCCCTCTTATCCACGGTTCCCTTCGCGCCAAAACGGAGGGGACCCAATGGGAGATCCGCTCATCAACACTCACACCATACGTGGACCTATCACAGACCACGGTGGTCCCAGGCATTCACACCACCCTAGACTCTCTGGCACCCAGGATGTGTATTGGGACCAGACATCCCAGCCCACATCCTGGAGGCACACACAAGGCCTGTAGAAGCCAGCAAAAGCGTCTGTGTTTCGCGGGAAAGTACATGCCCAAATAAGGAAGGCCCCGGGTCGGCTCGACCTGGGGAAGGTGAAGGGAGCAAGACGGTCAGCGGACAGGACAAAGGAGCCTCGTGGTCTGGCCATTTTGGGAGCCAGGCCATCATTTTGGGCTAAGCGCGAGAAACGCGCTTAAAATGCCAAAAGGAGCTCAAAACACAAGAAACGATCGCTGCCACCATTCCCGTCCGTGATTCACTTGCACCGATCAGTTACAATCCAAAAAGAATATCTAGGGCCCGTAGAAGGTTAGAGACCCAAGAGAGCAGTAACTTAGCTTACAGTGCCCTCTTGTGTCATGTTGCACGAAAGCCGCAACATGATAAAAGAAACTACGGAAAACAGCGTTTCCCGGTACTGACTGTCTTAAGGACATGTCAGTTTCCCCGTAAGAATGGAGCGAAAGCCCAGAGGAGTGCGGCAGAAGGCTGCACTTCTCTGGCAAAGTCAAGAACAAGGTGAAAAACAACAGCAAAAAGTTTAGGGGTTGCCACATGGAAGGAAAATTACCCACAATTACGAAATCTTTCCTAACACTAAGTATTTTAAATTGGATACGAGCTGCCACTGGAAGCCAATTAAGTTTTCTTCTGGCCGCACTGGTGGGTTCTGAGCTTTTCATCTGGAAAACGATTCTAACAGCTGCATTTTGTATCTTCTGCAACTGTTGGATGTCAGCTTTATTAGCTCCCCCAACAGTGCATTGCAATACTCTATGTGAGGTAGTATTACTGTTCTCACAAGTTTTATGCGATTTTCTACCGATATATAACCATCCTCTGCTACCACGTGAACTGGAGGTTTCTAGCCCTTTTAGATGAGGTAGCAATACCCTTGAGATGAATAGGGATGCAGAAGTTACTAAAACATCAAAAATCAAATCTATGTCTTGAGTATAGTGACAAATTGTCACTTCACCTAAATAACTGGTTTGGGATGTACCTCACAATGGGTATACACCGAATAGTGTGACTTAAGCTTGATCCTTTCAGATAATATGGGTTTCTTGAATGCAGAGATGTTCTGCTTGGTAGACTTTCAATAATTAAGTAATAGTGACCCATTTGGTTAGAATTTTAAAGCCAATAACCTTCCTTATCTATTATTTTAAATGTTGCCATATTGTAGCCATTCCTAATTTCAATTTGTGCTGAGCTCGCTGAGTCCAGAAATGGTACTACTCGTATTTAAATATAAAGACATCCAGCCCTTAATGCCCCTGCTAATGGATTTATGGAATAGGGTGCTAAATGATATTCACTGTTCATAACATGCTGTTCTGTCATTAAGGTACAGACCAGGAGAATGTCCAGGAGCTTCTGGACAGTTGGGCGCTTTCATACAAAACATGTGGAGATGTTAGCATGGTGATGGGGGCTGCAATTGGCGGCTTTCAACCTATGATTTCTATGAAGATCTGCAAATAAAATAAGAATACACTTGCCTTTGAAGTAATTTACTTTGAAGTAATTACTTTGAAATTACTTTAATAAATAGAGATAGTTGATAGTTAAAGGGTTAACAGAGAGTGGGAGGAATTTGGGGTAAGGGTAGTAGTGAAGTAGAAGGGGGGAAAACCCCAAAATAAAACAAAATATAAATCGGAGTAAATATTCAACGTGATTACTTCTAAGTAAAATACAACAAAGTAATGGAGGTCATTGAAATAGCGTGGAACCATAGCTGAGGTCAGTAGGCTGGAGTAGCAAGGGGTTACAGAACCTGTGGACACATCATAATGGGTTTTTGCTATTGTAGTGGCAAGGAATACACATGGGCAGAATAGATTGTGTGTGGATCTGAGAGGAGTAAATTGTGATGATGATGTAGACAGATTCCCAATGCCCAACATAGGCGAGATTTGTGAGCTTGTCCGGGGAGTTAGGGTCTTCAACACGTTGGATTTAGCCTCCACCTACCACCAAATAAAGCTGTATCCCAGCTCAAGGAAATTGACCACCATCATAATACTAGAATGAACTCATTAGTTCAAGAGAATGCCTTTTGGACTAGTTTCAGCTGTGGCATCCTGTCAATGTGTTATGCATGAGCTGCTCAAAGGGGTCTGCTTTCAAGATGACATTCTGAATTTGGGTGGAACAGAAAGTGGACATGATCAGTGGTTGGTATGATGTTCAAAATTATCAAGATTATCAGTGAGGCAGGACTCACATTGCACAGTGAGATGTGCAGGTTATAGCTGTCGTCCATGGTATACGTGGGACTAGGACTGGGCAAAATTGTCCTATTTCCTTTTTGCTTTTGTGAGGATCATGTCTTTTCTTTCTGAAACACTCCCACTGCCAAAATGTTTTTTTGCTGTGTATCTCTTTGCTTCACTGCAGTCATTTGCATGCACGCATCTTGTGTTCTGCTTTCTCTTTGTTTAACCTGTTCACGTGACTCTTTATATGCAAATGCGGCTTTTGACTTGCATCGGGTGAACTTGCAGTGATTTATCATGTGCAAGTGTGAAACTGCATTTGGTGTCACTTTGCATGAAACTTTGTTTTTTTTTTACCTGCAGGTGCCTTGTATCATGCATAGAGCCAGGTGACATAAACTGTATGTTTCTCTATCTAGAACAGGCACACCATGCATACTACTTGCTCACTCATGCCCCAAGTGCCATGATTCAATTGGGGGCGAGAAGTATAAGGAATGGAGAATGACCTCTCCCAAATATTTTCCTTCGCTCTTGTCTCTCACACACACATACCAACTAACCACTTTGTCTTGTTGTCCCCCATTGGTGGGGTGAATGCTGGTGGTGGGGCTCTGCCAGAAGATGACCAGAAGGAGTTGGAAGACCAGCACTTCTGCAAAGGATAAATACCTCTCCCATATCTTTTTTCTCTCCCCCTTTCCCTCTCCCTCTCCCTCTCCCTCTCTCTCTCTCTCTCTCTCTTGTCTCACACACACACACTATCAAATATTGATTAACCACTTTCACTCCCTCACAAGTGTTAATTGTGAGGAAGTGGTAGATTTGGCTGGGTAAGAGTTGGTCATGGGGCCATGCCAGACGAAGACTAGAAGGACCTGACAGACCAGCACTTATGGAAATGGAAAGTACCTCTCCCATATTGTTTTCCTCTCTCTCAGGCACACATACTGACCAACATCCACTTTCTCTGGGCTCATTCAACCCGAAACAGAGGACTTGTTCTTAAGAACACACTTTAGGCACATTTGTGCAAATACAACATATGTATTTAGGCCTTGGACAACGCTTATCATTTACAAATCACAGGTGAATACATCTCTAGCTATACACTAATGATATGTACATATTCACTTAACCAAAATGTTACTTTTAAATAGAACTCTGTTATGTAGTCAGATACGTGAAGATAAGGCAATGTAAGTAATACATCGATTTTAAATGTAATGGGTAAAAGGAACAGAGGTGAAATATAATACACAGCCTTATCATTATTGAGAACTATATCCTCCATCACTGCAACCCATCATCACCATTGCAGTTGGCATATCCATCTTGAAAGGCAGTGGCTGAAAGAAAAGGGGTCTGGGGCACGAAGGTCTTCTTCTTATTTAGAAAAGTCAGTCACTACACTACCACCCTAGCAGCACTGAAAACACATTCTGATTTGACACTTGCTAGGGGGAGGTTAAGGATTTCAGGAGCAATGTGTGCGTCTTCATGCCACACATCCTTTGTCCCTTACCTATACTAGAGAGGTGCATATGGTGCATATTGTGCGTGAATATATTCATTGTGTACATATGCCACTGCAGTCTCTGTAGTACCAACACGAGGGCCATCCTCTTCAACATGAGACACATCTCCAAAGAGTCCAATACTTGATTGATGTCAATAACATGATGGATTGCTTCAATCCCCCCCACAGGCAGACCTTCCATCAGCCTTGACTGCCAAAGCGGGACCACTGCTTGTATTGGGTAAGACTTCATGTACATTGGGCCTCATTAGAAGGTTGGAGGTAACCATGCCGCTTTTAGCGGCATGATTGCCTCCATACCGCAATCCGGGCCCGGGTTCCTCGAATGAGGAATTACCGGGCCATCGCAACCTTGGCGGACCCGGTAATTCCCTGTCCGAGGAACCCGGACCCGGTCCATCCCCATTCCCATTCGAGCCCCCATAGGGCTCAATGGGAATGGGGATGGAGCTAACAACGGGCCCGTTAATGACAGCCCGTTGTTAGCTCCCTGGTCCCCTCGCGGGACCCGGTAAGGACACCTGTTTTTTCCAGGCGCCCATTGCGGGTCCCGCGAGGAGACCTCGTAGTAGGGCGGAACGGGTTTACCGGCACCGGCACCTTTACCGGTGCCGGTAAACCCATCCGCCAACCTTATAGTGAGGCCTATTGTCTTAAATTGTTTTGGTGCAGCTTGTAGGATTGGAGGCTTGGAGGCAGGCCGCTCTACCGGGAAAGAAAAGAGACATGTTCACGGCACTGGGGCCCCCAAAAGGTGACTTGAAGGTATAAGGTATATTTTGTATTGCACACATCTGTGAGCCTACCACTCAAGCACATACACATTTTCCTGTACAGCATCCCCGTTCCTCTCCCTCCGCATCCTCGTGTACTGTGCTCCCACGATACATGTTCTACAGGCTCCTTGCACTAAGAACAATGAGTGGCAGGATTGGCCGCCTGACCATCATAGCAGCCTCCTAAAATGGCCAAAGTACTTTGGAGAATAGACAAATCAAGTGCCACTGGCTTGCTGATAGAGCAGAGCCGCCTATTGCCTTGGCTTGCCAGAGTGCCATGCAATAGTAGATTATAACAAAATGTTGTTCAATTAGGTATTCTATCATATAGAGGGTGGAATGGCAGATGGTGTGTGTCTTGGAAGTGGGCCTATGCATTGCAAGCAGTATATGAGTGGTGAAGTGTGTACATATCCTGGGAGTGTACTATAACATGTTGCCAAGGATGGCATATTTTAGGAACCATGTCACATTAAAGATGATCACATGCAAAACACATGGAAGGTGCGCTATCTCAGACTGGCTCAGGGCTACCACATTAGTGGTACCATTGCCTGCTGTGCCCAAGCCAACTTTGAAGAGTGTGAACACATCTATTCTGCAATAACCAAATCAGGTTTTGCAAAATGTATGAGCCCTTTTCTGACATCAGATCGAAGCTCTGCAAGCAGAGCACTGCATGTTGGCCCTTGGTGTTTGAAGGAATGTGTGGTACGCTTTGGAACGCATCAGAGCAGCTTATTGTTATCAGCCCAGAGTGTGACTCAGGAAAGGAGAGGCAGTGCACTGGTACATTAGTGTAGTCAGTGATATGCACATTAGTCCACATGTCCATTATGAGGAGCACCTTTTCTGCCTCTCCCTCTTGAAGTGCCTTGTGCAGCTCATGCACCAACTATTTATAAAGAGCTGGAATGGAAACATTTGGGAGATATTGGCAACTTTAAATATTCCACCTTAGTATGGCACATGACATCAATTCTTGGAAGCTCCAGTTCTTCACAAATGGGAAAAGGCAGCCAATCAACAACAATCATCTTTTCTGTGACAGCCTCTAGCTGCCGGACAATGGGATGCTTGGGATTCTAAGTAATGTGTTTATCCAATGCCTTAGTAATCATCAGCCGGTGCATGTTCAATGTAGGGTGCATTTTTGTTGTCAGACCATATTGGCTCATCCTGCACTAGCAGCCCACCAGTGCTGCTACGGTTCCTGCCTACTTGCCTCCATACCCTCTTGTGGTTTTCATGTAGGATGGCCTGTTGTCCCCAGATATGACCCTGCCTTGCCCCTGCTCAGCTCCTTTTTGATAAGGAACAAACTTGCTTTGTCAGTAGTGATGTATTCCCACACTGTTGAATGTTCGTGGGATGGGGGGCTGCTGCAATCGGGTTTGGGCATGTGAGTGGTGCCAGTGAGGTGGGGGTATAGGTTTGCTACTGCTGAGTTCTGCAAAGGTTGACACACTCTGCTAGAAGGACTTTCTCATGTTCTTCAATCACAGAGAATTCCTCCACCACTTAATCCTCAGATTCCTCAGGCAGACATGATGTGTTCAATGTTGATCCATGTTGTTTTGTGCTGGCCAGCTTCCCCCCAAGTGTACCGCCAGTGTTGCCGCCATCTTTGCATGTTTTCATGGCGAACAATGCAACTCATCGCTAGTGCCACAGGTAGGAACTGTGATGGCCCCCAAGAATCAAGAGGAGGGGCACAATCTGTTTCGATTATATCTGCCAAAGCTAGTGCCCCGGGCATAGAGTGCTTAAAGTTGGCCTTGTTATTCGCTCATGGTATGTGAAAAAGGAACAGACTATTTGCAACTGAGGCAAACAACACACATATCAACGGCAAGGCGGAAGCATGATACAACACAACCCAGGAACAATCCACCCCCACATTCATGAGGGATACACAAGTTGGGCCCAACACACATTTCACTGAAAGTGGGGGAAGAGCAATGTAGAAGCATGACACAACACTGCTCAATAACATGCCACAACCCAAATGCATAAAAGATAACCAAGTTGCCCCCGCAACCAAAATGCATGGGAGATATACAAGATGACCCTGCACCCCCAATTCATGATATATAAACAAAGTATACCTGCCAGCCAAATGCATGAGAGATACACAAAGATAATTACACTTGATTAATTACCCATGGCTACCAATGCAGCAGCAGTAGAAAGACAGTATAGTGGTAGTTGTGGTCCTCTTTGTCCTTGTGGTCATCAAGTACCAGGCCAGCCAGGTAAACATCAGTGACAGAAACAGTCAACGTTTACTGAGTGAGTCAGTAGTCTCAAATGATTGTCACAAAGATAGCAGGTAAAATGAAAACCACCTACTATCGGACATTCTCTAATGGTTGCCACTAAGAACGATTTGAGCCTTGAGAATCGAAGAGAACCATGCAGTGTTTCAAACTAAATGAATGGAGACGATCGGAAGCCATTTGAGGTGTGCAACATCTGCTATGGTACACAGAATTACCGAAATGTCAGTGCAAATTCTCAGCAGCTCGAACATTCTGAAGGTTGAGCGAAGCCAACAGAAACGCGGGAAAAGGCCTCTAATTCCGAGAACCAGGCATAATCGGAATCAGGGACGAAATCCACCTGTTTCACTTTGCTGGAAGACATTTCACCGAAATCTACTAGGGACCTACGCTGATTGCTGCAACGGTAGAACCGAAGAAAAAGCTTGTTTTGCCCATTGTTAACTTTCGTATGCCAAAGGACAGGGGAGGGGTGTTGTCTTTTCTTGGTTTGGTTGAGTATTATGGCAAGTCTATCAATCACTTAGAAGACATTTACCACTACTGATGTGGACCTTGCATTGTTACAAAATTTTTATAAAAATCAACTTCATCTAAACCTTTCATTGGAAACACAGTTGTGGCTTCACACAATGTGGTCCTAAAATCTGACATTCAAATGCAAAAACAAATTACAACTAAGAAACATTCATGAATTACTGGTCGCACCAAATGTGGATGCTCAAACTGTCCCCAATGTACTGGGATCTTTGACACTATGACTTATTCTGCCAGTGTGAGACCATGTGACTATAGCTCTGCAGGAGTGCATGGATCAGAAGTACCTTAGCCTACTCAGCCCTACACTACTTCTAAAACCATCAGTGATCCCAATCATAAAGGTAAAACAGACAGACTCTGATGGATATGTCTTCTCCATATTTTGTGGTAACGTTGGCCAATGGAAGTTTATACTATAAGGAGATGTGTGAGGTGATAACAGAGCATTTCAAACACCAGTAATACAAAGACTCCAAAATAAAAGAGTATACAATCAATGATAGATACAAATAAAGAAATTAAGTTCAACAATAAAATAGTAAAGAACTAACTAGAAATCTTAAGTGAAACCCTATTCGGTGTACTCAGAGACAGAACACAGAACATTCGGACGGTAGTAAAGTTGGAATTCAGGGCAGGGCTCTTTAGACAAGACACTGCAGAAATGTCACAGTTTAGAAATATACTTATATGCTTGGAAAATAAAGTGGAAAAGGGATCTTACAAGTCACAATGGTGTTAGAAAGTGAACCAGTGGGACAGGGCCTCTTAACAGTACCTTGTTATTATCTTTTGGATGCTTGCTGGCATCAAACTGGGCTTCTTGATGCTTTAGCTGCAGTTGAGCTGATGCCCAGATGGTTTGAGTTCATGTAATCCCACATGTGTTCGGTGTCTAGGCGGTTCCAAGCTGCAGGCTTCTGAACAGTCAAGTTGATGTTAGGGTTGGCGAATCTATGTCTTCCAGAGGTTTAACTAGCAGTCCAGTGGACAGAGAGATAATGGCCTCTGCTATTTCAAGACAGCCAGTTCAATGATGCCCAGCAGCATTTTGGCTGGTTGCTCCATCGAAGTTTGAGCCTGCCGTTCAGGTTGCTCGAGACATTCTGCGGCAATGGGTTGAGAGAGCACCTGGATGGCTCAGAACACAGCAAGAATTTCAACGCAGGAGAGCATGATAAAAGCATACCACAGGTCCTGCCTTGGTTTGAATAGCGTTGAATAAGGTCAAAGTGGTTAAAGATGGTTTGAAGTAGCTTAACACGATTTCAGCTGTATTTGAGCTTTTTGGGTGCTTTAAGTCCTTGTCTAGTGCCTCTAGTACAAGGTGAACCATCCCTCCTCTGCTCTCCCATTCCCGGGAGTTGGGTTGGGACCGACAGGGGTTCTTTCAACTCCATTGGGTAGCCTGGCTCCAGGGCAGCAGGCACTTGACCTCTATGGTAGAGGACTCTCAAATGCACTGCACCACAAACAAGTGTATTAATCGTCCTTCTGATGTCCAAAGAAGAATCAAAAAAGGAGCCAGAGGATCCTTCCAGGCAAAAACAAAGTATAACAGGGGATTGGTCCAGAAAAAGCTTGCTGTTCCATGTCCTACAGGATTTGGAGGTTGCAGGAAGGGGGAAGTGCCCTGATAGAAAGCCAAGATGGTAAACCACTTGTCAGGCTTGCATTTCCTATCTGGCTACTCCACCTCTGCCCCTTTCCCATGCATGCTGACTTGAATGCAACACTCTGATTTGAGGCTGTTTTTGTTTTGTCAGTGCTGCCATTGAAGCACCTACTCCCAGGAGATTACCTACAGAGGTGTCCTTGGCCTGAAGGGTTGCTGGTAACCTATCTCTGTTGGAATCAATAGAGGCAGCTCCTGGCTATTATCTAACTGGGTTGAGCGTAGACATCCAAACTACCCATGAATTCACATTCACCTGGCATCACTCGACCTGGGCCTGTGCTCACAGGGTTGACATGCAGTTGCTGTTTCTTTAACAATGATGCGCTTTTATCAGTCACTACACCATGACCATGTACAGTTTATTTTTGAGATTAGCCTGCCACCAGAATGATTACGCCAGCAATTATTACATTTTAGATCAGATTTGAAGTACTTGAAATGCTGCCTTTTGCTACTGGCCCCAGTGCAGCTGGCTGTTTTTCAGGGATGCACATGTGGCCCTTGAGCTGCCCCTATGCCACTGAAGAGCAGGAGTTGCAAATTTCAGGAGACCAGTGCAGTGAAGGCACGCGGATGTACTGTGCTTTTGGCATGCAACTTTCAGAAAGGGGGTCTGATTAGTACACTCAAAACAGTATATCGTGCATGATTTTCTGTAAATAAAAAAATAAAAAAGACATGGGCTTTCACTCCTTTGCAGGTGGCAATCCATCAGTTGGCAGTCGTTTTATCAGCAGACAAGTGTCCATTTGAAAATTACTTTTTTATTTGCTTCATGTTTGAAAATGCCAACACTCGCATTCTTTTCACGTTTTCCCGGATTTACCTTTCTCCATTGTATTCATGCGGAAGTCTTGTGTTGGCTTCATGCTGCTATTGCCTCTCTTATGCATTCACCCAATGACTTTTTCCAGAACATCACTAAACAAGCAGGCAAAGCAAAAGAAGCCTGAACTCTATGCAAAGGGGATGCCTTTGAGATTGATTGGAAGTGAATGGCACCTGCTTGCTCAGTGCTTCGTGCTTTGTCCTTGTCCTCTCCGATGAGGTCAGGCTTGCCAAGTAGGAGTTGATCCATGGCTGGCCTCAAGACGTCATTTCAAAAATGCATTTCATGTTTGACAAGTGTATTGATTGTTTTGCTTCTCCCGTCCCTCTACCATGTCATCCCTTTCCTCCTCTCATACCTGCAGCATCCATAGAAAGACAGCTACAATACATCTAAGAAGCTTTATGCATGCGGATGGGTCGTTCCCTTCTTAGATAAAGGGCTTCCGCGACCACCGTCCCACCTTCTACTCCGCCCCAAACACTTCTACTGCTTAACAAGGTGTCAATGTTTCCATCAAATTAGTGATTCAGTCCTGAAATGGGGGACGCGCATGAGCAGAGTCAGCTGACTAATAGATATTTGATTGATCCACTAAGATCTTTGGCTATGAATCATTACCATTGTCTGACTTGTTTTATTATAGGGGCTTAGAATAAGGCTGCCTAATGGAGTGTGCTCTGTTCTTTAGATGTTAGACTTCACACACTGGCCTGAAGGTACACGATTTAAATAGCTCCACTTAAAAGAAGGAGGCTGAAAATATAGAGATATCAGACATGTTTGCTACAATGTCTATGCTAAAAATGAAGAAATCAATATGTGTCACACATAGAGCAGATCAAAGCTGAAAGGAAAACACTTCTGGCCAGCAGCAGTTTGGCTTAACTCAAGTGAAGAGGGCAGCATAGAATAGAAAACAAGTGTTTCTTCAATATGATGGACATAACTAGGTGCAATGCAGAAGTGCAAAAGCAGAAGTGCTGATTGGAGCTCGGTAGTAATGATATGATATGATATGATATGGTATTTGTAACGCGCCTATACACAAGTGTTTCAAGGCGCGACGAGGCAGGGACGGAGGGAAACAAGGGGAAGACAGACAAACGATCCTACTAGGCCAGGTGTCATTCAGATCGCGCAAGTGCAGAGGTAAGGGGAAAAGGAGAAAATGCAAGGGGAGGAGGTGGGGGGGAAAGTGCAATACAAGGTAAGTAGCGTAATAAAATAATAAATAATAAATAAAAGGGCCAGCTGGTGGCAAGTGCGAAGACATCATTGTACTAATTAGCACAGGGAGATCGTTATTGATCTCCCCTCAGCCAATCAGATTGTTTAGAGTGCAGTCAATAATTACTGGTATTGACTGCTTTCTGAACATTGTGTCTTCAGAAGCAGACAGGGAAACAACAATGGATTTCCAGGAAAGATATTTTACAACACGACACTTGCTCTCTGGGAGTCCCGTTTCCTTTGCTGTGGCACGCTATTTACCACCCAACAGAGAAAGCTAAAACATTTGGGAAATGCTTTCGCTTTTTAAAAAAACAAACCGTTTCGTTTTACATGACACCTCCCGGTTCAACCATGTTACAATTAAAATGCTTAACATGTGTAGACCACCATGTTATTTAAATACTACAAATAAAACCACATTGAATGTACTAACTCAGTATTTTGCCTTTGCTCAATCTTACATAACATGTTTTACTTCACCGCCAAAACTTGAATACATTTGTTGCTACTACAACCATGTGGTATTAGTTATGGCCTGAGGCAATGTCTATAAGGTTATATCAGGGCCTGGAGAACAGACAACAACCAATCAGGGGGCTGGGAATGTGAGCTTGCAATGCCTTCCCCTTGCAACACTCCTCCAGCTGCCATTTTATTTTTTTACCACTGCCCTCTCTCCCCTCGGTCCACAGTCACAACACATCTCGCAATACGCTACCATCTCGGTATGAATCCCCATTTCCCCCATACCCACTACCCCCTCCTTACCTGCTGCTGATGACTCGCTCTTGCACCTCACTGTGCCCGCTCACTGGTGGCAGCCTTTGAGTTTGTTTTTAATGAGAAGTCAGCACATACGTCAATACGAAATTTAACATCGCAGACGTTATCCCAGGATGTTAACAGCCTTAACCACCTCAGTCTGTCGTGGACCACAGTGGTAGCAACTCCGAGTCCTTGCTGAGGTCCTAGCTTCTCTTGGCCTACAACGCTAGGTCTGGAGAGCAATTACTGCTGAGGTCTAGCTGAGACATTGTAACTGCTAAAAAAAGAAATGAAACCAAAAACAGCCATTGCGCATTCACAAAAGAGACTTTGCTTGCACAAAATACGTTTGCACTGGAAGGTTCACATTTTAGAATCAGCATGGACACAGCATGTAGGCAATGGTAGGCGAAACATACCGCAAAGATTATCGCGAATCACAATGTAATGGATTCACATCCGCTTCTGTTCTGCACCTGTTACCCCGTGCATGGTCTTCCCTGGTGTATTCCAGGAACAGGGTCAAGCACAATGCTGCCTGCACGGCCTTGCTATGACAGGAATACAGATTCTCAATCTTTACATTAGTTTTTCTTTTCTTAAACTCATATCATATCATTCTCGCGGATAAACGTTTACTCCAATTGAATTGCTTCCAACACAATATGAACATCAGTGATATGTGCATAAGAATAACAATCAGTAACTAACTATAGTTTCAAACAATTTTAACCATGGATCATTACATCAACAACATGTATTCACAATGGCCGCCGGCATGCAATGCCGTCATCATAACGATGATGCCACGGCGTTGCGTGCCAGTGCCATTTTGAAAAGTATAAAGACAGACAGGGCAACCAGCAACGCGCGTTTGCGCGGGCAAGGTGCCCTGGTGTCCTAGAATTGGCCAAACATAGGTAAGACTCTCTTTTCAGGGAGGAGAAACTCAATCCTTTTTATATTTGCAAGTGGAACTATACACTAAGGGACACAACTTGGAACACTCAATATCTTTTTATACACAGGTTGACAAACAAGAGAGAGAAAAGGAGGAAAACAAATAAGACCAGCAACAAGGTAGGAGTTTAACAAAATGTCAACCAATAGATTGAGAAATGCAGAAACAGATTAATAGTATTACAGAATGAAATTAGAGTGTGTGTTCTGTTTGACCTTTACACAGATACAGAAGGGTAGTTCCCTCAAAGTGGATACATTATTTGCTTTGGATCTATCATCCAAAACACAGAATAGAAGAACGAGGCCAACAAATGGTGTTCTATGTGAAAAATTAGAATTTTGGCAAAACAGCAACAAATGAATTGGTATCTGTGCTTTAGTTTACTTTACTATTTAGTCACTCGTATGTATTTATTTCTTTGTAACATTCCCTGAAGAAGGTCACATGAATGACCGAAATGCATTGGACAAAAATCAATTATTGCAACAGGCCTATCACAAAATAATTTAAATCAATAAAGATAATCACAATCGAATTTGCACAAAGTCTTTTTTTCAGAAAGTATATATACTGTACAACAAGAAATAAGGAATAACCAATAGTGAGATACCACGTGGGTCCTTCCAGCCGACTGGGATAACCAATCTAGTCATACACTTGTCAGAGTTAAAACATAGGGTATTATGGGAAGGAAGGGCACTGTAAGCCCTTAGGACAACCTCATGTGAAACCAATAGAGAAATGTACATACCAATTTGATGACAGAAAATGGGGATAAAAGAAAAATGAGCATTTAGAGCCGGAAACAAGTTAATCGTCGGATTTGTTAGAGCTGGGGGCCCATCTCTCTGCTGCACAGAAACATTGATAGAGATTGCCTATGACTCATGCTACATGGCTATCAAGCGGAAGGCTCTCTGAGCCTTGGACAAGCTGCAAACCCAGGAGAGGCTCTAAACTCTTGAAGTACTGTGACTCCTATATCACCGTGAACCCTGGATGTGTTGTGAAGGCACATGGAACCATGCAAACGTTGAGAAAACTAAAAGCACAGTGAAAGTAGTGCCAACCCAAAGGCGCCCTGAATCTTAGAAGCGCTATAAACTCTGAAAGAGCTATGAGCATGTGCAGCACTCTGAGATCCGGATATGTTCCGAAACCATGAGGGGTCCTGTACCTGAAAGTGTTTTGAACTCCAAATGAATTGCGCATCTCAAATTTGTAGAGGACATGAAAGTGCTGTGAACATGAAAGTGCCTTAATTCCCCAAGATACAGTGTTCCCTGAAAGCCCTGTTATCTTGAAAAGTATTTTCAACCCTATAATGGATGTGAGCTTGAGAATAAAAATGGTCTTTGAAATGTGTGCAATCCAGAACATTCTACTGAATCCCAGAAGTGCCATTCATTTATCATTGACGGTCATTAACTCCCAGTAGCCACAGCGGTGAAAGCGCCTAGTGTCTACCTGGGTGACCCCCTTAACATAACACTGCAGACCAACCACATCACCTCAACGTCAGACTATGCCAGAGCGTTTATCTACGCTAGTAAACAGTCCCTGACTGGGGAAAACCACCTTACTGACGCCCGATGCACTCATCAGCTCCAAGCTGGACTATTGTAGCTCTCTACTCTGTAGCTCTTCTGAAAAATGTCGAACAAATTACATGTCTCACAAAACAATGCCCTACGGGCTGCTTTTGGCTTGGGTACACACGGCCACATTTCCACATCCAGGAGAACCATGTGGGATGTTTTTATCCACGCATCCAAGCCCTACCTCAAAACTGTGCAGTACTGACATGGAAAACATCATGATGGCCAGAGCTTCCCAGAAAATGCACAGGGAAATGCATGAAGAATAGGCTGCCACTCATTTTTGCCGATGTTATGGGCACAGAAGGACACTGCCTAAAACCACCATTGGACTACCCACACAGTAGTCTGAAACCATTGGGAGTGGCAATGCTGATTGCCAAAAGCAAACCCATAACTGTTGGGAATTCATTTTCTTAAATCCCAAAAAGGGGTGCAGTACCAGTACTCACCACTATCCAAAAGCCGGCGTTTTAAAACAACACCAGATTTTACTTTTTGTATAAAACTGAATAAATGAACCCAAAGCAGGCCAAAGAAAGACTTACTGAGAGGTGGATCCAATGTAAAGTTATATTCTGAAGTGACTTGAAGGTTTATAACAAGACTGGCTGAGCTGTGGATTTCAGCAGTTTAAGTACATTTGGACTGAAAGACACTAAAAATCTAAATGTTTAAAAGAAATGAGTGACCTACTTTTGAGTGTCACATAGGTTTCAATTGTTTAAATGTCATAGTTTTAAACTTAGAATCAGCATTATAGCTGCATATGTAAAAAAAAATTGTTAGTTATTTGAATGCAGAAAACTGGGGAACAGAAATGACATGTGGCTAAAAACTGGCTTAAAGAGATTCCAATTTTGCCTGGCAACTACCCCCATCAGGAGTGAAACTTGAGTCACAGCTGTGTTCCCAGGCCTATCTGCCTTTTGCTGGCCACACTAAGGATATGCCATCTCTCTGATAATTGAATTAAGGGGAGCCCCCACAGAATACAGGAGCTCTGAACAAAGCCCTGTCCTGACTCAGGCAAATGTTTTATTGGCGGGAGTCGTAAATGGAGCTTCCTCCTGGAAGGACAGGGGAGGGGCACTGCCTGTGAGAGCAAGCTGGCTTGGCAGAACTGGAAAAACCAGAAATTCAACCTTGTGCTGGGGGGAAACCACACCCCTTTGGGGCCAGAACATAACTCTAAAAAGATGAATAACTCATAGTACGGACTTGTGAAAATTATTTAAATGACACCATAATTCTTGTGATTTCCTGCCCACATTTTAAGACGTGTTAGGACCTGGTGGTATGGTCAGGGGGGTTTTAGCGGAAAAGAGGATATTACTCAAAATGTGTGCATGTGAAAAATCTGACACTTCATCAACTAATGTCCATACTCCTTGCGCACATGTGTGTAAATTTGGGTTAATGTCCGAAATTGCAAAATCAGTTAAAAAGTGCAAATATTGCCATTTCTGAATGCAAGCCCCCAGGAAGAGCAGATTTGGACAGGGTATACCTCCTGTGATATGTGAAGGTGCATGTAATTTTAAACAAATGTGTACCTGTGCAAATATGTTTTTTGAGCAAATATAGATTGTGTGTAAAGTTGACAGGGGTGGGTTCTCTGTATCATAAACAGACCTCATCATGATGACACTTCATTTCATTCCCCCAATCAAGTGGAAGCGGACGAAGTGGCCAATGGGAAGTGGAGAGGGGTAGGGTCTAGTGATGCTGCACACACACCCATTTTCAAAACACATAAAAGCAGACAGACAGGACAGATAGGGACCTTCAAATCCATTTGCTGCAGGACGCTCTGCTGGAAAATCCATACTTTACCTCCATCAACCTCTAGAGAAAGCTGTGCAGAAAGATCCAGACTTCAAATCTATCAATATCCAGAACCAGAAACCCAGACCAGACCAGCAGAGCAGAGCTGACCCAGATCACTGTGAAGAGACCCAGACCAGACCGGAGTCCAGTCCAAAACCTGACCAGATCCGTGGCGAGGCCCATCTATTTCAAAAATATATTGTGAGTACCTAGCAGACTGTGCAGAACCAATCTCTTAGTTAAAATAATATAATTCAATCCTATTTTAATCTAAGTAGAACTGTCTCCTAACTGTCACCTGTCATTTGTCAAGCTGTCACTTGTCATTTTCTAGTTGCAAGCTGCACTTGTCTTTTTGAACTTTAAAATTTCAAATCTGAAAAACGACCTTTATTTAATCGCTCATATCTCCGTGACCGTTTGTGCTAGAGACTTGCAGTAACTTTCCTCAGAAAGCTTAGAATCGTGGCTTTCCTACGAACCTAGAACAGCATTCCTACCCCCTATATTTTTGCCGTAATCACGAAAGACGCACTCGTGAATTTTGCCGCGATTTGCAAATTTCTCAACGTGTGAAAACAGCAGTTTTCTTGCTTTCTTTTGCCAAAAATTTGTTTAACCTACCAATTACTCCTAGATCCTTGCTAAAGTGAGCCTGGACTAATATTAACTTGATTTCACTCACCCTGAACCTCCTAGAGGGAATTAAAAGCATTTTAGTATATTTTTCACTTCATTGCCAGCACATATAAAAGCATTTTGGGCCTGTGTTTAAAACTCCGATCTGTAGTCTAAGCTTGCTGGGGTGAACTGAATCACATTTGATTGCATTTCTGAGAACTGTGTGCCTTCCTTCCATTTCCTTGCATTGCATAAAAGGGGGGGGGTGAATTGTCCAAGAAAGTGATTACATTGTCTTTTGCTGAAATCCTATCAAGTTATTTCCTGTACTGCATTTCATTCCACATTGCATCCATTTGAAACCATAAAAGTATTGTTGCTATCTTATCCATCCTATAACCACTCATCATTGATTATAAAGAAGTGTGCTAGTGCCAGACTATCCATTATTGATTACTGATCAGATTAAGTGTCATATTCAATTATTAATTTATTATAAAGTGTGATATATATATCTATATTGTTTAAATTCTCAAATAAACCTTTTAACTTGCAAAACAGAACTACTTCTTGGCTCAGTGGGGTCAGGGGGATTCCAAGGGAGGGGTGTTATATAGGGGTAGTCATCCAGAACGCATGAACTGGACATAAAGATATATCAATAAGGGTTTCCATTCAGTATCCCAGACTAGGCATTGACTAAGCTGTAGTGTTGAATTGAATCCTCTTACAACCATGCTTTGGCTCCCCATTAGAGAGAGAATCAAATTCAAGACTATCTCCATCAGCGACCATTGTCTATCCAACCATGAACAGAATTACCTCACCCAGAACATTTAAAGACAAGCTCCTATGAGGTCCCAGCAATCGGCCAGTACTCCGGAGAACCCCGGCCGGCCCTTAGAGCCGAGGTTTGCTCCGAAGTACTTTAAAAGGAGATAGCTGCACCCATAAAATGGATGGGGGTGCATATTTATTACTCCAACAACAATCAATAAAGACAACTCAATGGTTTGACAAAGGGAGTCTGATCGTCCTTCTCACTTGAACTCCATTGAATTTCATAAAATCATAGCATTTATACTGAAAACTCATCATAATTGACGTATAGCACTCAAAAGTCAATATGCAATTCTATTGGTTAGGAAAAGGTAACTTTAATATAGGTACTATATCTGTATATGGTAACGGAGTGAGGGGATTGGGTAAACACTGTTAGGTGGACATCAAATATTCCTGTGGTGCCTCCCCTTGGAGTTCCATTAGCTGTGTTTGCCCCAAATTACTGTAACTTTCAGCTGCAGTTCATGTAACCATCATTCGCTCGTTGGCATGGATAACTTCCACTTCCATGATCATTTCACTTTTGGATGCCATTCGCTTGGCTTCTGTGTCTGCTGCTTGATTTCCGCGTGAGATCAAATCTGTCTCCTTTGTGTGGGCGGCACATTTCACGACTGCTATGCCCACTAGGAACTGTAGTGCCTTGATCAGCCTGTCCAATAAGGCTGTGTGCTGCACTGGCGTGCCTTCCGCTCGGAGGTAGCCCCTCCTTTTCCAGCACGCTAAGCCTGCGTGCACTGTTGACGTCACATAGGCGGAGTCACTGTACACCATTTCTTCCTGGTCTGCGTGATTCTCAATTGCAAATATCAACGCCAATAATTCTGCAGCCTGTGCTGAAATATGAGATGGTATTTGCGCACTAATAAGTACTTGAAATTCTCCCTTTGCTGTGTGTTTCACTACAGCAACGCCAGTCTATCTTTGTCCCTCACTCTGATCGATCCTTGAAGACCCGTCAATGAAGACGATCTCTCCTCCTGTCAAATAATTTTCTTTCACCCTGGGGATTTCATCATAGAAATCTTCATAATTTGCACAGTCATGTGTTGGCTCTCCTTCATTGACCGGCTCTGCTATAAACATAGCTGGGTACACTATCTTACAATGGACTACCTTAATCGATAGATTTTATATGATCACTTCATAAGCAGAAACTCTCTGAGACGTCAATGTGCTCCTTGGTTTCTCTAGAATGGCAAATAGTGAGTGCTCGATCTACAACGTCATGGAGCATCCCATCACAATGGTTGTAGCCTTCTCTATGGCGAACGCTGTGGCAGCTAAAGTTTATTCGCACAGGAAATTACCTCTATTACTGGGTCCATATATCCACTATAGTATGCCAGGGGCTTTTATCCCAACGTGGTTCTCTGCTCGAGTACTGCCATCAAAACGCTGCCATTCGTGTGTGAAAACAGGTAAAATTCCTCTGCATAATTGGGGATCCCTAGAACTGGAGCTGTGCAAATAGCTCTTTTGAGTTCAGCAAATCCTTTCTCCATGGTCTCAGAACATTCAACCTTTCTTTCGTCACTTGGGCCTTTTTTTTAGGGCCTGAAGTAGAGGCTTAGTGTAAGAGCTGTAGTCAAATACCCATACCCTAACGTAGTTGCATAGGCCTAGAAAACTCTGCATCTGTTTTATCGTGTGTGCCTAAGCCGTGTTCAATATGGCTTCAGCCCTTTCTGGGGTCACTCTCTTTCCTTCATGTTTGATCAGCTGGCTATGTACAGCACTTCTTGTTGACAATATTGTAACTTTTCCTTGTCAACCTTATATCCTTTCTCAGCCAGTATAGTCAATAGCTGAACAGAATTGTTCCTGCATTGCTCTTCTGTGGTGCTGCAAATTAAGATGTCGTTCACGTATTGCAGGACAATACTTTTTAGTGGAATATTGCTCAAGTCCATCTGCAGGACTCTCTTAAAAATAAATGGAGACTCAAAATACCCCTGGGATAGTCTTGTGCTTTTCAGACGCATCTGTCTGAATGTGAATGACGTCAGATCTTGTGAGTCACGGCGCAACGGGATTGAGAAAAATGCATTTTTCAAGTTAATCACCGTTATATATTTTGCCTCAATGTGTATATTACATAGAATTGTAGACGGGTTAGGGATTAGAGGGAACTCGGCCTCAACACTATCATTTATTAGCCTTAGATCTTGAATTAGCCTCCAAGACCCTCCTTTTGATTTTTTGATTGGATAATCTGCGGTATTGCATGACGACTCTGACATCACTAAAATGCCCTGTTTCATCATTGCAAAAATTGTCTTAAAAATCCCCTCATCTGCCTCTCTGGACATGGGATATTGTCAGGTTTTTGGTAGAATTGCTCCTGGTTTCAGTTTATTCTTCACTTCTCCAACCCCCTTCAAAATGCCTACGTCATAGGGTCCTCTAGTCCATACTGAGACAGGCACTTGGGCCATGTTGTCATCAAAATATTCAGGACGGTTTCGTGCCAACATCATTCTCTGAGGTACTTCTCTTTTGATCATTTTTACCCAAAAGGTGAGACTCACTTCCACCATTGTCTCTCCCATATCTGCTTGTTCTTCAAACAGATCGTTATCGGTGACGTCAGTCAATCGATATCCTTCTTCAATGGCAATCACTGCGCACCATTGTTGGCCTTCATCATCATAACTGTCAATCAAGGCCATCCTCCCTCGTATTGCAGCGGTGTGTATCATCAAGGGAAATACTTGTCCCTTTTCCTTGTGCATCGGTATTCTTGGCCTGAATAGAAATTCATAAGACGTTCTCATGATTCTGTCTCCAAGGCATGGCAATCCTGCCATAAGCACACGCATACCATATGCAAATATTTCTGTCTCTAATGGTATAGCCCTCATGGCTGTATGTCCTGCGTATGCTCTGATTATTTTGCAATCATTTGAATAGTGCATTCCTGGAGGTGAACATATTATGCCATCATCCGTGAATGAGATTGTCATGTTTAACTTTGTCATTAAATCTCAACCCAAAATGTTTACTGGGGTCTGACGTGAGTATAGTAAAGGCACATTCATTTCACATTCTCCTATGGAGACTGGAAGTGCATTTGTGAAGAGAACACAACTTGTAGCTCCTGTAAAACTCTGAGTATTTATGGCCTCGTCAGACAAGGAAAACTTGCCTTCACGTATGCACGAGCGTTTTGCTCCCGTGTCAACTAGGAAGAAATATTCTTTATCCCCTATAACAACATCCACACTAGGTTCCCTGTGAGGGTCTGGTGTCACTGATAAGATAGAACACATCAGGGTTCCCAGTGAGCTGTCCTAGTCCATATACAAATTTGGCCCACTGTGTGCTGGTGTATTTCCCCCATTCGCATTGTTACTTCCCATTCCAGGGTTTGTGGTCTGCCCTGTGTTCATCGTCTGCGATAGTTGCAACAGTGCCTGTTGGGATTGTTTTTGTGGAAAATTCCCCATGCTCTGAGGTTGCACGCCTTGTTGCGCTCCTGGTGCTTGGTGTTGCACCATGTGATTTTGTGCAATACCCTGCTGTAAAACTGCAGGTGGATTCGCCATACCTGCTACTGTTCCTTGACCATTCTGCATCATGCCTTGGTTTCTGCATGTGCGAGCTAAGTGCACTGTCATTCCACACAACCAACATACTTGCAGTGGTTGGATCATTTTCTCGTTTGACATATCTTGAGTACCATTTTGCATATTTTGAAAACTTCCGGGATTATTTTGGATTAGTCACCTGTTGCATGCTTGATTCAGCTGTGCTAGTTATCATGGCACACTCAAGAGCATATTTTGGGAATTTCTTCTGCACCAATTTTGTTTCCTCACCCTTACGTGCAGCTTCCTTTTTGCGATTCTTTTCTTGCAGCAATCTGCAATAGTGAGCGATGGTCAGCTATATTTTAGCCCAAGGCTTGGCCTCAATTCCCACCAATTTCTTGAGCTGTTTCTGCACCGGCTCTGGCAACCCTTGGCACAATATATGGTAGAACACAGGTATAGATTTTGTGCAAGATTCATGAGTCTCGAGCACCTGTGCATCTTATAAATTCTGTATGTAAATTAACGGATCCTCAGACTGCTTCATTTTTCGCGTCATTGTTGCTCCCATATCCTAAGTATCTGGGTATAGCACTTGTAGCGCTTTCCATACTGCGGCTCTACAATTGTTAAATGGAGCTCCGTCATGCAAGGTATTAATTGTGGTTAACCTGGGTAGCCGGCTCGGGCCCACACATCGTCTGCTCTCTCACCAAATATGGCGATTAGGAGACCTTTGATATCCCCTATAGCTAACGTGCTCCTTCCTGTCATTTTTTCTAACTCATGTATCCACTTTCCAGCTCCCGATGTCAGCATTGGAAGCTTGTTTTTCAAATGTTCTCGATCCATGTGTGGCCATGGAATATATTGTGGTCTTAATCCCCCTTTCTTGAGCAACGGAAATTGGATGTATAGCTCTCTCTCTCTCTTCCCTCAGGGTTCTTCTATCTGTGGCAGGGGTATTATTCCTGCATCGTGGCCTGCCTGGTAGGGACCTAAGTCTGTCCACGGAGGACGGTGAAGACACCCCCCTTCTGACCGTGTGATACTTCTTAATGTCGGTCTAACTGTGTGGCTGATTCTGATGTCCTTGGTACAGACTCACTAGTGCCTAATCATATTATTTCTTTTTCCCTTGGGAGTCAACTTTCGCTTTGTCTCCCTTCCTCAATTTCCTGCGCCCCTCCCTTTCCGAGTCAGACATTGACTGTCCCCAATTCATGCAACTTCTTGTATCTTCATTGTTTCTTCTGATTTCTAATCTATCCAGGGATAGTTCCCTATTCCCACTACTTCGGGTGACATCCTCAGTGTCATAGAGCTGGGTGCTCTCCAGGCGTTCATCTTCCCTCTCCCCTCTGGGCGTTTGTTCCAGCCCCATTTCATCATATATTTTATCGATCGTTTCTCCAATGCTTCTGGTGTTGAAGTCATCTTCCATTTTTGCCCTAGACATGCCTGGTACTGAATCGTACACAGGAACAAATTCTTCTATGTCTTCCGAATCTACTACTAGAGAGGGTTTTCTAACCTCTCTCCCCAGATATTCAAGATCACGTGCACTCTGTCTCTGCTTACTTTCTATGTAGTCATCGAATTCTCTGCACTTCCTCGACACTTCTCTTACTCTTTCTTCTTCCTTTTTCTTTTCATTTCTACGTTCATCTGCCCTTCGAATTTCCTCATCTCTTCGTCTCTTTATTCTTTTCTCTCGTATTCTTTGTTCTTCCTCTGACCTTTGCTGTTCCTGTCTGTCATGATCATTTGCTGCTCTTTGTTTGCGATCAAATTGTCTTTCTTGCTCTTTGCGATATAGCTGTTCTCACCTTTGTCTGTCTTTCTTTCTTATTTTTCATCTCTCAACTCCTTCTCTTTTCCCTTTATCTGTACATCCTCTATCCTTTCCTTTTGTTTTGCGTCATCAATGCCTTTGCCATCAAGTTTCAATAAAATGTGTCCTCCCATCCATTTGTTTTTTGCGAATGCTATCTCATCAGTTCTGTCTTCGTTTCCCTTCTCCCTCTTTGTCGAGAGATGCGTTTGTCTGTGCTTGATCCCTTCTTTCATGATTGCGTCTCCCCTTGTCCCTTGGGACCGTGGAGGCAATATCCTTATCCTTATCTTTCCCTTGATTTTCATCACTACTATGCGTAGGTGACTCATATGCCGGGTTGCTGTACCCCGTGGCTGCTTTAAGGTCTCTCAGCAGGTATAATCCCTCCTCCTTACTTTCTTCAGCCTTTGTTTCGGATGGGGCGGGTGGCGCGGTAGTAGTCTCACCGCCGCTGAGCATATATTAAGTATCCAATCTATTGGTGGCTCCTCTCCCTTCTCTTGTTCATACATTTTCCAAAGTTCTAAAATAGCTAGGCGTTTGTCTAGCTTTTTGCCCATGTATGTGGCATGCAAATATGTTGTCATGTGTTGCAAGATGGCTTTAGATAAGGAACGACCCTGGGGCCATGGCATAAACATCTTGTGGGCGGTTCCTTTAACCCACTCTGTACTGTATTTCTTCAGTTTGGGTGCGTGTTTCGGCAACTGTTTGCATAAGTGTACAATGGAGTTATGTCCCCCTTGCTCAAATCTGTTCCATTTCCTCTTATATTACACTTGTCAACACGTTTGTGTGGCTTAAACAGTTCCAACAATATGAACGAATACCAAACACTGCAAGCTCCAATCCTGAATTTTCACAAAATGTTATACCTTCTATTTTACTCCAAAAACATCAATTCATATGTGATACTATCTTAGCTATTTAATCACATAAAATTGAAATCAGTTTTCTCCAAGAAATGTTTTCGATGTATGATGTCACAACAAAAAACATGTAAGACAGACGCTTAACAGACTAGATGAACACCAGCTGCTCACAGGTATCGCTGCCTCTAATCATTACCCCTTCATGGAGTTTAAATGTACCCCTTTCACAGCGTCTTTAACTGTTGTGGTAGTCTAATCATTCCCCTTTTAGCTGGGAGTCTGGGTGCACGTTTCTTCAAACAAGTTGTATTAAAAATGTAAGAATAAGGTGAATCCTCTCTCTTCTTGGGTGTCCTCCCCGGTAACCGTTATTTTCTTAATTATTCTCGAGTCGTTATCCCCTTATATATATATACATTCTTCTCTACTTCTAACTATATTTTATTTTCCCACCTCCCTCCATTATCTTTTCCCTTTACTTGTTCTAAGGCATGCACTTTTGCCAAAACATTCAATCTTTTTTACTCACCGTTCTCGTATTTCTTCTCTGGACCCCCGGGATAACCGCCTTTGTTACTGCCTTCTATGGTTTTTCACCCGCTCAGCTGCCCGTAGGAATGGGAAGGGATAGCGTGGGGAACACAGGTCCGTTCAGGCCCTGGTCCGCAGTTTTTGTTACACTACCACTGTCTACGGGGAGCTTTACGGTCTACTCAGCCGAATGGCAAAGGACTTGTGATATTGCTGAAGACCTAGAGTTACTTTATGTCGACGGTCAATGGGTGTCTTATTCTAATCAATAATCGATAATCGATAAACCATCATCTGCTACGAAGTGTACTCTGGAGACCCCCGGCCGGCCCATAGAGCCAAGGTTTGCTTCAAAGTACTTTAAGTAGAGATAGCTGCACCCTTGAGATGGATGGGGGTGCAGATGTATTACTCCAACACCAATCAATAAGGACAACTCAATGGTTTGGCAAAGGGAGTCCGTTTAATGACAAGTACAAAAAACAGGGAGTCAAGGAAATCAGCAGTGATGCGATCGTCCTTCTCACTTCAACTCCAATGAACTTCATAAAATCATAGCATTTATAGTGAAAACTCGTCATAATTGACGTATAACACTCAAAAGTCAACATGCAATTCTATTGGTTAGGAAAAGGTAACTTTAATATAGGTACTATATCTGTATATGGTAACGGAGTGAGGGGATTGGTCAGGTGGGCATCTAAGCCCTTTCTTCAAAAATGACTACTGTAGAGGTCACTAAAAGCACGACGTCCCATTGGTTCCACTAACTATAGGACCCTAGATTATTTGTTCCATTTTGATTGGGTTGGCACCAACCCCATGCATACATTTCCACTTTACTTAGCAGCATGCAGAATGGTCAGCCAGGTAAAGGGTGCCCCCTATTTACCTGGCCTTTCTCCAATTAAGGTTACAATCAATCATCGCTTCATCAACTATGCGTCAACTATTTTACTGTGATTGGCCTTGAAACTGCATCTTCTGTCTGGAAACGTTCTGATATCTCTGCCTGGGCGGATGCCAAGCATAGGTGTGAACCTGTGCTTCTCCTCGCTTGGCTGGTCATGTGCTTCCCACACCGTGAATTTGCCTAGTTTCTCTCAATTTGTGCATTTAATTCTTATTCAGCTTACCACCTGCCTACGCCTCTTTATCTTGATCTTTCAGAGACAGGATATTCTGTTCTTAAGTTTCAATTATATGTAGCTACTGTTTTTTCCTTCTTTTGGTATGACCTTGGCTCTCCTGGCACGAGTTGCATCTGCCGAGTTTCGAATCAGCCGTCTCTTCTCGTTTTGCTAGGATATGAATCTCTGCTCATTCGGCCTTTAGTAACCTTTGTTTGCAAAGTGGAATAACACTTATAATAATGTGCTTCGTTTTCAGATATATTATGTATAATGATGCTTGCCGCACTATTGTTCTACTTAGCATTGCAAGCCGCATTGTTTTCTTAGCTTTCTTGTGGTTCCAAGCATATGTACAGGTATTAGCTGTTTGAATATGTTCATTCTGTTTACAAATTAAACTTCTTTGTGTTTCAACATCGTTTTCCCCTTTAAGGTTCACGATATCCTTAATCATGGTGTTTCGTCTCTGTGTGTCATTCTCGGGTTGTCATTTCTTCTATTTGTACGTCAGTCCGGGTCCTCGTGACATCACCATTCGCCTTCCATTAAGACCTTTTTGGTTTCTTCTGGGACTGTACTTAGGCAGTCTTCATTTCTTCTCATTTGCTGGTAAGGTTTCCTTAATAGATACCTTACTGTTCATGGTTTTCTTGGTATCGGTACTTCAATAGGTGTTGCTCTCTTAATAGGTACTGGGCAGAGCCCTACTGCGGCTCTCTGCTGATTTATCTGCTCATCATACGTCACATATTTTGGTTGAACGTCCTGGTACTTCAAAATGGGCGACTGGAGTGCAGGCTTTATTTGGGACCTACAACCACTGCCTGTCTTTACAAAGATATAACCAAAAACGGGTGGGTGGTTTCAGTTTCCCAGTCTGCGCTGTCAGCCTTTGGAACAACCTCCCCCCACACCTCTGGGATGAACCATCCTACTCGCTGTTCAGAAAGAAACTTAAAACACATCTCTTCAACTAAGTCGTGTACTGTTATTTTCACCCTATACTGAACGTATGTATTTAACTACTGCCTAGATGCCAACGGGCCGTGTGCGCTGCTATGAATGTAAAGCATTCATAAATAAATAAAGTTAGTGGAGGGACTGGTGGAACATTTGTTGGAACCATGTCAAGATGAGAGGTTAATGAATCTCCGAGAATTGTCCTTGTGCTCTGAAGACTATTGGAGAAGGCTTCTGAACCATGTTAAAAAAAAAGGTTGGCAAATAGTCCATCTGCTAAGAGGGACGAGAGGCTACTCCTGGTGAAATGACTTTTGCCCTGCAGGAGTTAAAGGGTGAATAATGGCAGTCCCAGTCATGAAAGTAAAACAAGCAGAGTCAAGGGATATACATCCTTTTCCTTCTTTGGTAAAGTGGGTAGAGCGAAGGATATACTCTCAAGAGGGAATGTGATTTAGTAGCAAACCAGACAACAGTCCAAAATAAGGCCAATATCCAAAGAACGCTCTATAAAATTAGATATACTTTAATGAAACACACCATCTTCAGAAATACTCAATTTAAAACCACTACAGAAAACCCAACCTTGAGGAAACAACACAGACTACGCACGATCGAAAGATGCAGCACTCTGGGTAATGCAACAGGAGTGTTATGCAAGTAAAAACCACAATTTTTATGAAAAGAATATGTTATGGTTCAAAAGGGGATAAAAGATAACGTAAGCATTGTCTATGGCACAAAGGTGGACTAAGAGGACGGTCAATAGAATCCTTCTGTGGATGTTGGTGGTTTGATGGCTTCAAACAAGTCTTATTGCTTCTGTTTGTGTGGTTAAACAAGCCCAAAGTGCAGCAGCTGTGTTGTTCTAGATGGGAAACAGTGTTGAGCAGGGGCCAAATGGTGCTTATTGCTTTTCAAAGGAAATGTTTGTAGAAGGGTGGTTGTGAGGGCCACCAGGGTCGGTTCAATAGTCAGTTCGACTGTGAAGATACTGGTGACTGGATGCACAGTTCTATAAGATTGGGTTGAAGAAGTGCTTGAGGGGCTGCAGATCGTGAGGGTTAGCTGGGTCAGATTGATGGTCGGTTTGACAACAAAGAGGCTGGAGACTGGATGCACAGTCTGGTTGATGTGGCTTCATGTGTTGTCTGAAAAGTCGGTGTCGATCATCCACTAAATTCAGTTTGACTGGTGATGATGATTGGCTGGGCAAGTGCTGGTTCGAAGGCAGCAGCTATGATGCAGAGCTTGTAGTTTGAGCTGAGGCAATGACACTCTCAGCTAGTTTGGACATGCAGTTTGGGTACATCAATTGTGTTGTTCTAGATGATGAATGGTGTAGAGCAGAGGTCGAACAGGAGCCTGTGCGGTTTGAAGGGGAAGGTCAAAGAAGTGCATATTGTATGGGCCACCAGGGTTGGTTTGACGGTCAGTTTGATGGCAAAGAGGTTGCTGACTGAATGTTTGAGAGAAGTAGTTCCAGTGCAGCATTTGAAGGATCTCACAGGGCATGTTGACTGTTGAAGAAGATCATCAAAGAAGTGGTTTGAAGGTGGCAGGTGAAAGTATGAGCTTCATGTTCGAGCTCCAGCAATGGGATGCTCAGCTGGCATGGTGCAATGGCAAATAGGTTTGATCATGCAGCTTATGTGTTCAAAAAGTGGGTGAGTGCCAAAGCCAGCTCAAGTGGATCGTGGTGGCTCGAGGCAGTCAAACGAACTTGAATCATGGCTAAAACTGGTTTGATGGCAAAAAAACAGGGATTCTGGATGTATTGACTCTTGGTGACTGTGAGTCCCAATCCAGGGACTCAAGGATATGTTCTAGTCCTGTTTCTCATACTGCCACGAAGAGGGGAGGCTGGCCTAAAACAACAGATGTCCTTCTACATGGTGAGGTCCTGGGTAATGTTGTTGCTGGCAGAGAGGTTTGTCTTTTCCAAACAGCAATCCACCTATAGTGGTCATGGTGATGGTTGTGGGACAGTTATGGGACAGAGCTCGCCTCTTCCTTGAACACTGAAGTCTTCATCTCACTGGTGGAGGACTTTGTAGAGATCAACTCTTCCAACAGAGCTACAATAAATCTTTCCTCATTTTTTTAGTTTAAGAGTGAATCCAACAAGAAGTGGAAGACCCCTTCTTTTAAAGCCAAAAGCCTGCAGGTAATTGTACTAAAGCTAGCTTGGTTTAGGGGTCAAATGCCTGTTGTTAGTGCCAGTGGACTTTGCCTTATAACATCACACCCAAAGTGCTTTGTGCTACAGTCAGTGTAGGAGACAGGAAGGAAAGATAGTGGCAGAGAATAACAAAATGGTGTAATCTTCCTCCAACTGTAAAGAACCTCTTTCTATGCTTACCCTGGCCCCCTCCCTTCTCAATAAAATCAAATTCTCTTTTGGTATGCAGCAGCCTGCAGTGAGGCCTAGACTTTTGTGAATGGTTGTGCCCTTTCATTCCTGTTCCCAGGACAGCTACCTGCATAGTGGCTGTCTCTCTGGGCAGGGTGTTAATTGCCCCCACAAAGGATCAAAGAGAGGTCTTGCTAGAAGCAGCAAGGACACCCTGTCTGGAAAGAATATCCCAAACCCTTCCACAGCTGAGCTGGGGTCACAGGACTGACACACATGCATTATGTCAAATTGATGTGGCTTGGATAAGTATGAGAGATGTTAGCTAACATACCTAAAACTCAGGTATGGGTTATATTTAAAATGTTACTTGCACTAGGACAACATACTCAAGTTGATTCAGTTTCTGGAATCGGGTGGCATATTTTAAATGCAGCCCCCTCACTACAGAGACATGTCAAATGGACACCTGTGACCTCTGAGCCTGCTATGTCCCACTGGAGAGCAGGCGCTGCAGATCAGGAAACAGGTGTACACTATGCTTTTGGCATGAGTTTATGAAAGGAGAATCAGATTGGCTAATTACTGTTTAAGAGATTGAATTACCCTTATCATTATATTAATTTAATAAAAATCGAGAAAGCGAAGGCTTCTATTGTTGCCAAAGGCAATCTGTCACGCTAATGGAGAAGATTTCTGAACCTGTTCAACATGGACATTTGCAGAATACATCTAACAATCGTTCCAGTGGCTTGGAGTGATGGAAATCCCTTGAAACCAAGTACATGAACTACTGAAAATGATCACAGACTCGGGGAGAAGGTCTCTGATTCACATCAAGATGAGATGTTAAACAAATTCTCTGACAACTGTATAGGCGCTGAGAAAGACAAGGGACTAATACAGAAGTTCTCTGAACCAGGTCAAAAGGGGAGGTTGCCAAACTGTTCATGGGTTCAGAAGGATGACAGACTGAAGTAGAAGAAGGTCTCTGAACTACATCAAGATCAGAGGTTGGAGAGTACCTCTAAGAATAGTTCACGTGCATTGAAGTGGGTAACACAAGGATGAAGTACTGACAAATATAAGAAACTGTTAGTGAAGGTTGCTGCAGCAAGACAAGATGGAAGGATGGAAAATACTTCTGAAACTCATCCAGGTTCCTTTTTCACTAGAAGCATAATGAACCCCTGCTTTACTGGAAAAGACAAGAGATTAAGGGAAAATGTTTCTGAGCCATGTCAAGACTAAAGATTGGAGAATACTTCTCGCATTTTCTCACAACTCTTGACATGATAGGGATCTCTAGAATCCCATTAAATAACGTTCTTAAAATGATTAGAAACTGAGCAGGTCAATATGACAGGTTTCAAAATACCTCTGAATCTTGGTAATGTACAATGAAGCGTTGGAAATGCTTACACGCATGCTTAATCCCTCGTGTACTGGACAGGACAAGAGACTAAACAGACTAATATGGCTTTCATGTCGCGACAAGGGGGTGGACAAAGCCAGAAAGGACTGTGGATCTTTAGCGACCATGTCAATCCCCCCACCAGGAGGTGGAAGCCATTTGCACCCCAGGAGTCATCCAGGGTGCGAATGGGTTTCCTTTTTTTCCCCTAGGGAGGTTTGTGCTGCTTGTGTAGCCAATTTCCTGAGGTGTATAACAAATCAAAAAAGATGGCCGCCGCCGCCATTTCTTTGTCAGCCGCCAGAGCAGGAGGTGCGGCAGACCGGAGTTTAAAGCTTAAAGCTCTGGTCCCGCAGGTTAGTGTAGGTGGGGGAGAGGATTTCTCTTTGATTTGGGAGGTTTGGGTGTGGGGAGGCAACAGGGTGAGGCTCCCTGTTGCCTCCCCACATAAAAAAATGTAAATGGGCCAACCGGGGAAGGGTGTCGGGTGGCTCACACAGCGGGCATGGAAAATATTTCTCAACCACGTCCTCATGAGAGGTTATAAAATGTTTCTGAGCTTTGTCTATGTGCTGATAGACGAGAAGGATGGAGAACGTCTCTCAACCAGGTTCAAAGCTACCCCTGTGATTTCTTCAAGTGCTGAGAAGGATGTGTGGCTAATGCAGAAGGTCTCTGAACCAGGCCAAGATAAAAGAAATGCAGAAAGCATCTAAGAATCATTTAGAGGGACAGTAGGAGACTAATGAAGACTATGTCTAACCCAAGTTACATCATTGTGACAGGGCATGCCACCTGTCTCTTATGTTATTGTTACAATCCTGTGAAGAAGTGAAACCCTCTCAAGCATCGTAAGACTTAAGGTGCTCAGAATTTGAAACTCATCAGAAGCTGTGAACGTCTATCACGTGATGTAATCTGCAAAGAGCTATGAGGTTGTGAAACTCAATGGAAAACTATGTGAAACCTGGAAAAAGGTGTGATCCTGTAATCTGGTGTGATAGTGGCATTATTCGGAATCTTAGAAGGGGCTGTGAGGAGAAGTGCAGAGGTCTGAGATTAGGAAATAAAGAGTTGCTCTGAACAAATGTTCAATTCTGAGGCAGGTACCTAAGGTTGCTGCTAAACCTCTGCAGTGACAGCAAACCCTAAAAGGAGTAACGGGGGATGCTGCAAAGCTGTGGGGGAGAATATAAACCAACATGGATGTTCAACGTTGGCCAAACAGCTCTGAGAGAGTATACATCCCTCGAGATGCATTAAGCTGTCACTCTGAGGCGCATTCAGTGGAATTCAGGGAAGACATACAACACTGAGTTACATGGCTTGATGCAATTCAGAAAGCTAACATGTGCAGGAATGCACGGATCTCAGAGTGGTAAAGCCTTTTTGTCACTGTTTACGTTATTTTCAATGTACAAGGAATTAATTTTAACTCTAAGGGCCTCATTACGAGGCTGGCGGTAAGGGGTTAACAGCGCCGGTAAGGATGCAGGTGCCGTTAACCGCTTACCGCTGCATTACTAGGTTCCTTAGCGGGTCGCACTAAGGCCAGCTGGTAAAACCAGCCGTCCTTACCGAGAGCCGCTAAGGGACCAGGGAACTAATAACCGGCCTGTTATTAACGGGCCCGTTATTAGCTCCCTCCCCATTCCCATTGAGCCCTATGGGGGCTCGAATGGGAATGGGGATGGGTATTTTGAATGGGGATTTACCGGGTCCTCCAAGGTTGGAATAACCCGGTAAGTCCCGATTCAAGGAACCCGGACACGAGTTTGGAGGCAGCCATGGTGCTAGTAGCACCATGGCTGCCTCCAAACTCGTAATGACCACCTAAGTCTTTACCTGTTCATTTTAAGTCTCCCTATTGTTTTATTTGAATTATTTTATAGAAATCTCTTCTGAGGGGATGGCCAGCAGATACTGGATGGAATTTAGAGTAGGCCCTGTAGCCTTCCCTTTCCTTGATACAGTGCTTGTCTCTAGGCCGAGGTTGCTAGAGACATGCAAAGAAAGTATGTGCATTGTAATTTCCTCATCAATTCATACATTGCTTCAGTGACCCAGTTTGTTTGTCATCAATAAAAAAAATTCAAACAGTTTAGTAAAATCTGCATAGCATGCGCATCATTATAATCACCTGCATGCATGAGCGCCCAAGTGCCTTGATAACAAGGCTGGTGTTTTGATTGGCGGAGGAGAAACAGACGCGACAGTCATTCAGGAATCTGCCTTCATTTTGGGGGAAATGGCACATGACCAACATCATTTAAATCTGCAATTACGGATTATATGCCGCTGCCTTGTCATCCAATAAGAAGGTACTATTATGGCCCAAAATCTGCAGTGCAAGTATGCACTTTGCAGGTCTATGCAAATTGCACGCTGTGAACAGGTCCGAGATTGGTATCCGGTAATTGCATTGACAACCAAACCATCGACAGCCAAACACTCTAAAAAAAAAAGCATCTAAATAAAAAAGCATCTAAATAAAAAAGCATCTAAATAAAAAAGCCTCTAATGCATTTTTTTTTAGATGGTAAAGGGTTTAGTTTAATAAAAATGTTTTTTAAGGTTAAAAAAGGGGGCTGGGGTGGGAAATTGAAAAAAAAACGCATTAGATGCTTTTTCTTAGATGCTTTTTTTTTAGATGGAATGGCATCAGATGCTTTGGCTGTCGATGGAATGACTATAAACCCCGAGATTGGCCAAGTAGACGTCTGAAATGTCTTGCTGTGCAGCACTGACACCTCACTAATATGCACATATAAGTCCGACCTCTGAATATTCATTATCCCTGTGATACCGCTATCATGAATGGCAGGTTGCTTGTGAAAGCAGGCCTTGGTTGTTGAGAACACTGACCATAATCTGGAGGCAGCAGGTATACGTATAGTGCAGCATCACTTGGCTGCTGCCTTCGATGCACAAGCCCTGCTACAATTGCACCCCGTGTAACATAGTTCTTAGAGACCCTGCATGGTAATGAAGCGCTATGTAAATGAGCCTAATCGATCAGTGCTTGTGAACGTTTTCTTTCGGAAGGGAGGGGCAGCTGAGAATCCCTTTTTGAATAAGAGCCATGGTATAATTGAGGATCATCAATTCATATATGTGTTTTTTCTCAAAACCACAGACAACGAAATTCACACAATTGGGATTTACGTTGGGCGAGAGGACAACTTAAGGGTGAAAAGCTTATCCTTGAAGCAAGACAACAAGGCTGAACACCCGCATGAAGCACAATATAAAAACCCAATTTAAATTGGGCAATCACATAACATTTTGACAATCTGCTTAAACGTTCACCAGTGCCAGAGTTAATATAATTGTGCACTAGCACAAGTGGACGCATGATTTTATCTCTCAACCTCTAAGGGTTTATCCAATTGTGTTCATTTCAAGACCTCTTTAATGCCCATCTCATTCACAATACACCATAGTCCTCTTTCTTTCTTTAAGACTCAACCCCCAAGAGTTTATTCAAGTCTGTTTATCCCAAGATATCTGCAATACCCAAAACATTTCTGATACACTATAGTCTTATTTATTCATGTATGACTCAACCTGAAGAGTTAATCCAAGTCTGTTTGTCCCAAGATATCTCCAATACCCACCACATTCCCAATATCCATAGTCTTCTTTCTTTACCGATGACTCAAGCCGAAGAGTTTATCCAAGTCTGTTTATCCCAAGATATCTGCAATACCCACCACATTTACAATACACCATAGTCTTCTTTCTTTATTTATGAGTCAACCTGAAGAGTTAATCCAAGTCTGTTTATCCCAAGATATCTGCAATTCCCACCACATTCACAATACACCATATTCTTCTTTATGTATTTATGACTCAACCTAAAGAGTTTTCTGCAAGTCTGTTTGTAATGTTAGAGAGGCGGTTGTGAAGAATGAAATAAGCACCAAGTTCAGAATGAGTTGTGTACTTTGTGAGTCAAGCATACAACCATTTTATCATAGGAATATTTGTCATATACGAAGATCTGTCGTCATTATTACATTCACAAAATGCTCTCTGATTTTATATAAAACAGTCAGGAACCTTCATTGGTTCTATTTGTTCCTTTCACCTTTCCCGTAGGGGTACTTTGAAAGCGATCAGCAGGAGTGTACCAGGATCCACATCCTGGACTGAAAACCCCTTCGGAAAATGTTTTATTGTCATTCTAGGTTTTATTATGGGCTTTGTTTAGTGAGAGAAGGGAAATGTTTTTTATAATTATGAATACATTTAATTAAGCTTGTATAAACAACTTGATATCGGTCAGTCTCTAAGTGTGGGACCAGGATTTGAAACGTTGCTACTCTGCCTTGTCTTGCTATGATGACAATGGGCCTCATTACACGGTAGGCGGTAAGGGTTTACTGGTACCGTTAAGGGCACCGGTACCGGTAAACCCTTACCGCCTTACTACGAGTTTCCTTTGCGGGACCCGACCTTAACGGCTGGTTTTACCAGCCGTTAAAGTAGGGTGCCGCAAAGGGACCTTGGAGCTAATTACGGTACCGCAATTTGTGGTACCGTAATTAGCGCCTTCCCCATTCCCATTGAGCCCTATGGGGGCAAAAATGAGAATGGGGAAGTGTTTTGGTGAATGGGGAATTACCGCCCCCGCTCACCTTGGAGTAGGGTGGTAATTCCGCCATCCACCAAGGCGGACACGTTAAAATACCGGCGGCAACCATGGCTCTGATAGCGCCATGGTTACCGCCTACCGTGTAATGAGGCCCATTATCTCCTGTAAGTGATCGTTAGAAATAATCATTGTAAATATTTAGTCATTTTACAATGTTAGTACAATTAAATCAGGTCCCTTTTAAATATCTTCTTGTAAGAAAAAAAGTACAATTTTCACAATCCCCATGAAGATGTCTGTGTTTTCCTCTTGACATGCTGCTGTCAGCAACAGCTGTAGCGGCTCAAGCCAACACCCACCGGCCTTCATGACGCAAGTGCTAGGCCGCCAGAGAGAGCTACTATGCCTAAATACTCCTTAATGGATGTCTTCACATTGTGGAATCGGCATGGTCCAAATTCTGCAGCCCCCACGTTCTTTGGACCTCAAAGGACTGACAGATGTCACAGTAATTTCACACTCACATCCAAATCATGAAGCTGCCCAAATTAGTATATTTGCGTTAAGTGTATATGTAGGGATGGCTGTGCCTTCAAGAGCTCGACTGGGATGCTGGTTCAAACCTTTGAAGAAAAGGTTCAAATCGTCTTGAGCCTCTCAAGCCTCCCTGAAGATGATTGGTAAGTCGGATCAAGGCAAGTCTATAAATGTTTGATGCGGCTCGAATCGCTTCAACCCAATTTGAGCCAGTGCACACTGTGGCTCCAATTGGGTTAATACAAATTAAAATCCAAGTGGATTTTAAGAAAGGATGGGGCAGATAATTCCACCTCTCATCACTAGAGTCAAAAATACCTGCGCCCTACTCTCAAAGGGCATCTGAATGTCTCCATCATCACAGATGCACACATGCATACGCCCCTTTCCACACCATTTGCACATTTATCCAAAGGAGGGTTCATTGATGTGCATTTTAAAGCCAATAAATAATTGGAATGCTCTTTGAAATGCATAGAAGATAGTCACATTCTCACGTGCCTATTGGGAAATGGTGCAATGGGGTGCACGCTGCATGATAGGGTCATTGCTGCGTCCTGCTATGATTTTTCTTTTAATCGGAACATCCTGCTCCACTTTAATTTCTAGTTCTGAAACAGGATAGACATTCTATTTGTTAATATTTCACGTCATTGTTAAATGCGCTCCCAGATCCAACATGGCTGCTGGGACACTGTCATACGATAGTGTGCACGCTCTCGACACTAATGCATGCAAGGGGGCTGGCTAGCCCACCATTTGCGCTACTGCAGAGCCACCCTGAAATGAGCAGGTCATCTTTGTGGATATGGTGAGCTGTGCATTTCTAAAATGAATGCACACTAAAAAAGTGCATCCTCTGCGTTTTGTTCACATATGCTCATTCGTATTTCCCTATGTTGTCATTTCTATAGCCACCCGCAATACTGAACTGTAAGATCCTGGAGCAATAGAAGAGCTGCACCCAGCCTAGTCAAACTGAACAATACTTGTATCTACACAAGCAGTTCAAACTCTGGCTCAAATGTTTCAAACCATGTTGAGCCTAATTTCTTAGTGGTTTGAACCTTTAATGCAGTGCTGGATTATCCATTAGGCCAAGTATAGACACCTGCCTATGGGCCCCACTACTTTTAGGGGCCCCGTAACAACAGATACAAGTAAAGTGGTACAGTGGTACAGGGTTGTATCCAGCAATGCTTCGAGCCGAGTCAGACCCCCATCGTTTAGACAGGCTTGAATTTTTTTGAGCCAGTTCCCGCTTCCTAGTTATATTGACTGCAATGTTAGAAGGAGTGCTGTGAAACATTAAATGCACGCCTAGCCCAGTGTGCATGACGAACTTATTGAATAAAGCATAAAAAAGACCTGTGGTATTTCCTATGCTCCCAAGAAAGCTTGTTGGATTAATGCATAGGAAACAAAAACCCACATGTTTATAGTATGCGTTCCTCAGTGAGACAAGTGGAACATTCTTGTTATGACTACAGTATTTACTGGAACTTATTATTAGAAATCAACATTGCACGATTTTAAAAGGCAAAGTTTACCAATGTAGTACAGTATACAATATTCCTTATTTTAGCTGTGCTTAGTGGTATGGCTCACGCAAAGAGCTGCCATGGTGACCCATGTCAGACTCACCTGAGTCAGAGTGAGAAACAAACATCCCATTTCTTTTTAGTCCAGGTTTTCATTTCTCAAAGATTCTTTCCTTCCCCTACAACAACAAAAAACATAAAAGGAAAGGCAATAATCCCATAAGACAATTGAAAAATAAAAAAATGCAACCCATATTTGAGATATTTGAGTTTGTACATTGCATTGTGCTGGATTCCTCCCACCTCTAATTGCTATTATAATAATAATTATTATTATTATTACTATTATTATTATTATTATTATTATTAATTATATTAATTATGATGCATTCTAATTTGTGTTTTGTACCTGTTTCAAGGGAAATCATTTTCTGATTACTTTTTTATGAAGGACAAAGAACACTCTGTGACTAACTTCTGTAAGAAACATGTGTACCTATTTTCATAATCCCAGGAAGAACCTTGTGGCCGGGCTGGGCATCAGATTTTCTGGGGATCCACAGATATAGTAGGTTCGAAAAAGGCTCAGGCCTCGCAGGACAGCTGCACCGTGAACAATGCAAGGACATTTCCTGTAGCACAGTTTCTCTATTAAAACATAAGGGTCATACCTTGTAGTGACACTGCTCCTTGAAATTCTTTTAAGGGTGATTCCTTGTAGAGAATCCACTTTTTGAAAAAACTGTTTAATGGTAATCCCATCTACGGAATGCTCTCTTCGAAAAATAGTTAAGGGCCACTCCTTGTAGCAAAGCCACTCCTTGAAAGATGTAGGGGCATCCCTTGTAGCGATATTGCTCACTGAGAAATGAAGGCACATTTGTAGCAAAGGTCTTCCCTTTAAAAAAAGCAGCTGCTTGAGAAATCATTCAGAATGATCCCTTGTAGCGAATCCACTGTTTGGAATCGTAAGGGTCCTCCATTGTAGTAAAGTCACTTCTTGAAAAAATAAGGCTCATCCCAAAAAGTGAACCTGCTCCTTTAAGAAATGGTTAAGCGTCATCCTCTGTAGTGAAGCCACTCCTTGATAAATGAAGAGTCATCCCTTGCACTGAGTCTGCTCATTTTAAAATCAAGGGTCTTACTTTTAAGTGAAGTTGCTCCTTGAGAACTTATCGGTCATGTCTTGTTGCAAAGCTACTCATTGACATATTAAGGGTCATCCTTCAAGCTGGCTGATCCTTGAAAAACTATGGGTCTTCCCTTGTAGTGAAGTTGCTTGTGAGAAAATGAAACGTCATCCCTTTTGCAAAGCTGCTTTTAAAACAATTATGGGTCATCCTGTGTGGTGAAGCTGCTGCTTGAAACATTATGTTGGGTCATCGCTTGTCAATAAGGAGTATTGTGGCCCCAGCTGGTCTCCCCTGCAACAACAAGCTTCTGACACATTTGTTCTTCTATACAGTCTCTGTATGCTGCCAAACAAGGGATCTCAGGGGAGGGACATTATTCAAGGTTGTCAAAAAGTACATATGGCTGGTTGAAGTAAAAAAAAAAAGAGTGTATCTGTTGTTTTCCTTCATGGATGGAAAGATCATTGACTGGTTTGAGTGGAATTACACTTGTGTGTTATAGCTCTGTCCAAGAGAAAATATTACTCTCTGAAACATGTAACTTGTTCGCCCTTGCAAAAAAGGTGCTCTCTTTAAAAAGCCGCTATCTGAAAACGTGTCCCGGTTCTTTTTCACTGAAAATACACTCTCACGCATATTTTTCTGCCTATGTTTCACAGAAAAGGCACTTTATGAAAAATTGCCCTGGCACTAGAAAAGCTGACCTATGATACATTTAAGGTCATGTTGCCACAAGCCCAAATCTGCATATTTGTTAAAATATTATGCTATTTTCATTTGCAGTGTGGTTGGTTGACCTCTTTCAATCTTTGTCAGGCTCAAATGTGTTTTCTTGCTTTAAATCAGTCATTTTAATTTCTAATTATGCTCCTCCTCCTTCTCGAATATACACAGTGTTTTTATATATGAGCCTGCATTGTCTGTCTCTGAATACCTGTCACCCAGTCCCTTTGGTATCAATGGTTGGGAAATAGTTTAGCTTGAGTTGGCAAACTGCTCACTATTTTACAAGATAATCTGTAAAGTCTGGGCCAGATCTGCTACTTTTTGAGAAAAGTACTTGAATGGATCTCTGCCCCCTGGTTCAACACCTTCGCTGAGGTAGCTGTCTATAGTGCACTGTATAGTGTGATCCCTTGGCACAAGCATAGTGCTGTCCTGTGGGGACATTAGTAGCTTGTACTTAAATGTATTTATTGATGTGTACTGTTTGTTCCATCTAGTGTGGCGCACATGCATATTGTATCCGGCCTGTTTCTCTTCCTACTAGTGAACTGCTGATGCTGGGAGGAAGTGATGGGTTGGCTACCAGTGGACTAGTCACAAGCATCTGCCAGACCTACCACGCCTTCTGATACTGCAGAAAAATCATGTTTTAATAAGATACGCCTTCCATTCAATTTAGTAGCGCTGTGAGTGGTCAAGTACAATGATCATCTTGCAGCGCTCTGTGTCCATCATTTATTTTAAATGGTCAGTGATTGGTTTGCCACAAGCACATCCTTTGCCTTGAAAGGCAGTACGCAGTGTCTCAACGTGTTGCTTTAACAGATGTATTAGTGGTGCAAGTATTAGAGTATAGTGTAGTGTAGTATTAGTGTGGTATTCTCCCTGTAAATGTGACGTGTATATAATGTACGATTCACGGTGTCTCAGAATGTGTTTCAGGTGCTCTAATGAACACTATGAGTAGATATGTATAGCACATCAGCCACTACATGCTGCAAGCTGTCCTCTTGTACTGACTTTGTCCTCTAACATGCTTTCAAAACGTGTACAAATGGAGTTCCACCTTCTAGGCACATCATGCACAAGTTGATGACAGGCCCGCTGCGTTTTGCCTTAATATTTGCCCCTGCTGCCCATGTATTCACAGACTGTTGTAAATGGACATCATGTGTTTGCTTTTTCTGTCCTCCTTCAAAAAGTCACAAACTAAACGTTTTAAACAATGGGAAAATCATGGTATAATGGTGGAATCTGCCCTTTCACCAAACAGACAATGGCCCTCATTATGGCTCCAGCAGAAACCATGCCGGTAAAACCGGCAGGTAGCCGCAAGACCCGTAATGATTTACTGCCGCCTGACTTGCAGGAAACACTAGGGCATTACAGCCCCGGCTTTCTGATAAGTCAGGCGCCGGTAAAATGTTGATCCCAATTCCCATAGTGTGCCATAGGAATCTATGGGAGTGGGGACCACGGAAGCACCGGCACCATTAACATCGCTGCCGGTGATTCTGTGAAAGTCTGCGGGCGGGTGCCATTCCGCCCACCAGGTCGACCCTGGTGGGCATTACGGCACCCGCCCACAGACTCGTAGTTTGCTGGTCCAGACCAACGGTACTGGAAAACTTGTAATATGTTTGCTCCATTGTCATTTGCCATAAAACTGACATTTAGCAGCTGCAATCAAACAGATATAACATGTTACAGCTCTTCTGAAATATTATTAGCAATGTGGGTACTTTTTACATGAAAGTACAAAGAAAGCAGCCATGTTCTGCATATTGCTGCATTTGTTGCCGATTGAGCAACAATTGCTAACTCACTCAAAAATGCTGCTCTTGCACCTTTCTTTTACACTTTGCAAGCCAATACCAGACATTACAGAATGTTTTTTTTATTTGTAATTATTATATAGGACTGGCCTTTGAAAATAATAGAAAAGACATGGGAATGGGACGAGTAAATCAGATGATTGGAAAAAAGAATATTATGCTTCTATAGAAAAATACAAAAAAAAAAGCTTAATTTCAGAAGAACAAGAACATTGATTAAAAATGAATTGCTACTTTATAACTGGATGGTATGAATCACAATAAAACAACAAGCACAATCGTTTAACATTTTAAAGACAATAACAAAATATTTTAAAAAGATAAAAGAAGGAGTATTTAGAACAATTCAAAGTTTACAGCTCAACGAACAGCTTGAAAGAACACGTTAAAACACATTCTTTTTTAGTTTTAAATGAGATTACAAATAAATGAACCAAAGGCAGAAAGCAATTCCTTCTATACACAGTGTTCTGAAACCAGTTAAGACCAAACAAGGCACTCAACAGCTTGTTTCCTGTGCTCTGGCTCAATGAACCAGGCCCTGACAGCTGGTGACATAGTTCTGTGACTTGAAAACTTGCTGCTACAATCTATATGTGACATGCATGTCAGAGGTTCCTATCCTGGCAAAGCCAAGCCAGCCCTTCATCCTTCCGAGGTTGATAAATGAGTATCAACTCAAGTGGGTGATCATTATATGTAAATGTTCTATGTAAAGCACTTTGGTGAAAGCACTATATGCATAGTTTATAATTTAATTTGGTTTTTTATTCAAATAAAGTCAAACCAAAAGTCAAAAATAAATGAAAAGTTTTTCTTAAATGAAATACTTCAAACACAAAAAAAAGGAAGATAAGGGAGCAGTATTAGGTACAGAAATGGTGAACCTTCATACATAGGGGACAGGCTTGTTCCCTTTTGTCATAAGCATCATTTCTATATCACTTTTGAGACCAGACCACATATGGCCACTTGATGAGACATGTGAATGCCCAGACCCAGCAGATTTCCCTTTGAAACAGTCTCATGGTGGCAACTGGATAGGGACATCAGTGGGGAGAGGCTATTGGAGTAGTGGGATTGTTTACCCCTTTAAAGCTGCATGCAACTGTCTTCAGTGCTAGACATACTAAGCACATACAGCATTCAGAATAGGCATTTCACCCATTTTACCTTTTGTTACTTTTTTAGGGGGGTGCTGCACATTTTATGAGACCCCATTTTGCATTTTTTCCTTGGTATTCCAGGATATTTGACTTTGAAGTCCCCCTCCCACTTCAAACCCCTTCCCTATATATGTGATTCCCTGCATCTCAAAAATTGTGGCGTAGGCTGGTTGCAGCAGTAAGGTTGTACTGCATTACTAGACGAATGTACCTTTCAGTGTAATAATGAACGTATTATGTCCTACTCTTGGCTCCCTGTTAGTTTTTGGGAACAAGGAGGCAGGCCTAAAATGTTGTGCATACAGGGCAGTGGTGAGTTTGGCCGGGAGGGTAGCTCACGGGCAACACACTCCCCTAGCAACAGGTTCAATCCCTGGGCCCGTGCTTAGAAACTTCTGTGTATTAAGCGCATTATAAATAACCAATTACAACGTGCTGCCTGTGGGCCAAGGTAGCCCTTCCGGAGACTATTCCAGGCCCTCCTAGTCACATGTGTGTAACAATCAAGTGTTGCCAGGGCTAAAGTCAGCCACTAAGTCTGTCTATTGAAAAGAATGATTTAATACCCATAAAAGTAATAAATAAAACATCCATTTGTAAACTCATATTCACACACCGATGTTCCTTCGACACACTCATTCCCATGGATAGTTTGGCCCACTGTGTGGGAATTGTGTGGTACATTCGACCCTACAGCCAAACAAGTTGTTCACTCCTGACATAGGAGCTCAATTTGAGCCAGGCCCTGCACCCTGTGCAGTAGTTTGGACTGGTGTATACTGGTCCATTGTCCCCAGATAGCCCAATATAATGCAATACAATAAGATTGAAATGGATTGCCATCTGCGAGTGTGTAAACCCCCTAGTTTTCTTTATTTTTAGTCAAATAAAACAATGCAGGTAATTTTGTTTCTGAAGGGCAGTCTGCCAATCAGACCCCACTTATAATGCTTCAAAAGCATAAACTATCTATGTGCCCTAGCTGTATCAATCTCTGGACATCTGCAGTCTCTGATTTCCTGTGGCATAGGGCAGGTTCAAAGGTCACATGCTCATCTCTGATAGCTGCTGTGAGCCAAAGCCACTGCAATCGGAGGTAGCATTTTAAAGTTGTGACACAAGCCTAAAATGTGATATGTTGGCTCAACCAGACGTAGCCTTTAAACATCTATGCCTCGAAACTCAAATGCAATATTTAGTCTGGGGGCACCGTAATTTCTGAAAATAAGCCATATCTGGTTATGATACAGTGACTGATAGAGGCGCACAATTAGTAAAGTGACATACATTTGGAATCATACAAATGTCAACCCTGGGAGCCCAGGTCAGTGATGTCAATGTTAGGTGTATTCATGGGTATCCTGGCTGTAACCAATGCTCCCAATGAGACAATAGCTAGCATGCTGTCTTCCTTTGTTTCATTAGAGGAAGCTACCACCTACTCTCAGCTCACAGGAGCTCTCACCGGGAGATGTCGCCGGAATTTGCTTCAAAGGGGCACTCACATGAATAAGGACAGACTCACACCAGTGTGGTGCACTGTAGAAGGCCTTTACAGTTAGCAAGAATATAAATGGGACAGAGTTAGAGTAACCAGAAAGGGAAATGTGGACCTGAGTAAGGGTTCTAACATTGTTCTATTCTGTTGAGGCTCTTTCCCTTCCTGTCCCCTCCATTTTCTGCAGGACAGGCCACGCTGTGTATGATGTAACAAAGCTAGGGCAGATGAAGAAAAGGGCAATTCTTATTTGGACCTGTTTGGACCGGGAGGACCCAGGGCCTGAACACCTGCTTAGACAACAGGTAAGCATTCTCCGATTTAGTATTCTCCCTCTGCCGCTACAGGCCATCCCCGCCATCACCAGGCAGTGCCAACGTCAATGACATCGCCCCTCCTCTAAGGCATGGGCTCCACTAATCCAGCAACCTCAACCACATCAGCCTCAAGTCGATCAGCATCCCCTGTATGTATGTGTTTATGTATGTATGTATGTATGTATGTATGTATGTATTAAAAAGTATAAAGTGCAAACCAAGTCCCAAGAGTATCTGGGCACTAAGAAGAGAGAAACTGGAAAAAACAGGAAACAAATTACGCACAAATAAGAGTCTTTGGTTGTTTCGTAAAGCTAAAATGGTCAGGTAAAATTTGAAGTGCCAAAAAGAGAGTGTTCCAATGCCTAGGAGCCTGAGCAGAAATAGAACGGCCGCCCAATCTCGACTTGTGGAATTGCGGCGCTGCAAGGAGATTTTTATCACTAGAACATAGCCTATGAGAAGGGATGTATGCTTCTGACACAGACAAATAGAGTGGTCGAGTAAAAGGCCTGGTGAGCAATACACAGACTCTTAAACTCAAGCCGTCTCCTAACCAGAAGCCAGTGGAGTTTATCGAATAACAAGGTAGTATGCTCAAGTGTGGGAGCTAGACGGGCTGAAGCCTTCTGAAGAATGTGAAGTCTTTGAATTAGATAATTTGGTTGTTCTAGGAAAATCCCATTGCAGTAATTGGGGGAACCTATTGTAGAGGAGGTGACCACGGTGGCACAGCAAAGAGAAAGAAGGAAAGTCAAAATGTTCATGAGCGTTTCAACTGAGGAAACCTGCACTACAGACTGAGGCAATCTGGGCATCCCGAGAGCCGGAGGGGAGCATTTTTACCCCTAGGCTTTTGACAGTGGAACAAGGTGCAGGAAAATCACCTAATGACTCAGGCCAGAAGGTGGAATTCCAGAAAATGCCAGGGGCTGAGGTACCTGAAAACAGGACTTAGGTTTTTCTGCTGTTAAATTTAAGACTGTTGTGAGCCATATAGGTTTAATCTGCTGACATGCAATTTCTCAAATTAGAAAGGGGGTCGAATATCTGAGAATCAAGGCAAAACAATAATTGGGTATCATCCGCATAGGTGTAAAATCAGATGCCAAAAGAAGCAATAAGATCAGCAAGAGGACAATGATAAAGATTGAACAGCAAGGGAGAGAGGGAAGACCCTGAGGAACACCACACAAATCTGCATAAGGAGAAGCAGAGAAGGGAAAAAGTGAGAATGTTTTCTGGCAATCAGATAAAAAAGAAATAAACATGCCTCTGAAGCCAACCTGGGCCAGCCGCTGAACCATAATGCCGTGATCGATTGTATCGAAGTCTGCAGAGAGGTCAAGAAGAATCAGAACACCAGCCACTCCATGGTATTGCATTAGTGCCAGGTCATCGTGAACCGAAAACATTACGGATTCAGTTCCCATAACGGGTCTAAACCCTGCTTGAAAGCTGTGTAGAAAGTCATTGGACTCCATAAAATGAAAAAACTGAGGTGTGACAATGACTTCCATGAGTTTCATGATGTCTGGGGTAACGATATCAGGCGGTAGTTGTCCGGGAAGATGCCATCAAGGTGAAGTTTCTTCAAAAGGGGGGACACAATAGCATACTTAAGAGAAGAAGGAATTAGAGGATGTGAAAAGGAGTAGTTGACAGCTGCTGTAAAAAGAGGGATTCAGTCTGGGCATAAAGATTGCAGCAGGTAAAGCCGAATAGCATCTGCAGGCGAGGCAGATTTTAGATGATGCAATGTTTTAGAATCAGTCTGGTCTCAGACGGCATCGAAATGAAAAAAGGATTTGGGGCTTTCAAGAGATTCATAGACAGCGAGAAAATCAACAGTGGGTTTACTAGGACCGTTGGCCAAAATAGAATTCTGAAATTTTTTAATTTGTTCCTAGAAAAAAATGCTAATGTCATTGCACATTACCTGAGAACAAGAATGATCGGGTGCCGGGCAGAGGAGTGGATAACTCTTTTATGATTTTAAACAATTCAGAATAGGAACAGGTAGATGTTAAGATGTGCTCTGCATAATGAAGACATTTAGCTTCCTTAATAGCCTTGTGATAAAGTTGGAAGGCCAGTTTGTAAGACACTTGAGATTCAGAGTCATATGTCAGCCTCCATTTCCGTTCTGCACGACATGCTGCTTGTTTAAGAGCCTGAAGTTCTGGAGTGAACCAAGGGGCTGATGGTCGAGGATGGCTGAGACCAGATTTGGGGTGAGCTAATGTGTCTGCTGTAGTTGTCATAGCTACAGTGAGAGATGTGCAAGGATCTAAATGGTATCAGTTAGAATCTTTAAGATTTGCTAAGGTGCCCTTACGGCAAGATGCAACTTGATCTGGGGTCCCCCTCACCATCCTTAACACAGAAGTTGATGCTCGCCAACGTCCACTCAGCTATCAACCATGCAGCAGACACCACTGACCTCATCGTCACATATGGCCTTGATGCCATCTTCATCACTGAGACCTGCCTGACACCCACATCCTAGACAAAATGCAAATGGATATTTCCCATCTGTGAAAGGTACAGTGAGCAAAAAGCGTGTGCTTCAAACTCTCATCTCAGAACAGGTTATCGTGCCATGTTCTTTCTGGAGAGGAGCGCCTGCTACCTTTTTTGAAATATTTGTAAGGGCCTTTGGGTTGGTCACCCTGAGTTACCTGGGGGCAAACAGACGTGGACTCCCTGCTCACTGTGCTCAGAGAGGCACAGCTTTACCTCACTGATGTGGCCCAACAAGGCTGAAACACGTGTATGGGGTTGCTGGTGGTACTCTTGTTCAGAGAGGAGTTGCATACCATTTCGGTGCTGGACTGCACATGTGGGCGGGACAAAGACTGATATGCAAATGGATATTTCCCATCTGTGAAAGGTACAGTGAGCAAAAAGCGTGTGCTCAAACTCATCTCAGAACAGGTTATCGTGCCATTTTCTTTCTGGAGAGGAGCGCCTGCTACCTTTTTTGAAATATTTGTAAGGAACTTGGGGTTGGTCACCCTGAGTTACCTGGGGGCAACCAGACGTGGACTCTCTGCTCACTGTGCTCAGAGAGGCACAGCTTCACCTCACTGATGAGGCCCAACAAGGCTGAAACACATGTATGGGGTTGCTGGTGGTACTCTTGTTCAGAGAGGAATTGCCATAGCCTTTCGGTGCTGGACTGCCCATGTGGGCGGGACAAAGACTGATATGCAAATGGATATTTCCCATCTGTGAAAGGTACAGTGAGCAAAAAGCGTGTGCTGCAAACTCATCTCAGAACAGGTTATCGTGCCATGTTCTTTCTGGAGAGGAGCGCCTGCTACCTTTTTTGAAATATTTGTAAGGAACTTGGGGTTGGTCACCCTGAGTTACCTGGGGGCAACCAGACGTGGACTCCCTGCTCACTGTGCTCAGAGAGGCACAGCTTCACCTCACTGATGAGGCCCAACAAGGCTGAAACACGTGTATGGGGTTGCTGGTGGTACTCTTGTTCAGAGAGGAATTGCCATAGCATTTTGATGCTGGACTGCCCATGTGGGCGGGACAAAGATTGATATGCAAATGCATATTTCCCATCTGTGAAAGGTACAGTGAGCAAAAAGTGTGTGCTGCAAACTCTCATCTCAGAACAGGTTATCGTGCCATGTTCTTCCTGGAGAGGAGCGCCTCCTAGCTTTTTTGAAATATTTGTAAGGAACTTGGGGTTGGTCACCCTGAGTTACCTGGGGGCAAACAGATGTGGACTCCCTGCTCACTGCGCTCAGAGAGGCACAGCTTCACCTCACTGATGAGCCCCAACAAGGCTGAAACAGGTGTATGGGGTTGCTGGTGGTACTCTTGTTCAGAGAGGAATTGCCATAGCATTTCGGTGCTGGACTGCCCATGTGGGTGGGACAAAGACTGATATGCAAATGGATATTTCCCATCTGTGAAAGGTACAGTGAGCAAAAAGCGTATGCTGCAAACTCTCATCTCAGAACAGGTTATCGTGCCATGTTCTTTCTGGAGAGGAGGGCCTGCTACCTTTTTTGAAACACATCCTAGACAACCTTGTCCCAGACCACTACAACATCCAATACAGAGACCGGCAGAACAAGACAGGCGGAGTCCTTGCAGTCATACTCAAAATCCTGTGGCCTTGTACCAGACTTGACGTCAACAACATTGGCTGCTTCGAAGTCCTTTCCTGCCAGTTCCCACTCTCTCCGACGGTCACAGTCACCTTCCATCTAATCTACAGACCACCCAAACCCAACACCGCCTTCATCTGAGACTTCACTGGCCTGGTCATCACCATGTCCCTCACGCATGCCAACAACATCTTCCTGGGCGCATTCAACCTCACAGGCATCCAGGCCACCAAACCGATTAATGAAGCACTCTTCAGCCTTCTCGATGCACTCAGCCTCACACAGCACATGAAAGACCCAACGCACAAGAAAGATGATATCCTTGAAGAAATCATAACCACACTATCTTCCCTCCACTACAGCTCTCCTATGCCACTTCACAGGTCTAACCAGCTAGAAGTGCCTTTCAACATCCTGCACACCACCCAATTCAAGCACTCCGGAAACCCAGAAGACAAACCTTCAGGTCCTACAAGAACTTCCCACTGGAAGCCCTCACAGAGGTTCTCGCCAACCTAAACTTTAGATGGACAGAAAAGCTACCAACAAACTGTGACTCTCGACTGGAAGATCTTAACACCACCCTCTCAGCCTCCATCTACCAGCACTTGTCACTGAAACAATGCCTCTGCAAACTGAAAACCCAGAACACCCTGGTTCATGCAAGAACTCAACCTCAGCAAAAGAGTCATAAAGAAACAAGAGAAAACCTGGCGCTGCTCCAGGGCTTCATCCAACCTTGCAGCTACTAAAGGAACTGTGAGCAACTCTCTGACAACTAATCAACACAGCCAAGGCCTCCTACTATCAGAATATCATAGCAGAAACTGAAAACAGTTCCCTCTTCAAAGCAGTCAAACACTGCATCACTGCTAACCAGCCCTGCCATACCACACATCAAGGGAAAATCTACCGCCATCAACACCTTCTTCATCCAAAAAATCAGCAAGATTTGTCAGCACATAGACGCCAGCTCCGCATCCACAGACCCATCTCACATCCCTCCTCACCATATCTCCACATCCCGGGCAACATTTAAGGAACTCTCGACAGAGGACCTGGTAGAGACAATAGCTGCCCTCAAAACCACATCGTAAACAGAAGACATCCTCCCAACATCCATACTCAAGACCCTCTCCACAGAAGCTCTCCTTCCCTACCTAAAGATCATCAACAGCTCCCTAACTCAAGGCACCTTTCCATCGACCCTAAAAACAGGACAAACCCTCCCTCTACTAAAAAAAAACCATTATGATCCCAGCAACCTAGTTAACTATCACCCCATCACCCATCTTCCCTTCTTACGGATTTCTAGAAGGTATTTGCATCCTTATTGTTTACATAAAATCTATATTTCTATGCAAACTTCATTTGACAATGTTTACATTTGGAGACTGGGTGCCTACTGTTATCACTTCACACACCTCCTACTTTACTTATTTATTTATTGTATTTGTTAATAGTGAGTATAGACTGCCCTCGGCCTACTTTAACATGAAAGGCGAAGGAGGTGGACATGTCATGCTGTGTCGATTTATGTTTATGTATGGGAACACAGCTAGTTTAGAAGCAGAGGGGGGCTGAGTATGTGGTTTCGCCATTACTTCTCCCTGTACACCTGCAGAGCAGTAGTCATGTTGTCACAACAAGAGAGTGTAATACAAAACAATACATTACAAAACTATACAAGGTACTTTATTTGCATGACAAGATAGACAAATATTGCTAAAATAAGTACATGGGATATATAAATGTTATGTTTTCTTCAGTAGGTATCATCAATTCCGAAGCTGTATGGTTGGACCTTAGTGTTTGTTGGTTGTAGGGCTTCCACACCTTTGTGTGCCTGTCCTACGTGAGATTGGATGTCTGGCTCGTACCAGCACATGGGTGAAAGTTTATTTCCAGGGTAGACCCAGTGCAGTCCTCAATTCTGCAGAATTTTTCCTGGAATCAATGGTTTATTTACAGCTGGGCTGCTGAATTTTAGGACCCGGTATGACCATACTGACTGAGGTCTTGTTTCTTTGTCTCGTGTTGGGGTTTCAACGTTTGGCTGCTGCATGTACTTGCTGTGCTGTTTTCATCCTCAGCTTTGGCTGGATTGGAGGTCCTGTCATGGGCTTGCTTCTGTGCCTTTTTACCACTGTTGTACTGTTTTATCCTCTTAGAACTAGTGTATCAAGGTAGAACCCCAATGGCATTCAGAAGGGTAGTGGGAGACAACTACCCCACCTCTGCTCTATGTTTGGGCTGTCTTGGTCACCATTACTGATTACCATGTTTTAGAAACAACGTATGGCTGGATGCTCTGTTTCCCCTTTGTGCATTCTTCATCATTGATTTTGCACCCAGTTGGTAGGTTACCCTCTTGGGAAGGCTGATTAACTTTCCTATAGGTAATCCGTGTTTTGGTTGGTCTGTACTTCAAGTCCCAGATTACATGATCCTGCAACTCAACCTCTGGTAGAAGCCTTCTACTCGCTGAGTGGTTTCACCACTCCAGAGTTACATCCTCAGTAACATGTGTTGCCAGCACTTTCCTTACTTTCTGGGCTGCTGGGTTATTCATTTGATTTCCCATCAGGTGCCCCCTGGATCAGGGATTATTGGTTTTCCAGCAGTCTCCATTAACCACAGTTTTTCATTAATTTACCTTGGTCCAGAACCTGTTCTGCTTTCTCCATTCTATTCTATGTCAACCTGAATGTTAAATTAATAAAGATATAGGAGCCATCATTAATTAACAAACGCTTTTAAAAATGGTTAGCCCCTACCATGTTAGTACTATGCAGTTCGGGACAAATCGTCAGTGTTGGGATACAACTCTTAAAGACATATGGTTTCCCAGCACACCTGTATTATTGAATAGTCTCACATCTCTTGCACCAGTATTTGGTGCCTCAGAATGATCCTTTTAAGTCTTCCTTTTAACTTTTCATTTAGGTGGATCTCTGCTTTCCACGCCTCCCTCCATGTCAAGTTGTGTGGCTGAATCCAGGTCATGATTATTATTGTATTCACTCTGCTCATTGGTGCCATACTTATCTTCTACATTGCCTCTTCTAAACCTTTTGACGTATGAAGTGTTCCTAGTGATTTCTTTATTGTTGGAGCTCCCAGTCAACAAAATTCCTTTTAGTACTACTACATTCATTGGAGTAAGTGCATATCTTGTGTAAGTGCTTTTAGTTTGTTTTTGTCTCACAAAGTATTCATCATTCCATGTTGATTTCTTTGGGCCTTGCTCCATGTTTGTGATCCATTCTTGCTTCTACATCTTGCTTTTTGGCTATTAGTCCAGCTCTTATTTCATCATCTCCTTTTTCTGGAATTCCGGACGTGTTCATCAGTCGTATCCCCAGAGAATATTTCTGTTGCCAAATCATGAGGAGCATTGAGTTAGTGGAGTAGCACACTGGATATTGCTTGTTTTATTTATATCTCTTTGGCACCTGCTCTCAGTATGGTCCTTTTGATTATTGACATGCATTTCTCAGCCATGCCATTTGTCTGAGGCCATAATGGTGTGATGTTTTGATTTCAGACACCCATGTGTTTGGGAAACTCGTCTGAAATTATTCCCATTGACAGGTGGTGCATTTTCTGTCTTCACTGTATGTGGGATACCCCATCCGGTGACTTTTTCATCAAGTACCTATCCTATTTGAGTACATTATGAGTATTTAACAACTGCATATTCATCGATGGTGACTAATAGATATGACAACTCTCGTGAGGGTCCATAACAGTACACTGCTCCTTGGCACCAGACGCTTTACGTTAAGTACATAGTTTGCATTGGTCTTGGGGGTTCGCTTGAAGTGGTTCATTGGCAGGCTTCACACCGATGTCTTCTATTATGCTGGCCATTTATGCAAGCCATATTCGGTATCTCAGTAGCCTTTTTGAGTTCACTGTTCCGTGGTGACATTTGTGAACAGCATGCGTTATGTATTTTCTCAGACCTCTGGGTATGACCTGTCTGAGTCCTCTCAGTAGCCGATTTGTGCCTGAAATTGCCAGTTCAGTGTTTATGTATGCCATTTGATCTAGATCTCCTGTGTTTATTTCCCGGGTGTCTTAGTTGTATGGTTTGGTATCGTCTCCATGTGTTTTCTCTGGTACGGAGAATGGTAAATTGTTCCCTGGATGCCAATATGAAAGTCACCTGGGAAATCAGAGGAGGAAGGGCATTGACTTGCACTTAATGCACAGATTCTTCTGCCTCATTGTTTAGTTCTTCACCATGAGTGCTTGCCTGATAACAGGAGATGCAATGCTCTGTGTCTGGTTGATATGCATTGTAATAGTCATTGTTTTGTAAACGTATGCAATTGGTAGGAACTTGATTAGATTTTCAGTATACTTTGTGATTTACCTTGTGCGTTTATTTGTTTTTTTTGGTTTCTGTGTGGTGGCAGCAATCCTGGCACATATTGCAATAGTAGAAGGGAATATACCACATCTTCCACATCACTATTTATTCTATCTCAACATAATGGTTGGGTTAATAAAGATTCACAAGACAGCTGTGAGGGGTCAGTAATATGAGGCAGACAACTTTGTGAAGCTTTTTCAAAAGATGCCATTTTATTAACTCAAAAGGTTGGATCAACACCTCACTATCCCTCACCTGACAAGGATTTCCCTGCCTAAAATAAACTAATGGAAACACTCTAACAAAGGATATCTGTGCCTCACTCGTATACATACAGTAACTCAACAAGGTAATACAGGGCAGTTCAAAGGCAAGAACATTATAGTAGTTAAGCACATAATGGGCCTCATTATGACTCTGGCAGTAGCCGTGCCGGTAAATACTGGCACGGCTGCTGCCGGAGTCATGAATTTTCCGCCACCCGGGAATGGGCAATTACTGAGACATTACAGCCCCGGCGGACCCAGTAATTGCCCATTCCCGAGTGCCGGAAAATATTAGTCCCCATTCCCATTTGAGTCCCATTGGACTCAATGGGAATGGGGAGGCTGGATGCACCGGCACCATTTATGAATGGTGCCGGTGCATCCGTCAAGGGCTGCACGCGGGTGACGTTCTGCCGAAAGGCACCCACTCACAGAACTCCTAATTTGCCGGTCCGGAAACAACGGTACCGGCAAGCTTACCGGTACCGTTGTTTCCGGACCGCCAAACTTATAATGAGGCCCAATATGACAATAGTCTCTCCTTATAATCTGGGCGAATTCTGCTTCACCAGATTCAAGAAGGTTTCTGCTCTACAGTTCCAAAAATAATGAAGGAAATCCTGGTTTGTAACAAAGTAGTTCAAACACTGTTCTTTGTGACTCCAACCTGACAACAAACAATTCCAACACTCCAGTGGTTCAACAAGGATTCTTTGTCTTCCTCTTGTGATAGTAAGACTTAAAGTAATCTTCTTCACATAAACAAAGAATATTTCCTCAGATCATCAATATCAACATAAATTTACTTCGTCAGGATGCTTAGCAATAACTTTCTATTTCTGAAGATATCAAAATAAATTGTCTTTATCAGGATGCTTTACAACAGCATATTATTTCTGAAGATATCAACATAAATTGTCTTTATCAGGATACTTTGCAACAACTTATTATTTCTGAAGATATATAACACTTCTGGTTTACTTTTATGCGAGTACTACTACTTCAATCACACCTGGTTTACTCCCATGCCAGGCCTAATACTTCAAGTTTGCTCTTCAGGAATGCTCCCCAGCCCGAATAACAATTTACAAACAACAAGTGCCTCTGTGGTTAAGATCAGCTTACAACAGCTTTGCAATGTCCATTAATTTAGAACATCAGACTTTAGGCAGTTCTCCAGGGAAGGCAAGATTCACATTGGTGTTCTTCAGCACTCTTCTGTACTTTCCAAAACCTCTGCAAGTTATGCTCCTCTCCCTCTCAACAACTTTTTCCAGAAGGGCAGCCTTATTCTCACTCTTTTTTCCCCAATGCGTTATTAACCAAACACTGGTAACTTTTGTTATATGCTTCTTTAAATATGGGCAATAAGGTTTACAACCTTTGGAACTTTCATTCTTCTCTCCTGTCTATGGCAATATCTGTTGGTTTTCAATGGGTTTGCTTTTGCTTTCTTTTGGCTTGGGCAATGGTTGTCTACATTAGGTTCAAAGAGTATTGCTCCATCTTGTTGCTGGGGTCTAAATACACGTATATGCTTAAAGACACAGTCATTTGGTCTTGCAAAATAATGTTTTCTCTGGTTTCTAATAGTTTGGTATTCACAATTGTCTTTGGTATCAGTTGCATACACACTCGAGTGTCTCAGAGCGCTCTGGTGTCACTATCAGCTATTCAACTCTCTGTGCATGCCAGATTCGCTTGCTGCTCACAGGTACTTCACTTCAGTGGCTCCTCGAGACCTGTCAATCTGCTTATTTCGGTCTGCTGCCACTCACGCCACCACACAGAGCTTCCTTTGCTCCAGAGGCTCTCTGGTGCTCGTGGGCCACCCGAGACAGCCTTGTGGGGAAGAACGCTTTCCACACTTTCGCTTCCTGCTGCCCAGCCTCAGCAAAACAGGTCTTCAAAGGGAAAGCTACCCTCTCTCATGCTTCCCACTGTGTGACCTCTGTAATTAAGGCTTCTTGAGGCAAAGACCCTCTCAGGACCAGCTTCTGCTCTATGTTCATCAGTGGTTCCAGCGTCTTCTGCCTCCTCCAGTGTCTGCTTCTGCTGCTTAGACTGTTCACACTGCTCACTAATGGCCTGCACCTTAGGGGGCCTTTCATGCCTCCAAGTCTCCCTCAGGAATGGGTCATTACCATTAAAAAGCTGAACTTTGCATTTCTGTTCCGCTTTAGCCTCTTCTTCCTCTCAATACTTCAGGGATTATGGTATTTGAAGTCTCAAAAGAAAACATTATTTTTTCTAGCTTCATTTTCAGTCTCAAACACATTTCTATTCCCCATAATATTATTTAAAGGAACAACACAAGGATCAATCACAAGACTGGATTGTAGAGAAATACAGTTCTTTAGAATTGTAATTGTTATTATTCAATGAGTTCTTTTCACTGTACCTTTGGGAGTTAGGGGTGCCTCTAGCTCCACAGGTCTCCAGGGTTTGAGAAGGGTTTGAAAAGGGTTCTCATTTCTCTCAATGCCTAAGGGCCTATGATTGACTTCACCGATATTAAGATGTGCAACTTGGGGAACAAAAAGATTGTGATGACAACAAGCCATTACATACTTTGATATTGAGGAAATGTCCTTCCAAGAGGAAGACAAATACTGTGTCTCACCCAACAGAGTCTTCTCATTTCCCTGGACCCTTTTTCCTCCCAGGTGATCCTCCCACAGACCACCATCCCCAAGGTCAGTATCTGCAATCATCTGCCTTTCCCTGGTCACCTGGGAGAAGATTTTAAGCAGGGTCTTTGTGAGGAATCTGTAGGATTCGTCACACAGCTTTATTTGACAGAAATCTGTAACTAGTAAACTCACTTATTTCCACTGTGCATATCCTTGATTGTTTTACCTTGCTTCTGCTGCACCCTGATTTACCCCCTTCCACTTCATGGGGGGTTGAGGAGCATCACCAGGCTTACAACTAAATAACACATTCCGTGGGTCTATTGGATCTCAAACCTGGAACTGGATCTCTTCATGGGTGTCTCCTCTGAAGTCATCTGTGGTTGGTTGCATCTTTTCTTTATTCCTGGAGGTAGAACAGAGATTTGCCTGCTTTTTTTTCCATAACCATAATCTGTGGTATGGTATAATATGCCTAATTTATGTGTCCCATTAACTCCTTTGGGTATTGTTTACCAACTTGGAAAACTTCACTAAAGTGATTTTGAAGGGTATGACTGGAAGAAGGTATATTCAACGCACAAATCGTAAATATTAGGAAAGGACTAAATTGTTCCAATATAAATCCACAGTAGATCTGGTATCTGCAATACGTCTTGGAATTTATTGTACTCATAGAAGAATTATTCTAGAAGAATTATTCTATGAGTACAATAAATTCCAAGACGTATTGCAGATACCAGATCTACTGTGGATTTATATTGGAACAATTTAGTCCTTTCCTAATCTCCCCACAATCTCCCCACCTAGGAAAATCTAAAATATGTTTAGCCACTCTATTCTGGAGCCAAGGATAGTATACTGAAGAACTTACATAAGCGAATCACTGTTACCACACAAGAGGGACACAACACTTACACCATGAACTGATGCAGGGCCAGTAATATTAGTGTGGAACAACATATGTTCCTTATGGGGTATTCTAGAAACAGGTGTATGCCCCCTAAGGACATGTACAATGTCCACCATCCAATGGAAATTAGTTTGTTGCCTTCACCAAATACATGGGAGTGACTACAGAAAGTAACACCATTATGGCCTCAAGTTAATGAAACAGAAACAAGTTCATTCACACCATCAAGAGAACAAGTCTGAAAAGTAAGGCACACTGGCATCATTATAAGTTGGGTGGTGCAATAAGAATGCAGTAAATGCAGTGAAAAAGCAGCAATAATACCTTTACCTCCACATTACTGCACCGCCTAACTACGAGTTCAGTGGTAAGGTGGAGAAAAAACCTCCAGCAAGAAGTTGGAGGTAATTCTGCCACCTTATTGCCCACAATCAGACAATTCAGTGGTATTACCTCTGGCAGAATTACCACTAGCAGTAATACTGTCAATATCCCCCACTCCAATGAATGGAGATTAACACCAGCTACCACTATTTGTTATCAGGCAATAATACCGCCAGACCAAGTAATGTAGTTTTGGCATCCACCGAGAAACCACTGAACCTCTAATGAGGCTATCTGTGCCGTGTCAAGAGGACTCAGAAACTCATCACACAGCTTAAGAGGAACATGACTATCAGAGCTAATGCTGGATCAAAAACCCAAAAGAAAACTTCCCCTCTGGATGCCACCATTATCAAAAAGCAATGAGCTCCAAAATTCAGAAACAAGAAGCAAAAGCAAAGATGAAAGCATTTGTTGTTCAACAAAGGAGAGCAAAACAGCACAACTTGCAAACAAGGAAATCAGCCAACACCCTTGACCTCACTCCCATGATGTTCTTCAAAGTGAAGGGGACCTGGGTCAAAGCAGAGAAACCAGAAACACAACTGAAATCAAGAAGTATCATGCCCCTGGGAAACAGCAAAAATGAGAATATTTGCTGCCAGGATATAGAAGTATTTGTACCGATGAAACATGAAAGCAGAACAAGCAAGATACACAGTGATCACGAGGCACTAGAAGATGACCTTCTACACTGATTGAACACAACTGAGAGTTTGCAGGACGTTCTCAGAAACCCAGGGTCGGTGTGTCATTGCTGAAACCTTAAGTTGGTAACTGGACTTCACTTCCTGATGTCACGTCAGGACAGGGATTGGTTTGGGAAAAGATGACTACTGGGGAGGTTAGGGAGCAGAGAAACTAGGGAGCTGGGATTTACCTACTGGAGAGGGAGGGCACTAGTCAGCAATGGATCTACAAGTAACCAGGGCAGGAATCAGTGGGGATCAGATCACCCAGTCTCAGGTAACGAGGAAACAGCCATTCCTTGAAGAGGCAGGTCTTGAGCTATTTCTGGAAATGTAGAAGCAAGTGGCAAAGTGGGATGTTGACTGGGATGTGATGACAGAGCGTCGGTGTATAGACAGAGACTGCCTGTCTTCTGTCTTTTTCCTTCAAGTACTGTTCAATTTCAAGTTTACACATTTCCTTACCTCTGGTGGATCATAGAACTCTGGAGAGTTTGCCAGTGAGGTTACATGGGGACTTAAGGGTGACAGCCTTGTATATGACGCAGCAGGATTTGAAGATGATATGTGCCAGCAGCAGGAGTCAGTGCTGTTCGGTGAGGGTTGGGCTGATATCATCGAATTGGCAAAGTCCTTTGTTGAGTCGTGTTGCAGCATGCTATACACATCTCAGAGAGATAAAGAGTAGTCACGGAAGGCCTTGGATAGCATATCCAAAGTTGTTTTCTGATGATTTTCTACAAGAGGCAAAGTTGGTACAATGCCGTTCAGGATACAAAGTCATTGTCCTTCAGGGTACATGGTGATGGCTGATAGGAGATGGCCCCTCAAGAGTCATAAGTTGGTTGTTTTATTATTCATAAAGCCCTTTTTTCTAAGCAAGAGTTAATGATAGTCAAACCTGTTCTTCTGATCCTTTACCTACCATTGTGTCTTAATATTTGTTGACACTAAAGTCCTTCCATTTTCCAGAAAATACACTGGTCTCTGATATTCTCAAGTCTGTGATGTTGACCACTTTGACTATTGCACCTAAAGCTGTGTTCACTGGGAGCTGCTGGGAAAAAAAAGATGAGAAACACAAAACAAACCTAGCATTACGAAAGAATATTTCTGGGGGGTGGGGGTGATGTTATGTGTGTACAGCCTGCTTTTTTTACAATTCCTCTCTGAGAATAGTGGAACGGCGGGAGGCATTTTAATGTGGGAGATGAATGAATGTGCTTTTCAGAAGGTCATTCTGGGAAAAATAAGGCATACAGGAACAAATAAAGCTGAGATTAGGGTATTTTTCAGCAGAAGTATTCTCTACTTTGTGAACTCATTTGTTATAAACTACTGTGGAAACCTGGAGACCACCTGTGACTTGGTTAATGGCATAGGATCCTGGAAACCTATGAAAGTGGATCTAGGTATTGTTTGAACAGACTGGCTAGCTCGACATCCAGTGTGCTAAGGGTCTACCTGTGAAAACAAAAAGAAGATATCGAGGCTGAGTACCCCAAAAGGAAATACACCAAACGTGGGTTCAAATGATACACAGATCTTTATTCTATAACTGAACAGTTTCAAAGGACTAAGCAACAGATAGCTATCAGGCCCTCAGTACAACACAGCGAAATACCAGCCCTGTTTGGTGTGTTCAGTGAGTGGGACTGTACATCAGAATAGTCGCACCATTTATACAATCCAAAACATGATGTCCAACCCACTTGTAAGTTAATGAATCTTGGATCAAGGGTTCGTGCCGAGTTCACTTCTAATTTATGCATCTATACATTTACGGATTATTCTTAATACATTCTCCAACAAGATACAATAGCAACAGTGTGTCTTTGGATTTCATGTTGAGCCTTCGCACATATCATGTACAATATAGTTAAACAAGTGTTCACATTAGATGCTCGAACAGTATTGTGCACAATATATGTTCATGGATTAGTATCGTTGGTACAGGTAATCCTCTATACACAGGTCAATGAAGGACAAGGTCTCAGTACATGACCCCAACATTTGGCCTGCGGCAGTTTACACATTAACTCTTACACAGAGGTCAAGACGGCCATGTTACATTCAAAAACGACACTCTCCACCATTTTAGAACAGAGGGTGACTTTAGAGTGAGAATCTAAAATGGCGGATGAACCTAAAATGGCGGCTAACACAGATCTAAGGTCAGCACCTTGCAACGCGGATTCCTTCGCAGAGCGACTTGGCCTAGGCCAATATATATTCATACGATCTAGAGGGTATAATATGATTTCCCTTTCGACAAACCCTCCTTTTAGCCTATGCCAAGCGCTAAACTACTTCTGATCACTTTTCGAATAACTCCACGTCTCAACGTCCATACACCCTGAATCGCCATCAGAGATATCTATTGCCATTAGATCGGTCACTAGAATTTATTTCAGCACATGTTCATTGGAGCTCTTGTCTGGGGCGTATACCTTGCGTCCTAATGTACCCATCGCCTGTGCGCAACATCCTCCTAACATCGAAACATATACCAGGAAGGCATTGTATACAGCAACAAAGAAACAGCAGAATTCCTAAAATAATCAGCAAGACCGAAAGTACCTTCCAACCCCAAGATCGCAAGAAGTCCCAGAACCACGTGCTAAGATCCCAGTTTCCCTCGGGAACATGCACTTCTGAACTTGGAACATGCAAATTCTGTATTGCCTTGAAGATAGTTGGGGAGGTATCTGGCAAGAAAACACAACAAGCGGACCCCACTAATTTACATACCCCTCCACGTTCAGCCAGAATGACATCTAATGCCATCCGGTTCTGAAGCGCTCCTAACCTTGTTACTTTCTGTTCTAGAGTCATATTATAGAGTATGTCAGTGGTCCGGTTGATGATTGTCTCCAGTACTCTCGCTAGTCTCCTGATATCTTCTGAGTTCAGTATTTGTCCCCAAAATGGCACAAAGGATTTTGCTACGTCACCCAGAACTTGTGCTGGATTGTCACCATTCTTGTCCCGCCGTGGACGAGCTTTTGAAACCTCTACAGTACTGGCTATGAATACCCCAGGTAACAGGATCCATAAATAACAAGTTCCCTGCCAATCCCTGGGTAACCATGGAAATGCTACATTACCGCAAACAAAGTAGACAGGTTCGCCTACATACAAAGGTCTGTCTTCCCCAGTCAAATTCGCAATGTTGGCGCATCCTTTAAAATCACCCATTGACTGAGTACCATTCCTCTGTATGCAGAAAGAAACTGAATTGGGGCTATAATGGACAGTGTAGAAAGGAGGCGTGGCATCCTTATTGCCTATATGAGCCATTTTAAAAGGAATCAAAGATTGAAATGGACGAGACAGTCTATCGGAAGGCCTAATAGAAGCAACATTAGGCTTACTCCTATTTGCAAAGAGCGAGCATCCCAAGGGAGTCAGAACACGTTTTTCAAACTGATTCAAATTAGTCCCTTCAAAATTCCCTGAGATACTGTTGTTCCAGCGACCAAAGAATAGTGCTCTAAGAGAAGTATAGCATGCAGTTGTCAAAGGTAGAGGTTGAATATACCAACCTAGCCCCTTATCCCTGTGTTGCGGTAAATGTGAACAGACCCAACAGTTGGACTTATTAAGGATGTCATGTGTAGCATTCATGATGAGTAATAATGTGTTGTTATGATATCTCTGTCTATGCTGAGCGTCCCTAGGAGATAGAGTGTGCAGATGCACGAAAGGAGTAGAAACACTAGGTACATTTTCAGTCAGCAACAAATTCTCAAGTGGATGTACTTCTTCTAGGTACCAGAAGCCTAAAACAATGACTATTATAAAACCAATTAACATTATCACAAAGCAGCAGTATGTTTTCGGAGCCCACATAGTTAAATGTTCATTTCCGTAGCTGGTCACACAGTCTTTTTCCTTTTCCATACGAGCGGAAGCGGTTGCAGTCATTGTAGTCTTCAAACAAAAAACACCAATGTTTTTAGCTGGCGACCTCCAGGCCGAGCATCTTCTTAGTCCTTCCACAAACCCTAGCCCACAGAATCCCCTTTTTAAACAATTAATTAGGCCAAACGCAATCCCTTGATGACTTTCTTCTTCTCCGAGCGCACAGCCGAACCGTGCCGTAAGTCTATTTCCTTGGACGCAGATCATACCTTGTGATCCCTGGTACTGATTGATCCGAGAACAACGTGTCGTCACTTCCCACTGAAAGCGGCAAATGAACTGAAGTAAGGTTAGAGGCACAATTGGGGATCGCCTCTGGAAACAAAATGGTTGGAGAGTGTGGGGGTGGAATGGCTGTTTCCCCAGACCTCACAGGATCAGGGAGAATCCCCAACACACTTTCGATACCAGTTACTGCTTCGGGATCGTTGGTTGCAGTACTAATGAGGGGTTCTGCTTCTTCTATATCGTATGGCACTGGGTGTGGAATTTTCTTGGCGTGCGTCGCATGGATCCAATTTTTCCGGCCTGACACTTGCACCGCCGTCTGTGTGACCAGTGGGACCTGGAAGGGGCCCCGCCTACGAGGTGCAAGGCAAGACGATTGCTCGAAGGATTTTACGATGACCCACTCCCCAGGTCGTATGCTGTGACCGGGGCCTTCGTATCATACAGGTAAAGCCTCTCGCACCTGGTGATAAATCAAATACAAGTTTTAGTCAACTGGCTACAGTAATCTGAAAGAAGTACATTTTCAACATTTCTCAAGGAACGACATTTTGGAATGTTCCAGATATTAGCAGGCTTCCCCATTACCACCTCAAAGGGAGAGAGTCCAGTCTTAGTTTGAGGGGTTGTACGCATTGATAACAACACGATCAGTAAGGCGTCCAGCCATTTTAGTTTGGCGCCAGCTCACGTCTTAGCAAGCTTGTTTTTGATGATGCCATTGTGCCTTTCTACTAGTCGGGCACTCTGAGCATGTCTGGCCGAATGGAACCATTTATCGATCTGTGATCCTGCGCATATCTGCAGAATTACAACAGCGATAAAATGTGGACCATTGTACGACCAAATGACTCTTGGTAGCCTGAACCTTGGGAAGTATTCTTTCAACATAGACTTTGCAGTAGTCATGGCTGTAGCGTCTTTAACAGGAAAAGCCTCAACCCATTTGCTGAAAGCACAGATAACAACTAACAAATACTTCAGATTATTACTCCGTTCCATCTCAATAAAATCAAAGTGTATAACCTCGAAGGGGACAGAAGGTGGACCAAAACTTCCCCTGGGAGTTGATGTTCCCTTTCCCACATTATGCTGTAAACAGATCATGCAGTCTTGAACAAAGCATTCAGCTACCTCAGAGATTTTGTCATTTAGCCATACTTTTCCCAATATTTTTGTGATTTTGCGGGAACATATATGTGTGGGACCATGGCCATAACAACCATCATCACAATGTACGTGTCGGGAAGTAGCCATTTCCCTTCAACTCTGTCCACCCAACACCCATCATCATCAAGTTTCCCCAAGCCCTCAGCCCATTTCTTAGACTCTACTAATGTGGCATCGGCTTGGATATCCCTTACAGAATCAATACCCTTATCCATTGTACAGGCATGTGTGGCTTCCCTCGAAGCATACATGTCTGAAGAGAGATCAGCAGCAGTCTGTTTAGCTATCTGATCAGCAAAAGTGTTCCCTTTTCCTACATTATCTACAATCTTTTGATGCGCTGCACATTTTACGATAGCCAGCTGAGTAGGGAGTGCAAGCACTGAGAGTAGCCGTACTATCAGGGAGCCATGCTGGATTTTTGTACTATGTGAAGTTAAGAACCCTCTTTCAGACCAAAGTCTCCCAAAGTTGTGAACCACCCCAAAGGCATTCTGACTGTCAGTGTATATATTTACGCTAAGCCCTTCAGAAAGTTTGCAAGCTCGGGTCAATGCTATAATCTCTGCAGCCTGCGCAGAGTTATGCGTGATTCTCTTGGTTTCCACGACGGTGCTCAATGTAGTGATTGCATAAGCATCTGTGGATGTACCATCCGGAAGTTTGAAGCAGGAGCCATCGCAAAACAGCTCCCCTTGTGGACTCTTCAGGAGTATCATTTAGATCAATTCTACCCTTTGTCTCTTTTTCGGTAGTGTAAAGGCAGTCATGTGACTCTTCATTACTGCAAGCAGTACCTTGCGGGAAAGGTAAGAGGTCAGCCAGATTAAGAACACAACACCTCTTAATTTGAATGTGTGGTGCAAACAAGATCAATTCATATCTCGTCAACCGTGTGGCAGTGAGGTGTCGCGTTTTAGTTCTGTTCAGTAGAACATCTACAGAGTGAGGTACCATCAGGGTTAAAGCATGGCCTAGGACCATTCCCTCACTCTGTATTACAGATGCAGCGGCAGCAGCAACAGCTAACAAACATCTTGGCAAAGCACGTACTACAGGTTCGAGGGTGGAAGAAAAGTAACCGCACGGCCTATTCTTCCCTCCATGCTCCTGCGTTAATACAGCCAAAGAATATCCATCACATTCATGCACAAACAACACAAAGGCCTTTTCATAATTTGGTGTGCCCAAAACCCGTGCCGAGCACAATGCAGTCTTGAGCAAATCAAATGCACGCTGGTTCTCCATGTTCCACGGCAATGGTGAAAAAATGCCCTTCTTCCTCAGAGCCAACATCGCCTTAATCATTAACAAAAAATTAGGGGTCCACTGCCTATAGTAAGAAGCCATTCCTATCAAGGCTCTAACTTCTTTCTGTGTATTTGGAACAGACATGCTAGAAATTAGTTTTATCCGTTTAGGCGTCAATCTTCTTCTGTGGGATGCATCACCCACTCATCCAAGCCCTGTAATATCACTGTGCATTGTTGGCAGCAGAAACATCATAATGGCTGCCGGAAAGCATGCTGCTCGCTAGAAATCACCAGAAATTGCACAGTGAAAACCTGAAAAATAGGCCACCGTCCACTTTTGCCTATCTTAGTGAGCACAGGAGATCAATGCTAAACACCACCATGGGGCTACCCACAAAGTAGCCTGAAACCACTTGGAAATAGCAATGCTGATGGAAAGGCAGCTGTCAAAAATGGGTGCAGTACCGTTACTCGCCTCCGACAGGTGCTGGTGATTTATAATTCTAACAGGAGAACTGGTGTTTCAGAAGTTAAATATGCCAAAGAAGAGAATTCCATCAAATGCCATATAGAGTGCCACACAGTGATTTAATGCGGAAAAAGACTGGATTTAAAGATATGTTGCTTATTTTAAATGTATAAATGTATTTTTTTTTTACAAGGAACTATGTTGGAATTGACCAGAAGGTAATCTGATTTAGTTAAAACTTTCAAGAGGCTGCCTTTCCCCGAGAACCCTTCACACCTTGGGCCTTCCAACCAAAAGGGAGGATGTCGCATGGACATGTTAATCAGATGAGGGGAGGTTCCTCTGCTGGCAGGAGAAAGAGACAATAGAGTCTTTCAGCTGAATAGGAATGCTAATTTGGGTGTGACAGGCCAACAACTGCTCTAGCAGGAGCATGTGACCATCTGACTCAGCCCAGCTCTAGGGCCGGACCAGACTGAGATGTGAATTGAATTGAAAGCAAATGTATGTTTTATAAAAATGCTTATAACAAATTGTACCAAGCTGACAAAAATATGAAACTTTGAGGTTCTTAAAATGAAAAATTCACTCACAAGTTAAGACTAAGCTGGAATCTCTGCGATGTTCAAAGTCTAAACCCCAAATGTATTTATCTTGTAGCTACTATGTTTATGCTAGGGACATGAAAAATTACAGAGATGTGCTCAGATGGAGTATGTATGCCTGTGCAGAACCAATATTGGGAAACCCAACAAAAGCGTGAATAAGTGGTCATTTCTGAACCCAAGCTTGTAGGAACATGGGACTTGAACAGAGACATGCCTTAATTAATCTGTGATGTGTATATATATTATGAACAACTTGCATATCTAGGAAATATGTTTTTTGGGAAAATATATATTTTCTATGTAAAAGCAAAGGGGAGGGATGTCAGTCAAGCCATAAAACACAGCATCACTCTGACACATATAACACACTGCTCCTGTCTTAAATCAGGGGACAGGAAATTCTCTGACCTATCAGGATCCTTAAAGGGTTGGGCATAGAGAGTCAGCCTCCCCACCCACTTTGGAAATACATAGATAGGGACTGCTGAGACCCAGAGACACACTTTTTTTCCACTCATCATCCGAATTCTTGGCAAAGCACCCTGCAGGACTCCAGACTCCAGAACTTAGACTCCAGACTCCAGATAGCTCCAGAACCAAACTCTAGAACCAACACTGTAGAACCTTGAAGGAGAGCAGAGAGGCCTAACCCACAAACTGAACAAATTTCAGCAGGCTTCAGAATCTTTTGCAAACCTGATTCTAACCCCTAAACTTCCAGAGGGCCTAACCAAACCATTCAACAGCCTGGCTGAGCTGTGTTGCTTCTAGCTAAGAACCCTGTGCTAGAACCAAGATCCAGACCCAGAGAGAGCAGTGCTGTAACCCAGAACCCGTCCGATCCAGTCTGTGAGACCGAGCAGACCAGAGGCTGTGCTGTGCGCAGAACCCAGTGCCTGAGACCTGTCCGGTGGCGATCCCAAACCTTTGACCAGATCATTCATGAATCATTGCTAGTGTTGACCTGAATTCATCCAAAGTAATCTCATTCATCCTGAATCTCCTTTAGTGAATTAAAATCATTTTAGCCTATTTTCTCATCCATTGCAATCACATTCAAAAGCATGTTTGACCTGTGTTTTAAAATCATACCTGTTCTCTCTAAGCTTCCTGGGGGAACGGGAATTGAACTGCATTATTAAGTGTATTCTTGAAACCTGTGTGCCCTCATTTCCATCTCTTCATATTGCATAGTGGGGGAAGTGAGTAGTCACAGGGGAAAACGTGATTATATTGTCTTTTGATTGAAACCATATCAAGTTTATTTCTGTGTTGCGTTTTTCCCATCCTTGCATTTCCTTGAATCATATAAAGTATTCTCTACTACAGTATCCTTCCTATTCCTACTCCTAAGTGATTAAAGAGATTGTTGATTTTGTAATATTACCCATTATTGATTACTGTCCATATCCATAAGTGTGCTATTCAGATATTATTTTGTTCATAAAAGTGTGATATATATATTGTTTAATTCTTCAAATAAACCTTTTAATTTGCAAAACAAACCTACTTCTTGGCTCAGTGAGGTCAGGGGGATACAAAGAGAGGGGCGTTATATAAGGGTTCATCATCCAGATTGAAAGAACTTTGACATAAAGATATATAAATAAGGGCTTCCATTGGGCATCCCATCCTAAGCATTGACTTAGTTGGAGTGCTGGATTGAAGTCACTTACACTTCCCTGCTTTGACAGGAGATAGCCTAAATAGGCTGTAAATGCTACGACTTTCCGTTTAAACTTGTTGTGCACGGTTAAATGTGAAGGAGCGTCCCCCTAAGGTGAACGCTAACAAGTATCTACTGTCCTTGTGCATAGGAATACTAAAGAAAGCATTATTTAGATCCACAACACTAAATTAGTAGCTAAAGCTGGAATCATAGTCAATATCGTCGTCACATCAGGCACAATTGGAAATTGTGGAGCGACAATCTTATTGATGGCACGCAAATCAATTATAAAACGGAAATTAATTGCATTATCGCCTTTTTTGTACACCGGCAAAATTGGATATTGCACAAACTACCTGCAATTTCCTCAATCACCCCTAGATGCACAAAATCGGAGACGATGCATTTCAAAGCTTGCTCACCATCGATCAAGATCTTATACTGTGGAATATGCGGCAGCTTTAATCCATGTTTCAAGACGATTTTAACAGGTTCAATTTGCAAAACACCAACATCATTGTCGTCAATTGCCCACAAACACTCCGGAACATCACTTAATTCCGCGGCAAAGGTCTGGTCAAGAATTGAGAGACAGAAAGTTGCTATGGTGAAATCGTCAAACGCACTACATCAGAGGAACAATGAATTAATGCATTTAATTCCTTCCACAGATTCAACCCCAACAAATTCTCTCCACAATTGGTAGTCAAAAAGAATGGACATTGGTCCGTAAAGGGGCCCAAAGAAATAGGTACCGGTGAAGAAATCGGACAAACAACTGGTGTGCCAGAAAACCCTACAGAAACATTAGTCTGCCCTGACAGTGGAATGTTTGAACCCGAGAATGATCAATGGAACACTTCTGTGCCCCTGTATCTATCAAGAATAGATGTTTCCTATTTCCCACTAACATTTCAATGTAGGGACCTTTCTGATTAACGGGAATAGGTGTTGGTTCCAAACCCTGCTTCGCGCAATTCTAGCTAAACAGAGTGTCGTTGAAAGGAAGTTCTTCAGAGAGGTAAGCGGCAGAAGGATGATCAAAAATGTTTCTAGTATCCACACTTGGTGCCTGATTATCCTGTGAAACAGGTTGCTGTAAATCTTGTGCAAACTGACCTCTACCAGGGCCCCCTACACCCAGGCGACCTCTGGATCATCTACCCCTATTCCCAACTGTGTTATTTGACCTCTGTCGGAGGATCGGGCATTGTGCACGCCAATGACTCTTTTGCCTGCAATAGGCACACTGGTTAATGTTTACAAGACCCAAGGGCACATTTCCTTGTGGAACATACTGACCTCTAATTTGTGAGATACCCCCTCTAGGGATCTAACAATTTGCTGTAACAATACTTTTGTCTTCAAATCACCTTTTCTCTTTTCGACTCTTTCCTTTTCATTATTGACACATTCTCATAGTACGGAGCCATGTGCAGTACTTATGATTGAGTCTTCGCTTGCCAAGCGCACTTGGAAGAAATGATTTGCGAATGGATGTCAGGCAGCAATCCACGCACAAATTTGTCTGCAAATAATCTTTCCCCAGACTCTGTGCCTAAGTCTTGTCCACTGATATCCGAGAATACCTGTTTGAACAGATTAAAGAACTCGGTGGCATCCTCAGACTTCCCTTGGACGCAAGCAGGAATTATAGTTTTCAATTTCGCAACTATTCTGTCAGGCAAAGTTAGTATCACCTGAGGCGGTCTTTCGCCAGCTGGCCTTTCTCCATCGAGTCTGATTATGTTAGCCCATGTATTTCCTAACCTTGGTACATTGTCTATAGTTCTAACCTGTTTCCACAAATCTACGGGCAGGAGTACGGGAAATAACAGATCAATATCACTTAAAGTGAATACCGAGGATTGCAAAACAGACTCTATTTCTTTATAGAACCCTGTCAGATTTTTCCTAATGTCGGGAATAGATTGCCTAATGGTGTTCACTTCCTGTCTTGAAAATGGGACGTGAACAAACTGAGATACATAGTGTGCAGGGATTTCCTGAGCAACTGTACCCACTGCAATATTAGCAGGGATCTCAACTTTTGGGAAGAATTTCGGAGGAATCTCTCTCATACGCAATTGAGAAATAGGCAACTCCGAACGCTTACTAAGCAACAGAGCTAAATCGAGCGCTAAAGCAGCCGAAGAAGTGTCAAATGAAAAAGCTTTCTTGTAAATACTCAATAACTCTGCGGGACAACACATCTTTCTTTTTACACACTCATCCTGTAGGTATTCTCCCATTACCTGTATCACTTTCCTCTACATTTCTGGCATATACTGACTATATGTGTCATATACTTCAATAGGAGTTATCGATGCGTCTGAGATCCATCTAATCGCAACTTTCGTGTAAATTCGCATTTCCACAGATATCAATTTTTGACAAGGAAGGAACCGTTTCTGCACATATAAAATGTCCAAACTATCTCCATCTTCATCCTCATTCTGTAACCTTTCCAAATCCTTTCTATACTCAAATACCCTCTCAACATGCTCTTGTACTCTCTCTGCAGTGTCTCTAGAGAACGCTAAGGTGTTCAGATCCCTCAACCATTGCGGGAGATCTGTATCGTTTAATCTGTCCCAAATTACAGACAAATGAATCCCTAATCCCTCAATAAAAACATTTTAACAGGAAAATTGTCCATATTAGAAAGTGTGGCAAAAACATTAGCTTGATCACCCTTCTCCATACAATGCTTAGCCCATGCAAACAACTTGCGTTTCTTCTATGGAGGTACAGTATTACGAGTGACAACCCTCGATCCTACTCCCTGATCTACTACAAGCGGTATAGAACCACGTGGAAGAGGGAGAGGAGGCATGTTCAACGGAGGTGTACAACAGGAAAAGGTGGAGGAGCAGGTGGAGGGGCAGTGACAAAAGGAGGACCAACAACTGGAGGAGGAGGAACAACAGAGGGAACGATGGGAGCAGCAGGAGGAGCAGGAGGAGGAAAACAGCAGGAAGAGGCAAACCAGCAGGAAGAGAAACATATGGAGGTGGCGCTTATCAATAAGATCATCAGAAAGATGAAAGTCTTTAGAAGGATACATTTTCTGGATACCAAGTGAGAAAGCCCTATCCATATTCCTAGCTGACCCAAACTGTTTATCTTGGTCATATAATAACGCTTTTTCGGCATTCGTCTTTTGATGGCGCGCATGTTTTTCTCTACTCTTAAGCTGCTGTAAAGCTTCTTTATTCCAATTCTGTAATATATCAAATGCTGCAGGTCTAGCCTTTTTCTTTAATAATATAGATTCTAAACACTCAATACGAGGGATTTCAAAACTACAATTGATTGGCACCTGAAGTTCAGAAGCATGTCTAGTTTGTCTGTGCCAAATATCATTAAACACTATACTACCAATGCCATGCTTACAGTATATAGTACAAGCCGGCGACCCCTCCTGTGGCGCCGGATGGCTAAATTCCTAAGATTGTCTGTCACCCCACGGAATAACGCCCTGAAGCAGGCAGACAATTTCACAGGCATGTCAGAATACTTGTGTTACCTGGTCAATAATTGTACTTGCAAGCACAATGCCCCAAAAGAAATGATCAGGATACTTAAGAATCAGGTCACGACTCACCTGATCAAGCCTAAGGAGGCCCGATCGGACTTCAAAGTTTTTCTAACAAAGTTTACCTTGTGTTTGGTGATTTCGGCAAATCTGCCCGCCTCGAAAAGTGGACCCTCGTCAAGATGCCGACTCGGACCGTGTGCTTACCGTCCAGGGATCGGGCCGTGCAGCACTGTTGAGGTGTCACGTCTAATTCAGGAAAGGGGCCCCTTTTACACTGTCCGATAGCCGCGTCAACTTTTAACAAGCTGGCATCAATCTTGAGGGTCCCTATGTGGACGCCATCTGTGAAAGCAAAATAGAAGATATCGAGGCTGAGTATCCCAAAAGGAAATACACCAAACGCGGGTTCAAAAGATACACAGATCTTAATTCTCCAAATGAACAGTTTCAAAGGACAAAGCAACAGATAGCCATCAGGCCCTCACTACAACACAGCAAAATACTAGCCCTGTTCGGTGTGTTCAGTGAGAGGGACTGTACATCAGAATAGTCGCACCTTTTATACAATCCAAAACATGATGTCCAACCCACTTGTAGGTTAATGAATATCGGATCTAGGGTTTGTGCCGAGTTCACTTCTAATTTATGCATCTATACTTTTACTAACGAGCCCCCTCTTTTCCCGACTACGCCTTCTGCCTGTCCCCGGGTTTGTACTGGGGTATTAGGACAGTTCCAAATGTAATGCACTGCCTTTCCACAATACATACACATAATATTAGTTCTCCTCTTCTCCTTTTCCTCGGATGACAATGGTCCCTGTACACTCTCAATCTGCATGGGCTTGGCCTGCTCTCCTCCTGAGCGTCCCACCGCCTCACTGCTTCCATCTAGGTGTACAAATGGTACCCCCTCTTTGCTCCTCTTTTCCCGTTTGAGCTCACAAAATCAATGATCCAACCGCAGAGCTAAATCAATCAATGCACAACATCCCTCTGGTTGAGGTTCCACATGAGCTATTGCATCCTTTAATTCCTCTCTCAACCCCTGATAAAACAAAACTGCATGTTTAGGTTCTGGCCAAGCTGTTTCTACCACAAAGTGATTAATTGTGTCACGTTGGTCACTAAATACTTAGTGCCCTGTCTAAGAGCTAGCAGCTCTCTGTCTTTAGCAAAAGAAACATTGCGGCAATCAAACAGGCGTGCAATTCCAATGAAAATCCAGCCCAGTTATACAGAATGGGATCATCCTTCTGTACCAAGCTGCGGCATCCCCAAACAAGTATGAGACAACAAATGCCGTTCAATATTGGGCGGACTAAAATGCCATAGGCTTACACAAAAAATATAATTTACACTTTGTCAAAAAGGTGGTCAACTTTCTAGGGTCCCTGACAAACCTCTCAGGCGCTGCCAGTTGAACCCCTAAATGCTTTTGCACCACCATTGTACTTAATCGACCGGATGACCCAGAAGTACAAGCTGCTGCCATGTCCACCTGAAGCAGCGTAACTTGAGCAGTTAACACGCTAACATGCATTTTCAATTTAGCAGTCTCCTGCCGAGACTGCATCAACTGTGCCTGAATCTCTTGTAGTGCCTTGAGCACCTCAGTTAAGGGTGGAGGAGACGCCACCTGGCATTTGTGAGTTGGGGGTTAGTGATTACTGTCACATCCCTGGAGTATCTCACAACTCCTTCCTGACATGGAAAGCCAAATGCAGTGGACCCCACCCACCTTGGTTGGCACAGGCTCCTGATTTTGGTATCCACAGGAAACCTTGGGACAGCCAATGGGGGAAGAGGGTTAGGGAGAAGTTGTCAATAGGTAGGGGGGTGTTAGGATAACTGGAATGATGGTTTGTTTATTGAGTTGGATAGGTATTGGGAATAAAGGCATAAAGCATACACATCATGAAACACAGTAATGAAACTAACCCTCTTAAATCGTGAGGTACTTCCTGACCCTCCTCCTATAAGCAGTAAAACATCCTTCTTAATTAGGATATTGCTTCCAAGAACCTTTATTTTACACCATTAATTCATAATCAAGCCACTAACATAAGCACATGGTGTTGTCAGGATAATCTCCTGAAAGCTGCAGTAGCAAACAACATAACACTGGACATACAGCAAGAAATCACATTGCACATTACATGTACTGATAGCACCTCCACTGGTCTTCAAGACATCCCTTTTCCTGCTGTCAAACAAGGATGTTTGCCATTGGTGCCCCTATGAACTGGTATACGAGAGAACATGCCGCTTAAAGGAATTGACAAGAGCAGGCTGTCACAATCTGCACATCGAATCCCTGAACATTCATTTCACACACACATCATCCAAGAACTGAAGCACTGCACTCCATGAGTTTCACTGAATTGAATTCATGGAGATAATGGTGCTAACTCGTACTCACATGACAATAAACACATGCACTGTATCTCTGCTCTCTGCGGCTTGCACTAATTGGAGTTTGTGAGAAAGATAGCGTTATGTTGTAAGGCCTGTTACATCCAACAGAATACACAGTCTTCTGTGTATCTCTCTGACACTTGTGTGCACTTAACTGAGGTCTGCGGGGGCTGGACGGCACCTCACCAGGTGATTACGTTCCAGCGTTGAGTGGCAAAGCCTCAACCTCTGTGATGCGTTACGTTCCTTCTTGAGGAAATGGAGAAGGGCCATGACTTCTCCCGCCCAACCCTGTTCCAGATGTCTCTGACTCCTCCTCACCACCACGACCCGTTTCCCCCAGCTCCAAGTCGCTCTCTCCTCTGGCCCATGCCTGCCATGCCAACAATCAACAACAAGCAGCACAGGCAGGGAGGAGTTTAAATAGCACACAACGGTGTGCACATGCACACACACTCAACTCCCCTATGTCCTTATGGAAAATGTAGTTTCCTGGCACCTTTAGGCCGAAAACATGCTGCTGATCTCCCAACAAGCTACCTGTTCCTCACGTTACCGGGGGAGCCCTTCTGTTAAACCCTCCTTGGTTATATCCTCCCTGAGCATTCTGGTTCTCGCTCTGTGTTTTGTTAAACCCACATTGGTTATTCTGAAATTGGCCTCCTCTTCCCTATAACCCATACCTCTGCCTCGTGGCATAATCCCATACCCACCTTGGTCCATCGGGCGATGATTATTAACCTGTGATGCACCCATTGCTTCCAGTATTCCTATTCCTTCTCCACTTGTCAATAAGGCCCATTCTATGGCACATTTTGACAACTTTTTCTGAATCAACTTGGCTTCCTCAATTTTTCAATTTTCATCTTTCTTTTTGACCTTCTCTTGTAGTAACCATCAATGGTGTACTATTGTCAACTGTATCTCATCCCATGCTATCGCTTCCAAACCCACTTGTATGTTCATCTGTCTGTGTACTTGGTCTGGCAATCCCTGACATCAAATATGGTAAAATAATGCCACTGTCTTTTCCCACGGCTCACAAGTTTCAATCTGCCATTTCTCCTGAACATCTTGAATGTAAGCAATAGGGTCTTCATCTTATTATTTTATGTGTCATAATTGCACCCAAATCTGATGAGTCAGGATATTGTACCCTGAGAGCCCTCCAAACATCTGACCTACAATTATTGAATGGTGCTCCATCATGCGCTGTGTTTTCTGCAGTCACACTTGAATATCCCGCTCACTCTATATGTCATCAGCCCTCTCTCCAAGAATAGCTGCCAGGAGATCTTTTAAGTCCCCTATGGCCAGTGTATTTCCTCCTGCCATTTTCTCTAATTCACAAATCCATTCCCAGCCCCCGAAGCCAAACTAGGAAGCTTAGATTTTAGGTTATCCTTGTCCATATGTTGCCATGGAATGTATTGCAGCCTTGCTCTCCCTTCTCTAACAAGGGGAACTGCATGAACCCCATCCCATAGTCGGATACCACTATTAGTCTATACATGGCAGGGACAATCGTCCTTGTCTGTCTTCTTGCTGGCAATTAACATAACCTGCTTACATATGGTGGAGACTCTCCCTTCTCACTATGTGATCATCCTCGGAACACTCAGGATATGCTCTGGGATCTGGCGTTCTTTCTTTAGGATGTTCAAGACCTGAGCATCTTATTTCTTTATCCATCTGTTGGTTTCTCAGGGGGCGTAAGCACTCTCTCTATCTGCCTCATGACCTGACTCTCTGTCCTCGTCTGACATTTCCAGACCCCAACTAGTATGACTATCACCCCCCTCTCGGTCTAAATCTAGTCTACTCAAGGACAATGCTCACGTTCATCACTAAACAGGTTTCCTTCATCAATTTGTGATTGATGTACTAGGGATCTATCATCGTTCCCTCAATCTCCATACTCACTATCTTGTCTTAATTGGTGATAGACCTTATCAATCATTTCTCCAATTCTTTCTGTATCATCTTTTTCTTCTTCTAGCACTACTCTAGATACTGCTGGTGTTACTTCTCTTTCACTCTATCCCATAGTATTTCTGGGCTATGCCTCATTTGTTCTTTATGAATAGTACTGGTATCGGAAACTTGCTGCCTTCCTTTTCGCTCTATTTCTTCATCTACTTCCCTTTCCTTTCTCACATCTACTCTAAATCTTTCTTCTTCCTGTCTTTGTTCTTCCCTCCTTACTCCTTCCACTCTTTCCTCTTCTCCCCTTCATCTGTGTAATCTTGTATCCCTCACCCTTTGTGCTTCTTCCTCTTCTCTCTTTCTTTCCTTTCTGTCCCTCTCTTTTATCGTTCGTTGTCTATTGTCATATGTTCGTTGATCCCTACTTTTCCTTCTTTGCTCATCTTCCTTTAATCTCCTCTCTCCTTCCTTATCCTTCCTTTCTTGTTCATCATTATCTTCTCTTTGCTTAACGTCTTCAATACTTTTCCCATCTATTTTAAGTAATATCTATCCTCCCATCCATTCATTTTGTATGAGTGCTACCTTGCCAGCCTTAACTTTTTCTCCATTCCATCTGTTGATGTCTCTGTCTGTTTGTCAATAAATTCAATGGTTCGCTTCTTTCTTACTTTTCTTGCATGAATTTACAAATATCTTCCTTTCTTTTATTCTCTTCGAGGCTATCATCATTACTGTGAGCAGGGGGTTTCTATATTGTATTACTATACCCAGTCGCTGCTCTTAATTCCTTTAAAGGATACACACCTATCTCTTCCGTAGCAACATTCTTTACCTTCCCTTGATTAAGCATTCACTCCTCAGGTGGCAGGTCTTCTTTTTCCTCTTAGTACATCTTCCAAAGTTCTAAAATTGCTCATCTTTTCTCTAATTTCTTCCCTGTGTACTTGGCGTGCAAGTATGTGGTCATGTGTTGCAATACTGCTCTTGAAAATGAACCCCCTTTTGGCCATGGCATGAATATTTTATCTGCTGTGCCCCTTAACAATTCTGCACTGTACTGTTTGAGCTTGGTCGCGTGTGTCATGATGCATACCCCCGGGCATCCAGACCACGTCCATCTGCCCCAGGAGCAGGCATCATGTCGCCTTGAGAAAACCCAGCATCCCCTGCTAGGGGCTGTCTGGGTTCAGTCCTGGTGCCTATGGTGCCAGGCTCATATGGGACATCAGTCCTGCCGCCATAGGCGCCAGGCTCATAGGTGCAAACTTACCTGATGCAGACCATGCTGCAAGAAGATCCAAGCCCATGTGAGGCCTGGAAGGGACTACTTTACCTTAGGGACTATTTTGTTACTCGGGTGTGGTCGGGGAGGAATAGCTGCCTGGGACTACTTTGGTGGCTATTTAAACCACGCCCGAAGAGCAGCAGACGCTTTGTGTTATCTGCATCCAGCAGCGTAACGCTCACCGTGCCAGCAGCAGCATCCATCCTTCTGCCACGCCCGCCTCAAACCTGGAGCACCTAGAAAGAAGGAAAGAAGCAAAGGTTAGAACAAGAGTATTACCTGATTTCTTACCTGATTCCGGATTCATTGCATCTTCAAACCAGAGGAAAGACTTTGTTTTAAACGCATCGCATCGCCAGCAGTAGCGCCGCGCCATACTCACTGTTCCACGCAGCATCTCTTCGATCCGGCGCTGTCTCCATCTTTACATCGCCGAATCCCGGCACCTAAGGGGAACAAGAAACAACAAGGTGAGCTGAGAGAACAGACAGAGACAATCTCTTTAGCCGCCATATGCTTACCCGATTTTACCGCCGGAGGTATAGTTCTTCAGCACGCCACATCTTCTAATGGTGCACCTGTAAGATAAGGAGAAAGCAGCAAGTTTAACCCTTGGCATTATTTACCGGACAGTTTTGGGTGACACAGACTTTTACCGGAGCGCTTTCAGCTGTCAATCTTCTTATTGGGTAAAAGATGCAAGATAAAAGAGGAATTGGACAGGAGTGAATTCCAGACATTTTGAACTCTTACAAACTATATACTTACGGCTCTTTGCCAGGAGCTTTTGGAGTCAGGATTCGTCTACAACTCTTCCAATATCTTCAGGCCAGTAAAGTAACTGGTCATCAACGCGCCTCTGCGTGCTTCGCAGGATGGAGAGCTCATCCTTCAAGAATATAAGGTGAGATCTCTGAGAGGGTGCTTCAGAGGTGATTAGTGGGGAGGGCAGTGGGGGTGCTATCACTTGAATCCACATGTGGCTAAATCTATCTCTCTACTTGTAGGAGAATATTTCTACGGGCAAAGCAGACAAGATTAGGAGGGCAGATCCAGTCAGTCATTGCTGCACTACGCATCACGTGGGTGGAGGCCGCAGCAGTCCCAGTCCGACCGATGCTCCTGTGGGAGCCAGGTGAGTGTAACAGAACGCAAAGCCTATCTACAAATCCCCACCTGGGCGTTATGGAAACCTCAGAAACCGACCAACTGGCACACCTATTGGGGGAACTTAGGGCAGAAGTGCACTCAGCTCGCCAAGAGACTAATGCCCTCAAAAGAGAACTAATTGTATCGAAGGAGCACACAGATGATCTTACTAGACAACTGCTGCAAACACAACCTGGACAAGCACCCCTACCTGGTTCCGGGGGAAACCCAACTCCTGTGTTATCGAGTAACCCTGTGCAAATAAACCTACCAGGAAATATTCCATTAGCTCCACCCGAACGCTTTGCCAGAGATGCCAAAAGGTTCGCCGTGTTTATGAACCAATGCCGCTTGCACTTTTTATGCAGACCAGGAGCCTTCCCAAACTATCAAGTCAAGGTAGCCTTTGTATTATCATATCTCAGCGGCAGTGCAGCTGATTGGTCAATTCCACTAGTTACTCAGGATGACCCAATTCTTCGGGATTTTCAGGGCTTTCAAACGAGCATGGAAAGACTATTTGCCCGGCACTCCCAAGAACAGGCCCTGGATAATGAACTTTTGTCCCTACGACAGGGTAACCAGGATCTGCTAACCTATATCACAACCTTCAATAGATTGGTAGTGGAAACCAGATGGCCTGAGGAAAAACGAATTACATTGTTTCATCGTGGACTTCGGGGAGAACTTAAAGACGTCTTGGCTCAAGTTGTGAACCCACCTCAGGATTGCGTGGAGTATATAGGTGGTCCAGCTGGATCATCGACTCCAGAATAGAAAGGCTGATCGAGCAAAGTTCGAAAATCGGGTATTGGTTAAATCCAACGTTGCCACCAAAAGAACAGATGCATCAGAACCTATGCAAATCGGGGGGGGGGGGGGTCAAAGGACCCTTAACTCAAAAGGAAAGGAAAAGAAGAAGACAGATGCAATTGTGTCTGTACTGTGGAACCTCAGGACATTTTCTACGGGATTGCCCTATAAAACCACCCAAGAAGGTGGTAGGAGTTGCTGATAAAAGTCTAAAAGAGCCTGATTCGGAAAACGACCATGCCCGACAAGTGTAGAGGTCCGCTTGCCGAGCTTAAAAAAGGACACTCAGACCTTGCATCTGATAATACCAATGGTCCTAATTGATCCTAGACAACCTTCACGTATGCACACAGTAAGGGTATACATTGATAGCGGGCCGTAGGGAACTATATGGACCACAAATTGGCTTCCAGGATGAATCTACCTCTCTGCCGAAAAACCACCTCAGATGTCATCACCACAGTTGATGGAACTGAAATAGCCTCTGGGCCTGTAACTCATTCCACTGCAGAGATGACACTATTAGGTCAGGATGGGCATAGAGAGACTTATGTGTTTGATCTAATCAAAGCCCCACAGTTCCAAATAATACTGGGGATACCTTGGTTGGAAACACATAATCCTTGTATTGATTGGCGAGAGAAGAGAATAACCTTCCCGGATTGTGCACAAACCTGTTACCCAAAGAAAAATCAGAACGCAGGCCTGGCCACAGTAACCACAGCAGTCATACAACTACCTCCAGAATACCAAGAATTTCAGGATGTCTTCCAAAAGGAACAGGCAAACACCTTACCTCCTCACAGATCGTACGATTGTCAAATCGATCTCATACCCGGTGCACAACGCCCTTGTAGCGGGATCTATGCCCTTACGGAACCTGAGAACCTTCACCTAAGACAATACTTAGACCAGTACCTTTCCAATGGCTTTATTCGCCCTTCCAAGTCTCCTGTATCCTCAGCTTTGTTCTTTGTGCCAAAAAAGGAAGGTGACCTTAGACCGTGCATAGACTACCGCACACTAAATCATATTACGGTAAAAAACCGGTAACCATTGCCTCTAATCCCCGAACTACTAGCCCAAGTAAAGGATGCTTGTATCTACAATAAGTTAGATTGCCGAGGGGCATATCATCTGGTACGTGTAAAGAAAGGCGACGAATGGAAGACGGCCTTTCGCACCAAGTACGGTTTATTCGAGTATCAGGTGATGCCCTTCGGGTTGTGCAATGGACCAGCAGCCTTCCAGTATTTTATGAACGATGTCTTTCATGAACTCATTGACATCTGTGTTGTTGTATACAGAGACGATATCCTTGTGTACTCCTCCTCACATTCAGACCATGTTAAGCACGTACGTGCAGTCCCTGGGAAACTATGCCAGCACAAGTTATATGCAAAATTGGAAAAATGTGTTTTTCATGTTATAGAAGTTGAATTCCTTGGATTTATCTTGACTCCAAAAGGAGTCTGAATGGACTCACGAAAGGTGGACGCAATTCTCAAGTTGCCATCACCTAGTTCAGTTAAAGGGGTGCAAAGCATGCTCGGATTTGCCAATTTCTATCGCAGATTCATTCCGGACTTCTCACATGTTGTACATCCCATCACCGCACTTTTACGAAAGAGCAAACATTTCTTGTTGACCGAAGAGGCTGAAAAGGCCTTCCAAGAGCTGAAAGCGAAATGCACGTCTGCGCCTGTCTTAAAGCATCCACGCCCAGAGCTTCCATGCATAGTGGAAACTGATACATCCAGTTTAGCCATGGGAGCTGTCCTGTCCCCGAAGGATCCTGAAACTGGTCAGCTTCACCCAGTGGCATTTTGGTCCAGAAAGTTCTTGGCACCCGGGTTAAACTATGGGGTTACTGATAAAGAGTTATTAGCCATCAAATCCGCCTTTAAGGCTTGGCAACACTATCTTCTCGGTGCCAGGCATACCATTACTGTAATCACCGATCACCAGAACTTGCAGTATCTAAAAACAGCCAAGGCCCAATCATCGCGCCAACTTCGATGGGCATTATTCTTTGCCGAATTCGATTTTGTGATCACTTATCGACCAGGCTGTAAAAATGGCAAGGCAGATGCCTTATCCCAAATAGGAATGGAAGACGCATATGCGAACCCGAAGCCGGTGCCTATAATTTCTGAACAAAGAATTCTTGGCATAACTACTTTACAGACACTAGAAGAACTTCTTTTAAAAATCCAACAACTCTTAAATCCAGCAGCTCTGCAGGACTGGGTAAAGAAAGGCCCGGATTACTCAGTCATCAATGACCTAACCTACTATCAAGGACGACTATTTCTAACACCCAAGGAATTACAGGAACTTGTCATCTCCAATTATCATGATTCCCTAATGAAAGGTCACCAGGTATCACAAAAACCGAAGCCAAACTTAAGAGACAATTCTGGTAGCCCACCTGGCGAAAAGATATTAAGTCATTTGTTTGCCCAAAACAAGAGTCAGAAGAAAAAAACAGCTGGCCTTTTACAACCTTTGGATATTCCACCTACACCATGGCACACCTTATCTTTAGACTTTATTACTGATCTACCTCCATGTAACGGATTTAACACTATTCTAGTTATCGTGGATCTTTTTTCCAAGATGGAATACTTTATTCCTTTGAAGGGATTACCTTCTGCTTCAGTCCTGGCCAAGGAGTTCCTCGAAAACATTGTTCAAGTACACAGGTTTCCTTCTGTATTGGTCTCTGACCGAGGTAGTCAATTCATTTCACATTTTTGGAAGAAATGTTGCCAATTGGCGCAAATCGACGTAAGGTTATCAACCAGTCACCATCCCCAGACTGATGGTCAGTCGGAGAGGACCAACCAGACCCTTGAACAGTACCTTCGTTGCATGCTTCACCAGACCGAAAGTAATTGGAAAGATATTTTATGGATTTCGGAATATGCATACAATAACTCTGTACATTCAGGAACCGGACAAAGTCCCTTTTATACCATGTATGGACACCACCCTCGAACCTCAGAACTCGATTCGCCTCAGCACTTAGAAATGCCTGCAGTTAGTAATTTGCATTCTACTATTACACAAGCTTTCAAAGAAGCGACAGAACATTTGAAGCAAGCAAAAGAGAAATACAAGAAAAATGCTGATCTACATAGAAGTGAAACTCCACAGTACCAAAATTGGAGATCAGGTTTGGCTAGCTACAAAACACATACCTCTGAAAGGAACTCAGACTTTTAATCCTAGATATTTGGGACCTTACACCATTAAGGCCATTAGCAACCCGATGGCCGTCAAACTGGAAAAGATTAACCAAACAACCAGATCCTATCTTGATAGATGGAGAACCTGAATTCGAGGTGAAAAACATCCTGGACTCCAAGATGGTTAAATCAAAACTTTTTTACTTAATCAATTGGAAAGGTTACGGGCCACAGGAAAGGTCATGGGAGCCTAGTGACCACATTCATGCACCACGATTAGTGAAGAGATTCCATCGGGACTTACCAGACAAACCAGGACCAAGGGGAGGAATGACTATAGGATGGGCCTTGAGGGGGAGTGCTGTCATGATGCATACCACCAGCATCCAGACCACGTCCATCAGCCCCAGGAGCAGGCATCATGTTGCCTTGAGAAAACCCAGCACCATGCTGCAAGAAGATCCAAGCCCATGTGAGGCCTGGAAGGGACTACTTTACCTTAGGGACTATTTTGTTATTCGGGTATGGTCGGGGAGGAATACCTACCTGGGACTACTTTGTTACTCGGGTGTGGTCGGGGAGGAATATCTACCTGGGACTACTTTGGAGGCTATTTAAACCACGCCCAAAGAGCAGCACACGCTTCGCGTTATTCTGCATCCAGCAGCGTAACGCTCACCGTGCCAGCAGCAGCATCCAGCCTTCTGCCATGCCCGCCTCGAACCTGGAGGATCTAGAAAGAATGAAAGAAGCAAAGGTTAGAACAAGAGTATTACCTGATTTCTTACCTGATTCCGGATTCATCGCATCTTCAAACCAGAGGAAAGACTTTGTTTTAAACGTGTCGCATCGCCAGCAGCAGCACTGCACCATACTCACCGTTCCATGCAGCATCTCTTTGATCCGACGCTGTCTCCATCTTTACATCACCGAATCCCGGCACCTAAGGGGGACAAGAAACAACAAGGTGAGCTGAGAGAACAGACAGAGACAATCTTTTTAGCTGCCATATGCTTACCTGATTTTACCGCCGGAGGTATAATTCTTCAGCACGCCACATCTTCTAATGGTGCACCTGTAAGATAAGGAGAAAGCAGCAAGTTTAACCCTTGGCATTATTACCAGACAGTTTTGGGTAACACAGACTTTTACCGGAGCGCTTTCAGCTGTCAGTCGCAGGATGGAGAGCTCATCCTTCAAGAATATAAGGTGAGATTGCTGAGAGGGCGTTTCAGAGGTGATTAGTGGGGAGGACAGTGGGGGTGCTATCACTCAAATCCACAAGTGGCTAAATCTATCTCTCCACTTGTAGGAGAATATTTCTACGGGCAAAGCAGACAAGATTAGGAGGGCAGATCCAGTCAGTCATCGCTGCACTACGCATCACATGGGTGGAGGCCGCAGCAGTCCAGGTCCGACCGACGCCCCTGTGGGAGCCAGGTGAGCGTAACAGCGTGCTTTGGTAGTGTCTTGCATAAGTGCATGAGAGGAGTGTCCTCCATAATCACAATTCTCAATTGACAATCACCACTTTTAATGTTTTAAAACACAAATTAAGAGCAAGCACCACAAATTGCTACTCAAACTTCTTATTTTAATGACCTATCTATTCTTTTGATTGGTGCCAATCATTTTGCTACACTGTTTAATCACTGTTACTTTTCCAACTCTTGACAATTCTATCGCCCCTCGATACTTTATTCAACAAGCTACATTTAGGCTAGTCAGACATTACACATTATAAAACACTGTGATCACCTCGCCACTTATTTATTTCTCATTTATCAATATGGCGTACTCTTCTCCTATCTTTACTTTACCCTATACCGGGTTTGAGACATCACCTTACACGGTCCTGACCTGTGCATTTCTTTCTATATCTAATTGCGTTGGAGTTTGAAATGTCTCCTTCTAATTCCCTTGAATTAGGACTTCTAAGCAGTCTCTCTTATCTTCACAACATTTCCAGTTACTCAAAATGATCACAATCCCGTCCCTTTATATTGCCATTCCTCTTAGTCTACTTACTATTCGTTAGTCAACTCAGGGCCTTTGCTATCGACGCCTCCTTCAATCTGACCACTTTGACTTCCATCCTTATAGCACCTGTGGAAAATGAGTAGGAATTACTTCAAAGGTAGACCTGCCCACGTCTTGGTTCTTCTTTCAAGTTTATTTCTATTTATCTGCTCTCCACAGGAAACTCTGCGATCTTCGAGCTAAATGCAGAGGATGCCAGATCGTCCAAACCTCTGGAGCAGAACATGTGATCTTAGGGGCCTTTAGGAACATGCATTTGCAATGGATGGGATCACACTGAATAATTTGGATTCCAAATAAAAAAGCCATCTCATGAAGATGGCAAAGTACTGTTTTATTAACAATTATCTAAAACGGAGTTGACATGAGCATCAACGGATATACGCTCAGTCTCTCAGCAACCTTTACACAAAGCATAGACTTTATACCAAAAATATGTCAGAGGTGATGTCATACTAGGTGGCAATAATGAAAAACCTATCAAGGGTCTAGATTGTCAAAGGGGAACATCTAAGTATACTTTCCTGTAGGGACTAGGATTGCGATTGCGATTGGCAGTACACTATCAGGTGGACAACATATGCTTACCCTAAAACATGTAATCTTCAGAAACATTAGATACAAAGTTTTGCATTGGTCTTCAACCTATAAGGTCCTTCATTATGTGGACTAATACAATTTATTGGCATGCTTGTGCCAGGTCTGGAACATTTGGTTCACTTAGCAGCACGTAAGCCCAGACCCAGGTGCAAAGACATGGGGCATGACATAACCCAACCACCCAATTAGCCCAGCATCTCTCATCACCCATGCCTTCTGCAATGAAGATAGTATTTGAACTTGGCCTTGCAAAGTATCCTTGTCTTTTAGGATACATGGGTGTGGGAGCACTCACTATTGTGTTCTGGGACTCCAGGTTCAAACTCTATTTTCATCCTAGACTCACATGACAGGAGACCATGATTTGGTCGATTTTTCAGGTTTTAAATGCTCTAAATGAATTAAATTTGGCACTCTTGGTGTTCTTTCTTTGCACCCATGATTCATCCTCCGCACGTTCACTCATTTCCAGAATAGATAGCTGACCTTGGCCCTCATTACGACCAAGGCGGTAAGTTACCGCCTGGGTCGTACCCTTACCACCATGGCATAAACTACTTTTACGCCATGGTGGTTGGCGGATTTACTGCCCCATTCCAAGGTGAGTCGGGCGGTAAATCCCCATTTCCCATTTTACCCTTCCCCATTCCCATTTTCGCCCCATAGGGCATAATGGGAATGGGGAAAGGCGATAATTACGGCACCGTAAATTACGGTGCCGTAATTATCGCCAAGGTCCCTTTGCGGCATGGATTTTAACTGCTGCAAAAAAGCATCCGTTAAGAGCCATCCCGCAAAGAGAACCTTGTAATCAGGCGTTAAGGGTCGGCGCCGTTTACGGTGCCGTAAACCCCTTAACGCCTGAGTCAGAATGAGGGCCCTTGTCTGCTTCAGTCTTGACTTCAGGCCAGACAGCCTAGTCTTGCAGCTCCACAAATCTGTGTATTCTTGCAGCGACGCAGTTTTCCCTTCCCGCTTCATGGTCATGGCATACTAAATTCATGATACATATGTCCAGCTTCTATATAATGTTGGCTTTGCCTGCGTTCTATTCACTACGTATAGCCGGAATCTATGATGACGTGGTCTACCTTGTGTTTCAGCATCTGTACATTTATTGAACAGTTGATTTTCTGGAGCACTTTGTGCATGTATAATCGTCTTTTTAGTATTTAACCTCTTAAGTGCCAAGGATGAGCTATCTCGTCCTTGACATCACCTTTGTGTTGCCAAGGACAAGATAGCTTGTCCTTTTTGGCTCTTCATTTTTTGCAATCCCTGCTTAGCAGGGATCGCAAAAAAATGAAATCCAACCCCCGGGCTATGTGAGGAGGAGGTTCCTACTCACGCCTGCGGGTTGGATTTCTGTCAGTTTCACGCCAGCACGTGTAATACGTGCTGATGTGAAACTGGAAGTAATTATCTCTGCGGCAGCCATTTTCAACCGCCGCAGTGAAAATTAAAGGTGAGTCTCCAACTTTCTCTCCCTCGATCTGTGGCACTATTGTACTGTTCAGATTGAGGGAGGTGTCATTGGATAGGGCAGACTCCCCTTTCCAATGACACCTTTTTTGAAGCATTGCTGGCCGCGGATCGGGCGCATATCGCTCGATACATGCTCAGTAATGCCACTAGACCACCAGGGATTGGGTTGTGACGTGGTGGAGAGAGGGGGATGCTTACTATGGAAGCGGCTCTCTCCCCTCCAGCAGAAGCATGGGGCTGCACAAATTGCCCTCCCTGGGGACAGATTGGTGATCATCTTCCCCTAGGGAAGAGGCCAAAAAATAAAAGATAAAATAAATTCTGTTTTTGGTGGGGGGTTCACTAGATAACCAGGAATTTTATAGAATGAAAGGGGGGTGCCCCCCAACCCAATTGGATGGGAGGCACCTCATTTAGCCCTCCCTGGGTGCAGATTTTGCCCATAGGAAGGGGTATATGAGATGCCCCCCATCCATTTGGAGTGGGGGGAGGGCCACCAGAGATCTTGGTACAGGCCCCCCCAAGCATGGGGCGGTAGGTTTTGCCCCCTCCCCCCTGTGGGCAGATGGGCACACCAATATGCCCATCTGCCTGTAAGGAAGGGACTAAAAAACATATAAGAAAAAAAAGATTATTTCGTTGGTGGGGTGCTACTATACCACAAGTGATCATCTATAATGAAAAGGAGGGCCCTCTCCCACTCACCTAAAGTGGATGGGGGCCTCTCATGTAGCCCTCCCTGGGGGCAGATTTCAGTCCATATCTGCCCCAGGGAGGGCTACATGAGATTCCCCCATACATTTGGAGGGGGGGAGAGGGCCACCAGAAATCTTGCCACAGAACCCCCACGAACATGGGCCAGTACGTTTTGCCCAACCTGGCGGCAGATGGGCACAGTAATGTGGCCATCTGCCCCTAGGGAATAGCAAAGAAAAAATCTGTGTTGTTTTTGGGGGGGCACCTTAAACCACCAGTGACTTATATAATGAAACGGGGGGGCGCCCTCTTCCCCCACCCCAAACTGATGGGGGGCTCTCATGTAGCCCTGCATGGGGGCAGATTGCTAGTGCAATCTTGCAATCTGCCCTAGGAAGGTGAAAATGTTTTTTTACTGGGGGTTGAGGGTCAGTAGACCACCAGGAAGGGAGGCCGTGATCGGTGAGTAGTATTTATGATTTGCTATTGATGGGGTGACCATAGGAAACAAATGTATTTTGTTTCATTTACAGCTTTTTCTATACAAGCAGCTGCAATGTTATGTGAATACTGTGTTTTATTATACTATGGTTAGGGCCATTATCAGTGGGGTGGGTGGGACTGAGCCTGAATTGTTGGTGGTGTGGGTGGGAGTGGGCTGTCTGGGGAGGTATTTTGGTGGGCTGGGACACAATTGCAGGATCAGGCCAGCATAACATTGGTGTTTCACTGAGAGCGACTGTCTCCCATGTGGGTTGATCATCCGCAAGCCCAGGCTGCAGATCTGGCTGTGCTGCATTACAGATGACACCTCCGGGGAGGAATGGGGATCCTGCCAGGGCTCTGCGGAACTGCTGCTGTACTTGGGGACAGTTGACCCACATGGGAGACAATGTGCCAAAGGCAGGAAGCATCGCCTCCGTCCATCCTAGAGTTCTGGCTGGGCTGCATTAGAGCATTTCCCTCTGGTAAAGGTCAGGTACCCTGACAGGTCTCCCTGTAACTGTCGCTGGGCTTGGGGATGGTCAACTCACATGGGAGACAGCCGCCCAAGTCCGGGAACCTAATGCCCCGACTATCCCAGAGATCTGGCGGGCCGCAGTACAGCCTTTCCCTCCAGTAAAAGATGGGGACCCTGCCAGGGATCCCTGGAACTACCCACGTGATTGGGACAGTAGATGGCTGCCCAAGGCCAGGGACATTACCCCTGACAAATCCTAGAACTCTGGCTCGGCTGCATTTCAGAATCTCCCTCGGGGAAAGGTCAGGGGCCCTGCCGGGGATCCCTGGAACCACATCTGGGCTTGGGGATGGTTAAACCACAAGGGAGACAACCGCCCAAGGCCATCACCCTGACCATCCTGGAGCTCTGGCTGGTGTGCGTTACAGAATTTCCCACGAGGGAGGGAAGGGGACTCTGCTGGGGATCCCTGGAATAGCCACTGTGCTTGGGGACCATACGCCCACAAGGTAAATGGATGTCCACGGCTGAGGACATCGCCCCCAACCATCCTGAAGTTCTGGCTGACCTGTGTTACAGCTTTTCCCCACCAGGGAGCCCTGGAAGTGTGCAAATACCTGCCTGAAGGGAAAAGCTGTAGCGCAGCTCAGCCAGAACTCTAGAACAGTTGGAGGTGATATCCCTGGCTTGGGCATCCATTTCCCATGTGGGTGTACTGTCCAGAAGCACAGTGCCAGCTCCAAGGAGCCCAGGCAGGGTCCCCTTCCCTCCCCCAAGAGAAATTCTGTAACACAGCCCAGCCAGCGCTCTAAGATCGTCGGGGGTGATGTCCCTGGCCTTGGTCAGCTGACTCACATGTTATTTGATCGTACCCAAGCCCAGCAGCAGATCCAAGGAGCCTTGGCAGGGTCTGTGTCCTTTCCCAAAGGGAGAAGCTGTAAGGCAACCCAGCCATAGCTCCATGGTTGTAGGGGGTCATATCCCTGCCTGTGGGTGGCTGACTAACATTTGGGTTGAACGTCCCCAATCCCAGTGTTGGTTCTTGAGAGGCCTGGGACATTCCCTGTCCTTTCCCAGAGGGAGAAGCTGTAACGCAGTCCAGCAGGAGCTCCAGGAAATTCAGGGGTACCCGTCTCCCATGTGGGTATTAAATTCTGGGGTGATTTGCGCAAGTCAGACATCTCTGGATTTCCACAGATGTCTTCTTTTCAGAAATGCATGGGGTTCACTGTTTTCCTTGGTGGCTGCAACACCACATGACCAAATCTATAGGTTGGCTCCTCAAATCCTTTGGGAGATAGCAGTGGTTTAGCCTTTTTCCTTTGAGCACAGGGAGGTGCACCCACACATGTGAGGTACTATTTTTGTGGGGATATCGGTGGGAACGCAGGAAGGTAGGACATGTGGTGTTGGCAGCGTGTGTCGGTGGGTGGGCATTGGGAAATTGAAAATTGTGGGGGTTTTGCCACATTTCAGACTTTGCCGGGGATTGTGGGTAATAAATGCAGGTGTCTACTCTCGGAAATACATGGGGTTCCCTGTTTTCGTTGGTGGCTTCGACAACCTAGGCCCAAATCTGTAGGAAGTCCACATGAGCAACATCCTGCAAAATCTGCTGTGCCAAAAGACTTGGGGTTACCAGTGTTTTAGCCTTTTCCATTTGCGCCCAGGTAGGTGCACCCACACATGTGAGGTATGGTTTTCATCGGGACACCTGGGGGAGTGCAGGAAGGTAGGACATTTGTTGTGTTTGCATGGTTTTCATAAAGTATTGACACAAAACTGTTTGCTTAGGTTCTGGTCAAGCTGTTTCTACCACCAAGCGATTAAATTGTGTCACATCGGTCACTAAATCCTTAGCGCCCTGTCTAAGAGGTAGCAGCTCCTTGTCTTGAGCAAAAGGCACTTTACGTCAATCAACCAGGAGTGCAAATTCCAATGAAAATCCAGCCCAATCATACAGAATGGGATCATCCTTCTGTACTAAGTGGATTGCCTAAGCTGCAGCATCCCCTGACAAGTAAGGGATAAGAAATGTCGTTGGAGCTTGGGCTGGCTCAAATGCCGTAGGTTTACACACAAAAAAATAATTTACACCCCACTAACCTGTATTTTCAATTTTGCAGTCTCCTGCCGAGACTTCACCAATTCTGCCAGAATCATTTGTCGTGCCTTGAGCACCTCAGTAAAGTGCAGAGGGGACTCCACATGGCGTTGGCGAGTTGGGGGTTGGTGATTACTGTCACACTCTGGTAGTATCTCACAATTCCTTCCTGACCAGGGAAGCCAAATGCAGTTGACCCCTCCTACCTCGTTTGGCATAGGCTCCTTATTTTGGTATCCACAGGAAACCTTGGTACAGTCAATGGGGGAAGAGGGTTAGGGAGAAGTTGTCAATAGGTAGGGGGTGTTAGGATAACCGGAAGGATGGTTAGTATTCTTGAGTTGAATAGGTATGGGGAGTAAAGGGATAAAGCATACACATCATGAAACACAGTAATGTAACTAATCCTCTCAAATCGTGAGGTACTTCCTGAGCCTCCTCCTATCAGCAGTACAACATCCTTCTTAATTAGGATATTGCTTCCAAGAACCTGTATCTTACACCATTAATTCCTAATCAAGCCACTAACATAAGCCCCTGGTGTTGTCAGGATAATCTCCTGATAGCTGCAGTAGCAAACAACATAAAACAGGACATAGAGCAAAAAATAGCATCGCACATTACATATACTAACAGCACCACAACTACTCTCCAAGAAATCCCTTTTCCTGCTGTCAAACAAGGATGTTTTCCATTGGTGCCCCTATGAACTGGTATCCGAGAGAACATGCCCCTTAAAGAAGTTGACAAGAGCAGGCAGTCAAAATCTGCTTATTGCATCCCTGAACATTCAGTTCACACACAAACCATCAAGGAACTGAAGCTCCACACTCCGTGGGCTTCACTGAATTGAGTTCATGGAGATAATAGAGCTAACTCATACGCATATGACAAGAAACCCTTGCTCTGTATCTCTGCTGTCTGCGGCTTGCACTAATTGGAGTTTGTGAGAAAGATAGTGTTATGTTGTAATGCCTGTGACATCCAACAGAATAAACAGTCTTCCCTGTATCTCCCTGACACCCACGTGCGCTTAACTGAGGCCTGCGGAGGACGTACGGCACCTCCCCAGGCAATCATGTTCCAGCATTGAGCGGCCAAGCCGCAACCTCTGTGATGCCTTCCGTACCCCCTTGAGGAAATGGAGAAGAGCCGTGACTCCTCCCGCCGACCCCGTTCCAAATGTCTCTGACTCCTCCTCACCACCACGGCCCGGGTCCCCCAGCTCCAAGTCACTCTCTCATCCGGCCCATGCCTGCCAAGCCAACAATCACCAACAAGCAGCAAGGGGCAGGAAGGAGTTTAAATAGCATGCAACAGCGTTCACCTGCACACCCACTCAACTCCCCATGTCCTCATGGGAAATGTACTTTCCTGGTACCTTTAGACCGAAAACAGGCTGCTGATCTCCTAACAAGCTACATGTTCCTTACATTACTGGGGAGCCCTTCTGATAATCCCTCATTGGTTATATCCTCCCTGAGCATTCTGGTTCTCACTCTTTGCGTTGGTAAACCAACCTTGGTTATTCTGAAATTGGCCTTCTCTTCCCTTTTAATCCATACCTCTGCCTCATGGCATAAACCAATATCCACCTTGGTCCATCGGGCGCAGATTATTTACCTGTGAGGCACCCATTGCTTCCAGCATTCCCATTCCTTCTCCACTTGTCAATACAGCCCCTTCTATGGCAAATGTTACAACCTTTTCTGAACCAACCTGGTTTTCAATTTTCATCTTTCTTTTTGTACTTATCTTATATATACCAATAACCAGCAATGGTGTACTATTCTCAACTATATCTCAGCCCATGGCTTCACTTCCAAACTCACTTGTTTTTTCATCTGTCTCTGTACTTGTTCTGGCAACCCCTGACATCAAATATGGTAAAATAATGCCACTGTCTTTTCCCACTGCTCGCGAGTTTCAATCTGCCATTTCTCCTTAACATCTTGAATGTAAGCAATAGGGTCTTCATCTTCTTTATTTTATGTGTTATAATTGCACCCATATCTGATGAGTCAGGATATTGTACCCTGAGAGACCTCCAAACATCTGCCCTACAATTATTGAATGGCGCCCCATCATGCACTCCAACAATGGGAGTGGGGGAGATGGTGTCGGTGGTGTATAGAGGAATAAGGGAGTGATCATTGGGGGTATGGGGAGTTCATTGGGGGTATGGGATGTTCATTGGGGGTATGGGGAGTGTTGGTGTTTTGGGGGAGGCACTTTTCTGTAGCTTACATTAATACACGCGTTGTGTAAAAAATCATTTAATGCCTGGACATTGTTCATTTTGTGTGTTTTCATTTTATACATGACAGTGCACAGTGCCCAACTCCCCACATACCCTGTGTGCATGTCCACATGGACCCATTGCTCAGTGTAGCACTGACACATATCCATCAACGTCCCTGTGGTTCAGAAGTATTCGTCAATCAGTAAGTAGCCATGGCTTCAAGGAGTTTTTAACTCCCCACCAATAGTACTTGTTCTGTTTTGTATAAAGGATTACCTAGAGACCAGCCAACGCGGCTAGCGGATCTCTTATACAGTGCCTGTGAATTTACCCCATAGTTAAGCTGTGTGTTTTCTAATCACATTGATTACACAATACCTCTGATTTATTCTTTTTAAATCATTTTGCTCATACACCTGTCTGATTGTGGTCTCCCTCCCCTGCAGCGCAGACGTCATTTCACACAGAAACCGTCCTGATGATGGCCATATGAATGATGAGGCTCATCTAGCTCAACTCTAAATGGCCGAAACACCTGGTGTAGACACACTATTTCCCTGAAACTACAGCACATATATTGCTGTCCACACATGCAAATTCCTCTTTTTTGTCCTTGCAAATGTTTTATGTTGTTTTAAGAACCTTGTTTTGTAACTTCACACCAGTGAATTGTGCATTTTTGACAAACCCCCACACAGATTGGGTTTGTTATACACACACTGTCTTTATTTTTGCCTGAAAAACGCCTTGATACAGTGTGTTGAAAACATATTCTTGTTTGTTCTGTTGTGGTCCAAGAAACCATTTTGATGTCTGTTTCTCCCTGGAATTGTGCTTTTATGTATACCACTCACACAGTGCCAATATATAAAATAATTGTGTCTGAGAGATTTTTTTCTCTATGATATAACCTCTATGAGTATTGTCTCATTGAAGTAACGACAGAGTTTACACAGAAAACTGTGGGATTTCGTGTGTATGACCAATAGTGTTCTTGAACCTATCCACTTGTGTGCTTCGTTCTTCAGTTAACCCTCCTGGGTAGAATAGGTTCCATACCAGGATCCCAATTGTTTGATTCAAGGCATATCCTCCATCACCTGCATGGGAGTACAAATAGGTCTGTGTGAGTCACTCTGAGCTGCCACCTTCAGAGCCTTCATTCACAGCCATGGCCGCAGCTATTTGCTGTTGACATGCACATGTCCCTGTACGTATGCACAAAGATTATTTAGAAGCATTGTATACTGCAATATGGTGTGCTAGTCTGAATGGCGTTGAACAGATGATGCAGGGTGATTACTTACATGCTGATGCAGATGTACTGTGGATGCAGAACAATGTCTTGCCTCCCATGATTGCAGTGTATACTACTCTGTGCATAATCACACTGGCCACATTGGCACAGTTGCAATCATGTTTGGTCATACATTGCTTGACATACCCATTGTGGCCTGGTTGTGCATCTTACATGTTGTCATTGATATAAGGCATTGGTCCAATGTGTGGCAGTGATGTGTCATGTTAGGGTTGGGAGGTTCAGGTCAGAAGTGTTTAGCTCTGAGTGCATTGTCCATTCACCGCCCATTCCCACCCTGGTATAGTATGCATCCCCCCACCTCACAACCCTGATCCACTGCCATGGGCCAGTCAGGCAACACACCAAGCAGCCAGGCACGTCATCCAGCATGCCGCTCCATGTTACAGGGTAGCGTGGAGTTATGCAGCACCATGGCATCATGTGTAGATCCGGGATATCGGGCGCAACAATGTGTGACGATCTTGCTGGAGTCACATACCATCTGCACATTGATGGAGTGGTATTGCTTGCAATTGCGATACACAGCCTTTATGGCATGAGGGACTACCAATTTGACATGGGTAAAGTCGAGGGCACTGATGCAATTGGCCATGCCTGCCAGTGCATGGAAGCCTACTTTGGTGTCTGCAATCTCCTGGGCAATCCGTGGTTGGGATATGTGGGTGCTAGCATGCTTCAGGAGGGCATCCAGCACTTGGGTCAGCATGCGCAAAAAGAGTGGTTGTGATATGCCATGCAGCTGGCCCACTGTGTGCTGGTAGGTGCCTGTGGTCAGGAAGTGGAACACAGACACCACCTTTAGTAGCTTAGTAGCGGGGGATGGCAGTGTGTATTTCAATGAGGCTGATGATGTGATCATGTATCATGTCCACAATGGTGGTGATGGTGTCCCGATCCAACCAGTACAGGGTGTGGATCTGCTCAGGGGTTAGATTGAATGGCCTGGGTCTGATGCGAGGGATTGGTGGCTGCCTACGAGGTACTACTAGCTGCACTGGTGGTAATTGCTGAGCCTGTCTCACCCTCCTTCTCCTCCTGCGTCTCCTCTGTGCTGCCTGTAGCTGTGGCTGTGGTTGCTGTTGTAGTTTGTGTTGTTGTAGTTGTAGCAGTATAGGCATGTCCTCCAGCCCCATAATTGCTACAGCTAGTGATATCATTTTGGTGTGGGAAGTGGTGTGGTGTGTGGGTGTACTCTTTTTTATACTGGGACAGGCTCCATTGACTCCACCTGTGGTGCGTGTGTGCACCTATGGCAGTTGCCTTCACTGCAGGTTGCTGTTTACGTGTGGTCCACAATGCCTGTATGGCCGCCGCCATGCAGGCCCTATTTACCACCTTCGGGATGCCAGTAAGTGCATGCCCACGTAACTTGTGATGTCCTCCTATTGCCGGCATCCCAGTATTTCCTCCATGAAGGGGCATGTGTACGCGCGCAAACCCTATGGAGGAGCATGGTATGGGCGGTGGCGGTATTGGCGGGTTGTCGGGTCGTAATGGCCCTGACCCGTTAACGATGCCGGTAATAACATTCCACCTTCCTATTTTCATTACCTCCATTCTCGTAATGAGGCCCTTTATCTTTAATGACTGTTACTTTTCCAACTCTTCACAATTCTATCACGCCTCGATACTTTATTCAACAAACAACGTTTAGACTAATCAGACATTACACATTATAAAACACTGTGATCACTTCCCCACTTATTTATTTCTCATTTATAAATAAGGGGTGCTCTTCTCTCGCCCTTACTTTACCCTATACAGGGTTTGAGACATCAACTTATGTGGTCCTGACGTGTGCATTTGTTTTCTCTATCTAATCTTGTTGGAGTTTTAAATGTCTCCTTCTGATTCCCTTGATTTAGGACTCCTAGGCAGTCTCTCTTATCTTCACAACATTTCCTGTTACTCAAAATGATCACACTCCCGTCCCTTTATATTGCCATTCCCGTTAGTATACTTACCATTCGTTAATCGACTCGAGGCCTTTGGTATCGACTACTCCTTCAATCTGACCACTTTGCCTTCTGTCCTTATAGTGCTTGTGAAACTGAGTAGGGATTTCTTGAAAGGTGGACCTGCGCACGTCTTGGTTCTTCTTGCAAGTTTATTTCTATTTTGCCACTCTCCACAGGAAACTCAGAGATCTTCAAGCTAATGACGGAGGATGCCTGATCGTCCGAAACTCTGGAGCAGAACTAGTTTGGATCTTTAAACCATCCGCAACGCTACCACGTGAGTTTAGGGCACTTTAGGAACATGCATATGTAATGGATGGGATCATTCAGAATAATTCTGAGTCCAAATAACCAAGCCATCTCATGAAGTTGACAAAGTACTGTTTCATTAACAATTATCTAAAACAGGTAGTTGACAATGAACATCAACGGACGTATGCTCAGTCTCTCAGCAACCTTTACACAATGCATAGACTTTACACCAAAAATAGGTCAGAGGTGACGTCATAATATGTGGCAATAATGATAAACCTATCAAGGGTCGGGACTAGCTAAGGGGAACATCTAAGTATACTTTCCTATAGGGACTGGGATTGTGATTGGCTGTACACTATCAGGTGGACAACACATGCCTACCCCTAAAACATGTAATCTTCAGAAACATTAGATACACAGTTTCTCATTGGTCTTAAAACTATAAGGTCCTTCATTCTGTGGACTAATACAATTGATTGGCATGCTTGTGCCAGGTTTGGAACATTCGGTTCACTTAGCAGCATGTAAGCCCAGACCCAGGTGCAAAGACATGGGGCATAACATAACCCCACCAACCAATTAGCCCAGCATCTCTCATCACCCATGCCTTCTGCCATGAAGATTGTATTTGAACTTGGCTTTGCAGAGTATCCTGGTCTTTTAGAAAACATGGGAGTGAGAGCACTCACTATCGTGTTCTGGGACTCAAGTTTGAACTCTATTTTCATCCTTGACTCACGTGACAGGAGACCATGATTTGGTCAATTCTGCAGGTTTTTAATCCTCTTAATGAATTAAACTTGGCACTCTTGGTGTTCCTTCTTTGCACCCATGATTCATCCTCTACATGTTCACTCATTTCCAGAATAGATAGCTGACCTTGGCTTTAGGCCAGACAGCCTAGTCTTGCAGCTCCACAAATCTGCGTATTCTTGCTGCGATACAGTTTTCCCTTCCTGATTCATGGGTCCTGGCTTACTAAATTCATTATACCGATGTCCAGCTTCTATATAATGGAAGCTTTGCCTGCGTTCTATTCAGTATGCATAGCCAGCTTCTATGATGACTTGGTCTACCTTGTGTTTCAGCATCTGTACATTTATCGAACAGTTGATTTTCTGCAGCACTTTTTGCATGTATAATCGTCTTTTTTCGTATTTAACCTCTTAAGTGCCAAGGATGAGCAATCTCGTCCTTGACATTACCTCTGTGTTGCCAAGGATGAGATAGCTCGTCCTTTTTGGCACTTCATTTTGTGCAATCAACTGATTTCTTGGTCGCATTATGAGGCATTATGACCGCCTACATGTGGGAAAAAAGGGGCCAAATTTGGCCAAGATATCTCATGTAACATAAAAGTTACAAGGGATTGAATGGCGACATACCAAAATCACCAAAAAGGCCTTGACACGGGGTGGGGGAGCCATGGCAGTTAAGGGCTTGAAAGTTCACTTCGTTATTTACTTCTTCATTAGTTTCTTTAGGATTTATACATCCTCTTCAGTCAATATCTCGGGACGTTGTGCATACTTTTTGTGACCTCACTAGCTTTTTTCGTTGTTCTTTCTCATATTCCTTCAGGGAGTTCCTCCCTTAGATTGTCATCACTTCGGGGATATATTCGGTAGGATTGTCTCAACGGGTATCTTCCTTTGAACACGCGCTGCAGTATTGGCACAACTGCTGGTGTAAAACACGGCAAGGTCTCATGTGTCCAACATATGGGAGGAAGGGGGGCAGGGTTTACTGCTGAGGTATGCAGATGCTTCTCTACAGTGGTACAGTTTATTCTTGCCAAAATAGATTTTCTGAGGGCAATGGGATATGATTTGTGGAGTTGTAATAATAAGGACTACTTGCAGCACAGAGAAATGGATCAGGGATGCATGAGACCATTTTCTTTGGGGTACCGCCAGCCAGTGAAAATCGCATGTCTCATGAAAGACAATGCTGGGAGGCTGGTGGGATTTACTCACCCTGCAAAGGCAAAGTTGATCTCCAAGACTGACACTGGCTCTCGGAGTCATGTGTAATCTCATTTAGGAAGCTAGGAGAAAAGGGGACAGAGCTTTTGTCGATAGCAATGAGCCAGTAGATTATATTCTGGAACTCTTGTGGTTTTAACAGTTTTCTGGGGAGTGCCGAAAGACAAAAGTTCTTGGGATGAATAGTATCCATTGTTTGCAGGAGGTGTGGCTTTGTGTTACCTTGATAATGGATGAGTAACTGTATTTCAACAAATGGAAGATAAGAGTAAGGGAGGTAGAACCTCAGGGGGCCTAATAATAATAGTCGAAAACATGATATTCATAGAATCAGAGGTCATATCCAACACCATCTATGGTCTCCTTGCAATTGAAGTTGTATTGAAGGGTCTAGCCTCTTTAAAGTCTTTATTACTATTAAACACACATAACAATCCTTGCTGGTCGGATACACAAGGTCTTTTGAATGCCTTGGGTGATGTTAGTGATAGGATGGCACTCATGTAATGCTGGACGGTGATCTAAATGTGGATTGTTTCTCAACCTCAGATACTGTTGGGGCACTTATGAGAGAGATTTCTAGATCTCTTTCCAGGACAACCCTAGATTGGACGCTGTGGGTAAATGATTTTTAAAACCTGGAATCTGCAAATCCTCAATGGCTCTACACAATGGGTGTCCCCTCAAGAGCAACCTGGTGATCTGGTCAGAAATTTGCTTTACTTGATTACATTGTAATAATTCCAATATTGTTTGATCTTTGCAAGGATTTGAGGCTGGTCGACACTGATTTAAGTGACCATTTCCAGGTCAAAATCGTAATGAAGTATAAAATGTGCACTGAAATAAGACCTTGGTTAACGGGTCCGATAGTAAATCAGAAAGGGAATAGACTCTCGGAAGTACATCGGGAGAGCATAGTATTAAATCTGAAAATGTCCCAATGCTTTAACAATTATGACTTGGAGGAAAACATATACCAGATTACTGCAAGTCTATTTCAAGCCTTCTTAGATTATTTCAGAGCAATGCCCAATGCTAATAAAAAGGCTGTAAAATCAGTAAATCACTGTTTCAATTTAGTTACACAAAAAAAGAAAGATCTAAGAAGAGAGCTAAGATCTCTCAGGAAATCTCAGCTAAGATTTCTCTCAGAAAATAGGGTAGAGCCCTATTTGGTAAAAGTGAAACGCTTAAAAAAAGAATTTAAAAATTGGCTTAAGGGACATCGATTTGGTCAATCACATAACAAAGGCTCCTAGATGCCAGAGATACTGACTAAGAATGATGGTAGAAGCTTTTGGCATGTGATTAACAAAATGAACAAAAGCCAAAGTAGACAGCAAAATAATCTCATTGCAGAGGGAGACTGGGTTAAATGTTTCCAAAGTGTATATACCAACTCAACATAAATAATCCTGCTCCTTCTGGAAGATTCTAGGTGGGAACTAACCATGTCTGTTGAGTTGTTTGAATTAATGATTAAGAAATGCTGTCCTCAAAGATAATCCATCATTAGGGTCTAGGGTTTTGTTTATCCCATTTACATCAGTGATGATGGGAAGGGAACTGCTGGTTTCATGCCATAGTGCTGTTGTTGTACCAATCTATAGGAAAGGGAGATAGGACTAATCCTATTAATTATCATCCTATCTCCATTCACTAGGCCTCTGGCCCTCTTTTGACTCTTGCTATTCCACCAGACTACACCATCATTAGAACTGATAGGACCCACTCACATGCAGGTGGTATCACCATTATTGCCACGGCCAATCTCCAGCTTAGATCTTGCCCCATTGAAAACTTAGAAGGTTATGAAATATTGCTTGCAAAAGTCCCCATAAATGAAAAAACACTATCAACCTAGTAGTGATTTACACAGCTACACATTTCAAAAGTTACCCAGAAATTGACATCCTTTTATTACTAGCTCCCCTCATAAAACCTAACACCAAATGCATCATCTTGGGAGACCTGAATCTAGGCCTTAATGATAGCCATGACTCTAAAGCAGAAGCACTACACTCATCCCTTAAGGATATGAGCTTTATCCAATTAGTGAATGCCCCTACCTACATCAAAGGAAGAACTTTAGATTGGATTCTCTCGCTCAACACGACCTTAACAATTAACTCCATCTCTCCTCTTACTTGGACGGGCCACTATAATATCAAGTTTCCCCTTAGTTCCATTTAACCCCTGTTAATCAAACCTAAAATTGCCAACTCCTACGAAATTAGGAACTCCCGAAATCTTACTCCTGAAAATCTAGTGGCACTGCTCTCCAAAGCATTAGACACAGTTCCAACCACTAGCGACAACCCCTGCATTATAGCAGACATTTACCACAACTGTGTCACCTCTACCATTAATGCTGTAGCACCTATTACCACCAAAACCAACCGCTCGGACAAATGATCATGTTTCTGGTTGAATGATGATCTAATCTCACTCAGGAGAACCAAACGTGCTCTGGAACATGCCTTCAAAAACCACCCCACTACAGAGTTTAAAAAAGCCTTCCAGGAGGCAAATAAATCCTACAAAACAGCCATCATCACCTACAAAGCCAATGTGTAAAATGCTCAGATCAGCAATGCCGCCTCTGACTCAAAAGAATTGTTCTCAATTCTAGAAGAATTGGAAATCCCCTCCCCAATCACCAACCCTACTAACGCTAGCAAAGCGTGGTGCACCTAGCAGCTAAGACACCCAAGTAACTAAGATTGAACTACTCCAAAACAAAATCTCAAATAGAAAACAACTAGCAGACATATCCACCTGTCTCAATCAACCACTGACCACTCATAACAATACCAACACCCCCTTCCACTTCACCCCAGTCTCCTATAAATCAGTGTTTGATACCATATCTAAACTCAAAGCCTCCAACTGCAAAGGAGACGCCGTCCCAGCACAAGTTGTTAAATCTTGTGCCCACGCTCTTACTCCCATCATTACCAACTTTATGGCCCTCATTACGACCCTGGCGGTAAGGAACGGCCATTACTGACATGGCACAATTAACGTGTCTGTGCTGGCCAGAGACCGCTAAAAGCGGCACATTACGACTTCTCTGGCACGAGCATTGCGCCATGCCGGTAATGTAATCACCGTCATGCCGCTAAAGGCCGTAAAACCCCACTTACCGGCATTGTATGCGGTGCAATTAGCACCCTAGCCATCGATATAACCGGTCACCGCTAATGGCGGTGACCGAAAATAGCGGGAACCGCTATTAACGGCGACCGCAAATAAGCCGATCCGGAAGTTGCGTCACCGCACAGGAACGGGAAAGAGCATGGCGGCCATCTTTAAAAACACAATCCATTGCCATCCTCTTCAACCAGTGGACACCTTACCCCCACAACCTCCACAAACCTTCTCCAACACCCATTCCACATCATAATGCCTAAAGTTTTGAAAAAGACCGGAGATCGGCTCCGGCAGGAGTGCTTTTCTAGGGAGCAGTTAAATATGTTGGCTGACACCCTACAAGAGCATGCCGATGTAGTCTTTTCAACAGAGATGACCAGACCGGCGCTGATGAGAAAGAAGGCCATATAGGCCATGGTAGCCCAGAGGGTCAGTGCAGTCGGCACAACACCCCGCAATGCCAGACAATGCAGAAAAAGGTGGGACTATCTACGTCTCAGCGTCAGGAGTATACTGGCGCCAATAGGAATCTGGGCATGGCAACTGGCGGAGAAGCTGAGTCGCCCATCAAACTCCAGCCGTGGGAGGAGATATGTGCCGCAACCATAGGCACAGAGAGCATAGAGGGGGTCGGAGATATGGAGAGAGGAGCCCCGACATCAGGCCCGCAGGTAGGTGCCTTAAATCCAGCTATGCAAAACTCAACACAGTGAAGTCCAAATGTTTGTGAAGTGCAATGATGGCTAACAGAGTCCACACGACACATTAGCACAAGACTGCCTACAGGCAGTGCTGACCTCCACCTTGTACACATGCATTATGCACACCCTTTCTGTAGCCACCCACATGCTTCCATGCTTCTACCACCTAAGAGGGAGACAACCTGTATGTCACTGCCTCCAATGTCCACCATCTAGTAATCAAAATGAATGCAGCCATCTCAATGCCTGCTCAATGTCCGCAGACCCATCACTAACCCTTTCCCTCCTTTGGTCCACCACAGGCTCTCATTTGGAAAGTGCTGATGAGGACACAGGCACTACACCTGCCAAGAAACCCAGGCCCGAAGATCCAAAACACTGTCCTTCCACCTCTGGTGCAAAAAGCAAACCACCACAGCAGCCAAAATCCCACAGCACATCACAGGCCACGGCACTGATGTGCAGCAAGTCAAGCACTACGGCACCACCGACTACAAGCATCTGCCCAGTGGTGTCTACTTAAGGCACTGGGTCTGCAGGAAGCAGCACCATTGGTGAGACTGCCGCCACCGCAGCTAGCTCAGACAATGATGAAGGGGATGTCGATGTTGTCGTGGCTCCCCCCACTGGCCCCCTCCATTCCCCCTACCTGTCCCCGTGCAGGCAGCATGACAATGGCATACAGGAGCAATCTCCTGAAAATTCCTGCCCGGCCACACCATGCCCAGTGGCCGATGTGCAGGAGGGGAGCAGCACAATGGACACGCCAGAGCCATCATCAACAGGCCACAAAACCCAGGAGTCGATGCATGAAATTATCACGCGGCAACAACAGCTAAGCTCTGACACAGCATGTCGCAGAATGCGCCAGCACAAGGGGGGAAATGCGCGAATGTGCTGAAACTGTAAAGGCTGCCATAGAGTCCACCTCTAAGGACATTTGTGCGGTGCGGCAGTACTTTCTGAGCTTGTCCAGACAATGAGGGACATGCGTCCCTGTGAGCAGCCCAGTTCCTCCTCGGCTGCCAGTTCTACCCGAACCAGCCCCGTCTGCAGATCGGGCAGGAACCTGCGGTGTACAGACAGAGGTGCACCGGGTGCCGGGAGAGGGGGGTGCCAATAGAGGCGGCCACGTGGACTGATGCCACATGATGCACTTGAGGGTTACCAGTCAAATGGTCGAAAACATTTGGTCGACAGGACAATTGGTCGACACCATTTGGTCGAATGCCAAATGGTCGATTTTATTTTTTTTTTTTTTACCCCTTTTTTGGTTTTTTTTGGGGGGGTCCCCCCCCCAACCCCATTTTTTTTCTTTTTTTTTTTCCCCACATGAAAACCCACAAAACACATATATATATAAAAAAAAAAATTCGACCATTTGGCATTCGACCAAATGGTGTCGACCAAATTGCAGTCGACCAGTTTGTTGTCGACCAGTTGACCGGACACCGCACTTGAGCACAGACATCCACACCATGTTATGGGGAGTTGAGGGGGGAGGGGAGAGTGGGTGTGTTGGGGAGTTGAGGGGGGAGGGGGAAGTTGGTGTGTTGGGGAGTTGAGGGGGGAGGGGGGATTGGGTGTATTGGGGAGTTGAGAGGGAGGGGGGAGTGGGTGTGTTCACTTATATTTACTATTTCAATACACATTTTGGTTATGCACGAACCACTTGTGTGGACATTCCTCATTGCATATGTGTGTTTAATTGGTGAACAGTGTATAGTGTGCATGTCCCAGACACAACCAGTGCCCTAAGTGCCATCTCCATGTAACACCCCCCATACTTGTGTGCTAGTAGATTATTTTGATCAGAGTCCGACGCATGTCACATCCCTCCTGTGCATCGCGTACTTCCTGGGGTGCTGTACTATCCCCATCCTCCTCATCTTCTTCATCAGGTGGTTGCTGTTCTGCTTCAGGGGGCAGGGGCACATTCCGTCTGATGCACATATTGTTTAGCATCACACATGCCATGACAATCTTTGCCACCTTCTCATGGCGGTACAGGAGTGACCCACCAGACCTGCTGAGGCTGCGAAACTGTGCCTTCCAGAGGGCAAATGTCTGCTCAAACACCACACGGGTTAGTGTATGGCCACGATTATGGTCCACCTCTAGCCTGTTCTGTGGGTTCGGGACTGGGCTAAGGAGACACCGCTTGAAAGGATAGCCTGAATCCCCTGCATGTGGGCAACAATGTATGTGTAAGTTAACTCATCATGTTTAACCTTATTGAGTGATACCATGGCATGCATTTGTTTCTTCATCTCAAGCCCATTTCCATGCATGGATGGAGTCACACGATGTGAGTGCTATGGATGTATTCCTCATATGGACTGTTTTGCATGCCATCGACTAGTGTGCGCTGGGGGGTCCAGTTACTTGTGAGTGCACATGCACTGTGTTAGTCCACGATGGTTATTTCTGTGATCTTGCAGAGGTCCACTAATTTGTATGCTTTCATCCTGGCAATGGTGATATCAGCCTCATGATGCTATCACTACGCACTACAAATGGTGTCATGCAATGTAGTTCGCCATCTGTGTCAGTGTAATGGTGTATTGATGTATTTGACCCTCATGTGACTCCTGTATGCACAGTGATGGGGGACTGGTCTTTCAGTTCATGGTGTTTTGTGGTGTGTATTGGCTATAGTCGTTGCTTGTAGCTGCATTTTGTTGAGGGAGATGCGGTCTGATTTCCTACAGTGCACATACAGATGTTTGTGGGATGGTTGGTACACCGCTTCATTCGCATGGTAGGGCTGCTTACATCTTGCATTATGTGGTCAGGTGTCAAGTCCAGTCTGGGCTGCTTTTGGGGTATGAGCTTGCTCCATTTACTCTGGCACTCGCAGCTAGGTGAAGTATGCATCTCCCCCCACATCACAGCCAGGTGAAGTATGCATGTATGCCTAAATCACCTACCCACATCACATTTCCATGAGCCTAACATGCGACTCACCGAGTAGCCAGGATCTCTACCCTGCATGCCGCTCCATGTAGCGTTGAATCGTGAATTTCCGCAGGACCATTGATTCATGGGTTGATCTGGGAATAGGGCACAACATTGTGTGATGATGTAGTTCGAGTCACATACCATTTGCACGTTGATTGAGTGGTATAGCTTACGGTTGCGGTAAGCTACCTCCATGGCATGTGGAACCACAGGAAGTGGAGCACAGACACTACCTTCAGTAGGGGTGGGATGGCAGTGCGTGTTTCAATGAGGCTGACTATGTCATCATGTATCATTTCCACAATGGTGGTGATGGTGTCCCGGTCCAGGGGGGACAGGGTGTGGATCTGATCAGCGGTTAGGTTGAATGGACTGGCACAGATGCGTGGAATTGGGGGGTGCCTGCATGGTGGCACTGGCTGTGCTGGTGGGGCATGCTGGCCCTGCCTTGCCCTCCTTCTCCTCCGGCGTCTCCTCTGTGCTGCCTTTTGTTGTACTTCTTGTAGTTGTTGTTGTGGCACTTCCACTGCAATCAGGTCCTGCAGCCCCAGCATTGCTAGTGGTGTTGGAATCATTGTGGAGTTTAACTGTAAGTGGGAAGGGATGGGGTGTGCTCCTTTTGTGCTTGCCCAGTCTGTATTGACTCCACCTGTGCTGATTGGGTGCACCTGTTGCAGCTGGGAACACTGCACATGGCCATTTACGGTTGGTCCGCGATGGCGTTATTAACACCATGACGGTAAGGTACTTTACGGCCTTCACATGGGCGTTATTTCCATGTCTGCGTGACTCGTGATGTTCACACCTTAGCGACATGGCGGTATTTCCGGCATAGGAGTCGCGTGCCTGCGCCCTTGGCGCTTTTAACGGCACCGTTGATTACGGTACCGCTATTAGCGATATCTCGGGTCATAATCGGCCCTAGTGGTAAGCGATGCCGGTAATCCTTTACCGCCATCGTTTTTCACTTACTGCCAGGGTCGTAATGAGGGCCTATAAACACTTCCTTCAATACCAATCTGGTCCCAGCCAGTGTCAAGAAAGCCTGGGTCACTCCCCTTCTAAATAAACCTACCCTTGACCACACTGTGCCACTAACTATAGGCCAATAATGACAGTTCCGTTTCAACTTAAAATCCTCGACAAAATAGCATATAATGAAGTCCAAGCACATCTAGAACAGAACCAACTCCTTGGAACCAGACAATCTGGATTCCGTCCAAATCACAACACGGAAACTGACCTTTTGGACCTTAAAATCCAGATTGATAACATAAAAGACAGGGGGAAACTTTGCATCCTTCTCCTACTAGATCTATCCACAGCATTCGATCTAGTAGACCATAACAGACTCTGCTGTACTCTAGCCAACAACTTCAATTTCTCCATTAACACTACCACATGGATCAAATCCTTTATTGCAGAATGAACTTCCAGGGTTTCCATAGGCAAAGAAGCTGTTGACCCTATCACAGTCTCCATTGGTGTACCTCAAGGTTCTTGTCTTTCACCAACACTCTATAACGCATACACTAAGCTCCTCTTTTCAGCTCTAGACAATATAGGTGTCATCTACACTAATTTTGCGAATGACACCCAGATCCTCATCCCACTTTCAGGGAACTACACCCAAGACACTCAGACTATCAACAAAATCTATGCTATAATTCAAAACTGGAGTGCCTTAATAGCCCCTGCCTCAACAATGAGAAGACTGAGGTGCTCATAGTGGGATCCCAGTCTAAAATAGCTGCACTACATCCTGACTACTCCTCCATCAACATTGATGTCACCATGATTTCCAGTACTGAAACATGTAAAAACATTAGGTGTGTAATTAGACGCCAACCTCACCATGATCAAACACATTAACGCTCTCTTCCTCCACTTCCTACACCCCCAGAGCTCCAAGCCGCCAATTAATGAACCCTACCAACTGCATCACCCTGGCCAGGGCGTTGATTTTATCAAGACTTGACTACTGCAATATATTATTACTTGGAACATCCAGTTCTAACCTTAATAAACTGCAGCTAATACAAAATAAAGCCCTACAGGGCGCCCTAGGAATACGAAAATCTTACCACATCTCCAAGATTAGAAGAGACCACCACTGGCTGCCCAATAAAGCAAGAGTCATCTTCAAAACCCTCTGCATCACCTTTAAATGCCTCCACAAAAATGGACCATGCTATAGCCAAAAAAGATTATGCCAGATTCCTAAAATCCAATAACCACGCACTCTTAGCAATCCCCCGGTACAAAAAGAGAGCAGGTGGCAGCAGTTTGCAATATCTAGCCCCCAAATATCGGAACTCACTCCCTCTCCTCATCAAAAACGACGAAACTTTCACAGGTTTCAAGAAACTCTTAAAAACCTGGCTGTTCAACCAATTCCAATAACAACCCCCACCAGACCACTTGGAAACAGAACCGCACCTGTGCAGTACCTCTGGCTGCTGTAAATAGTTCTGATTATGTTTGCTTTCCTCCATTGACTGGTTTGTTAAACCCCCAGTGTCTCACCATAGCTGTATATATCAATTTTCCTCCTGTTGTACATTCTTCCGTAACTGTGCCTTTCTTTTGTCTGGATTGTTAAATTCCCAGTGTCTTACCATAGCTTTATTTATCCGTGTTGATCTCCTGTTGTAAATTCTTTTGTAATTGTGCCCGATTGGCCCCTATAATCATTGTCTTAATAAGCTGTCTGTTACCTCACCGTGATACCAAAGGGTCTGGGCGTGTAATAAATGCAATAAATGAATAAAATAAATAAAAATAAATAAATAAATCTTCTTGATAATGAGAGTAAGATCTTTGCAGGCCAGGTACTGCAGGAATTGGAGAGCTGGGCAATACTATCTAGCAAACTACAGAAATGCAACATGGGTTTTCGTAGGGTGGTGGGGACAGAGGTCAATGGCCATGTGGTATGCTGGTTAAGAGAAGAATCATTAAGGCCAGCTAAAATGGCACTTTATATGGTGGCCGTTGACTTCACGCAGGCATTCGACTGTGTCAATCATAACATATTATGGTGTAAAATGAATGATTGGAAGATGCCTGGTATTCTCTCAGTTTTGGTCAGTCTGCATGAGAAAACACTGCTGCAAGTGAGGTTGAGTTGGCATGGTGTCTTGACAGAGTGCTTTTTGGCAAGGAGGGGACTCCGTCAGGTATGCATATTAGCTCCACAGCTGTCTAATTTGGATGCATTTTTGGCCAAGTCCTCCTTTGCACCACAGAGGTTGTCTTTGGCAACGTATCTGTATTTAACCTATGCAGATAATGTCATCCTTATGGATAGGACCCAGGTGGCCCTCCAAAGACAATTGAATGCCATCAGGAAATACTCGGATGTTAAATGAACTCTGTATCAATGGTAAAAATAAACAATGTCTTCAGGTTTGTAAGTAACAACAGAAGCAAAATGGGGCATCGGTGTTCAGTGGGAGAACAACAACTATTCCCTACTGAAACGTGAACCTATTTAGGCTTCCGTATAGATGCGACAAATAACATGGGTGTTCACATGTCACGCTTAATGGTCAAAGCTTCTCAAGTGGCATCACAAATAAAGAAAATAAATCAGATCTTGATTCTGCAGATTCTCTTTATGCCCTCTGCTTATGTTTTATAAAGCACAGGTGGTGCCTGGCCTATTGTATGGCACAGAGATTAGCCATGGTTTAAGATCACTGGATTGAATCGCGGGTCCTGACACGAGCATTGAGCCTGCCAGACTGTGTCCCCATAACGGCACTAAATTTTGAGTTAGGTTTAGCCTCGCTGAGCTGCCTGATGGAATGTATAGAAAGCTGCTGATGCCATTGAAACGTCCTCTCTATGAAGATCTAGTGGAAACCCAGGTATATTTTGTTAGACTTTTGAAAATGTAAATTATCTGTGTTTTCTTTCTTTTATTTATTTATTTTGATATGTATAAAGAGTACTGAATCCAGGGGCATCTAGGAGCTGGTTTACATGACAGTAGTGGTTGCATATGACAGTTTATATGACTGTAGTGGTTTCCGATGATTACAAGCGTAGGTGGTACATTGGTTTACATGAAGTAGGGGTTACAAATGGTTACAGCCATAAGTGGTACGTACATGGTGCATAAATCTGCGTTTCTGTGCAGAGGTGACAAATGGCAAGTGCTTGTAGAGTTGTGCAGGTTCAATTACTTTTGGAGGTCTTGGGAAAAGAGCCAGGTTTTGAGGCCCTTACGGAAGGACCAGAAGGAGGCATCTGAGCTTAGATCTAGCAGCAAGGCATTCCAGTGCTTGGCAGTGATCACCGGGAAGCTGCTCCCCAGTCCTTCTGGCACCTGTATCTGGGAATCGTGAGTGGATGAAAGTAGGCAGCCTGCGTAGGTCTGGTGGATTGGGCCTTTGAGACTTCTCTGGACAGGTAAGTCAGGGAACTGTTTGAAAGACATCTGTTGGTTAGAGACAGCGTTTTGAACATAATGCATTCTTGGATATTTTGTGTAGCTTTGGAGATTTGATCTTTTTTAGGGATGTTTAGCACAGCTTTTACAGCGTTATTCTGGATGACCTGTAATTTGATTATACTGTGGGAGTTGGAGCCTGCAAAGAGGGCGTTGCAGTAGTCAATCCTGGATAGCATAAGGGCTCTAGCGAATGTGATACAGCTATCAGTGGTCAGGAAAGTCCTGCATGCATTGATCAGTTTCACAATGTATGCCGCTGCCGATGCGATAGCATTTACCTGTCTCCTTAGTGATAATGCAGTGATAACGCAGAGTATAAGTATACTCACAGGATCTTTACCTCATTAGCGACAGTGATGATGTTCCCGTTGATACTGAAGGATTTGTAGGAGTCATTGAGTTTGTTTAGCCTCGATTATGTGCCAATAAGGAATAGCTTGTATTTCTCATTGTTTAGGGAATGTCTGTGTTGTGCCATCCAGGCCTGATTGGTCTGGTATATTTTGTTTAGTGCTTTGGAGTCAGCATCATAATTGCCGGAGATAGGTAAGAGTATGTAATTTTTGTAAGGTTGAGTATGTACAACCAACATCACAATAACATAATTCACTGCTGCCTCTAGGAGAGGGCTGGAGCCCCAGGCACCCTGCCAGCTTACAAGAAGGAGCATCTGAAGCCCCACTGTGAGAACGATCAGCTGTGATCCTTGCCTTTGACCTCATCCCGAGCTATTTTCTTGCATCCTGCTGCCCAAAGGAGCCCAGCCGATCATCCCGATGGCACACAAGAGCCCAGCTGTTCACCCCAACTCCCCCTGTGTGCCTCGCCGCCATTAGAGCCCACGAGCAGCTGATAGCGGATGGTGTGAGCCGGCCCTTCCAGGACAAGGCTTGCACTGATAAGGCCCATTCCTGTCCTCAGCCTATCACCAGCCGCAACAAAGCCGCAAGGAGACTTTCATACTTACTCTCTCCAACAAACTTTTTATGAGCCCTTCCTGCAAAATGGCTTGTTGCATTTGTTATTAGCACTTTCCCGCTCGTACTTCCTCCACCTGCCTGTACCTAAGATGGCTGCCGCCACTTAAGCTTCGTCCATAGCCGGGACACACACTCCTTCCCTGCCTAGCTAGGCCACGCACACGTGATGAATCCTGATCTTTGATCCTTCACCTCATCACTGCCAACGATAACACCGAACTACTGAGACATACTCCAATAACAATTATGGAATGTGCCGGGAACAATGCCTCCTACAGCATACCTCATATTGTCTAATCGGTTGCCTGTGAAATATCACCACTGTAAGTACACACAGACCACCTGTACTATGCTAATTATATATGTTAAATGTGTCTGCTCTAGTCACTGAAGTATCATGCTATACAAGTACCTTTAATGTCAATTGCCTCAATATAGACCATTTGTTAAAATTAATGTGTATGCTGCCCCTTATTAGCAGAACTAGCCTACTTGTGTAGAGTGATTTGTATTGTGCCCCTTATTAGCAGAACTAGCCTACTTGTGTAGAGTGATTTGTATGCTGCCCCTTATTAGCAGAACTAGCCTACTTGTGTAGAGTGATTTGTATGCTGCCCCTTATTATCTGAACTAGCCCATTTGCAAAATAAAAGTAATCTGTATGCTACTACCCACTACTTAGCACTGTTTGATTACTGTAGTTCATAGGGCCGCACAGCCTAGCTACCTTTAGCTGCTCCACCTTCTCCTCTGTGTCGCATACCAACTGTACTTATTAACTAAATTTGTCCTAAATATGCTTGCCTTCCTAACCACTATAATGTTCCCCTTCTACATAATGCCCCACTCCGTACCTTGTACAGAAGGTTGCTTCATTAAGGTCAATTAAGGACTATCCAAAATAGGATGCCAGCGTTATTACCCAGTGCCCTGCCCCACACCTTTCCTTCCATCCACTCCCCCATTCCCTAATACACACACAAATATCACTCTAACCAATGCCACCAACATAGCAGCACCGACCTTCCCTAGTCTGAGCAACAAAACAGCGAAATACCCCTTATCTTTTGTGACCAAGATTAAGACAACTCCCATTTTAGATTTTACCAGACTAAACATACTTAGAACTAGAACCAAAACCCTCCACCAAGCTACTAAACCCACCATTACCATAGATGCATGCACCAAATTTATTACCACCCCCATTAATCACCAACTCACAGACTTCACTAAAAAACCTACCAAACCACCAACAAAGTCCAAAACCACCAAAACCCAAGGAACTCACCACACCAAGTCACCACCGCCACGGTCAAATGTGCACTTATTAACGCAAGGTCTCTCTGAGCACAAATCATAGAGATCCACGACCTCATCCTGGATCAACAACTTGACATCCTAGTAGTCACCGAAACCTGGCTACACCCTGCGGCAGGCCCACTCCTAGCCCTTGACATCCCCCCAGAATACAGCATCCTTAGGACAGACAGGACCATCACCCAAGGAGGCGGAGTCACCCTAATAGCTAGAACCTCACTGCAAATCAGAGCATGTCCATTGGAACAAATATAGGGCTGCAAACTCCTATTAGTTAAATACACCTCCAACCCCAAAACCACCACCACTTTCCTGGTAGTGTACAGGACACCTAAATAAAAAACACACACCCCAACTTAGACACCCCCCTACCATTCATCAAGCCTAACACTAAATGCATCATCCTCAGAGACATACATTTAGGATACAGTGACCCTCTTGATCTGGATGCATCAGCCTTCCATACAGCTATGTTCGACATGAATTTCGAACATTTGATTAATTAACCCACTCATTCCAAAGGAAGAACATTGGACTGGATCCTCACCCTTAACTCTCAAATCACTATAGACTCCATCCTCCCCTGGACTGGTCAGAGCACTTTGTCATCGGTTTTAGACTGGAATATAACACTACTGACCACACCGGCCATAAACCTCCTGACTTTTTCGAAACCAGAAATATCAAAAAGCTCACTGCTGATAATCTTTCCCCCACCCTGAGGTCGGCCCTAGCCAACATAACTCCAAATACCAACAACATTTTCTACCAAGCAGAGTGTTACCAACAAAGCCTGACCCATACCATTGATTCACTCGCCCCTACCATTACCAAAACAAGGAAAACAGACAAACATTTGTGCTTCTGATTCAATGAGGAACTAGTCTCCCTCAGAGGTATAAAAAGATCATCAGAGCACCTTCACAGAAAATTCAACACCCTTCAATCAGCAAAGGCGTTTGAAACAGCTAATAAAAATTACAAATCAGCCATAATTTCCCACAAAGTGAATGCTTTCAACCATCGCATCACCAATGCCAACTCTGACAGCAAATAACTGTTCTCCATCCTCAGAGAGCTAGAGAACCCTTGTCAAGTCACAGCACCCAAAAATGCCAGCAAAGCCTGGTGCACTAGTATACAAGATGCCCAAGCCTCTAAAAACTTGTTAAAAAAAAAGTTGAGAGTAAAAAGAAAATCCTCAGAGAAAAAATACTTCCCACCATAACCACAAATCCATCCAACAACACTCTGTGCACTCCTTTCCACTTCACCCCAGTCTCAAACAAAGAATTGCTAGACATAATAGCCAAAAATAGACATAATAGCTAGACATAAAACTCAAAGCTTCCAACTGTAAAGAAGACCAATTTCCATCCCACTTAGCCAAACTTTGCGCCCCTACCATATCATCCATCATTACCCAAATTGTCAATGCCTCCTTCAACTCAAACACAGTCTCTACCAGCATCAAAAAAGCATGGGTAACACCCCTCCTAAAAAAACGACCCTTGATCCTTCAATCCCCACCAACTACCGACCAATTACCACAGTCCCATTTGTCCTAAAAATAATCGACTAAAAAGCATACCCTCAAATACAAAATCACCTGGAACACCACCACCTATTGGGGGACAGAGAGTCACGATTCTGCCCCAAACACAATACGGAGACTGCCCTTCTCGATTTGAAAATCCAAATGGATGCCACCAGAGAAGCAGGTAAATTCTGCCTACTAATGCTACTAGATCTGTTGGTGGCTTTTGACTTGGTTGACCATGAACAACTTTGTGCCATACTAGCCAACAACTTTAACCTGTCCAATGATGCCACTGACTGGATCAAATCATTCCTAGAGGAGAGGACCTCAAGAGTGTTCATCGGTAAAGAATCAGCAGACCCCATACCACTTCCTGTAGGCATCCCTCAAGGTTCATTCCTATCTCCCACTCTATACAATGCCTACACCAAGCTGCTCTTTGCAGCCCTGGATGCAATGGGTGTCATCTACACTGATTTTGCAGATGACACCCAGTTCCTCATCCCACTAGCAGGCAACCATGAGCAAGACTCACTGCTCATCAACAATATCTACTCATTAATCAAAAACTGGATGGCCAATAACAGCTTATGTCTCAATGATGACAAAACAGAGCTACTTATATTAGGATCATCCTCGAAAATTGACTCTCTACAACATACTTATACAGCTTTCATCATAGATGGCACCACCATCCCAGTGCTCAAACAAGTCAAGACGCTACACTAACAATGTCTAACAAGTCAACACCCTAGTCTCCTCCACATCCTACACATCTAAATCCATCTCTCTTAGCCACAAATTCCTCACAGCTGAGAACTGCATTACATTAGCAAGAGAACTTATACTTTCCAAGCTCGATTACTGTAATATCCTATTACTTGGCACCTCCAACACTAATATAGCCAAACTCCAACTCGTGCAAAATAAAGCCCTCCGAGCTTCATTACGCATAACAAATTTGAACACATATCCGACATCAGGAGAGACAACCACTGGCTCCCTATCAAAGCTAGGATACTCTTCAAAACCGTAAGTATGACTCATAAATGCATCACCAATAAAGCTCCCAAATACCTTATTATTACAGTCATGAAGAAAAACCACACCAGACTCCTCAGATGCAACAATAACGCAAACCTTGAAATCCCACGATACAAATGAGAAAAAGCAGGGGGCAGTAGCTTTAAAGTCCTCGCACCCAGACATTGGAATACCCTACCCACTAACATCAAGAATGAAACGTCATTGAAAACTTGCCTATTCAACCAATAGCAATGCTAACCATGACCCCCACATGACTAGACCCCCCTACCAATTGTATATTTAATGTATGTTTTCTCATTGTGTTTTACTGTTTTTTTTTTTTTTTAAATATTAAGATTGATTTTCACATTGTCTGTAACTACGCCGTGATACCTCCGGGTCTGGGCGTATAACAAATTTAATAAATAAATACACAAAAATAAAAAATAAAAATACTTCCAGGGGGCAAGATTGCCCTAACCCTCATTGAACAGGTGCTGGTATGAACAAGAACTGATTACCAGTTAGCGATCAACCAATAAAGAACATTGTATGAAATCAATTCCAAACAAAGGATGTTTATCCATGTAGAGGCTCTGTTTAAATTCCCCACAACAGGATTTAAAAACATACACATACATCGCCCAGTTTATATTGGCAGATGAAGCACATACAGCTCTCAACTATAAGTACTAGGACCATATAAAAACAAAAACAATAATATGCATACCTATTCTTCTGTATAACGTAACATTTGGATCACTAAGAGAGGAATACAATAAAGAACAAGCACAAGCTCAAAACTAGCCAATGCCAAATACATTGTAGTAGGCTGATATTACAAAACTGTTCCATGTAATAATGTCGCCGTGAAAAAGTCGTCATGTTCTGGCGACTTTTACCTGGCTACCAAAATACTTTCCCCAAATATTCTAGGAAGGGTATGATTATATATTATTACCCCCAGTCCTAGAATATTTGAGGAAAGTGTCTGATAGCCTGGAGGGTGCCTCATTAATGCATTTTTGATTAAAAGTCGCCAACCCGACGACTTTTTTCATGGCAACATTATTGTGGCAATAAGACCCGAGGCGGCGGGCCAATACCGTTAATGCTGTAGTTAATGAAGCCCCCGGGCATTACCTGTGGCGGTTTTGGCCCGCCGCCGAGGGTCTTATTGCCATTAGTATCCCAGCCTGTTGGATCGGGGTGCTAATGGCATTTTTTTCTGTTCCGAAACCAGTGGGGATGGGGAGGAAGAAAAAGGGAGGGGATGGGGAGGAAGAAAAAAAAAAGAAAAAAAAAATGTAACGCGGTCTCCGGCAGGGGACGATGGAAGCCTCCAGCCGTGTGGAGGCTAGGAGCGGGGATGGCCCCGTTTCGAGCCTCCTCATTGGCTGAGGGGCTGCCACGCCCCTCGCCGGGAACAGAGTAGCCGGCACGCACGGCGTGGATGGGAATACTGGCTCGCAAATGAGCCAATCACCACACAGTATTCCTGTTCAGCCGCGCGTGCCGGGTACTGATGCCTGATACCGTCCAAAACATATCAGATGGTTTGAAAGCAGTACCACCATTCCTACACAAGCTCCCCCTAAATGACAACTGTGAAGTGCTACTTTACTGACCCAAGTTATCTTAATTCGCGTCTTGGCACAATTAACAATATTACCTTTTATCTCATTAAATGCTGCAAAAGAACATCAGGCAAATGACGATCCTTAAGGATTACAAATACCAAACATTAAAGGCAGAACTGAACTCGTTCAGAGATAATTCCACATAATGCCAATGATTATAGTCAGAACACAGCAGCCATATTCTCCACGAATGTACATTGTGTTTCCATGGAGACAATGCAACTTCTCAAATAATAAACGAAGGTTGGCGGCTGACACCTCTACGCTCCTCGTCGCTTCGTTATAGGAACTGCCTACACTGTTTATTTTGTCTGAGTCATGCACGCCTGAAAGCATCAGCAAGTTAAACGTGTCACTGTCAGACCTGTGTGAATTAAAGAGAGTATGGCATTTACTGCTAGTCACATTGTCTCACCAGAGGAACCTACGGACAGTGACTCTATGCATTTATTTATTTATTTATTTAGAAGTTTTGTAAAGTGCCAGATTTGCAGAAATATCTTCGAAGCACAAGGAGGATGCAAGATGCAGATCAGATCACAATACAGAAGAGCATATTCCTGGATAGGCGTTTTTTTTTCTCACCCCGGCTTGGTGTATGGGAATGTTCACCCCGTCGCAGGTTATATGGTGCTTCAACCCTTCTATCGGCCGTGCTTCCATGGCCAGGTTTGGGGTATGTGATTTCTCACCCGTCAAGAGTTATCTGATGCTTCAGCCCCTCTCGGGCCTTCGCTTTCTCCACTTAGTTCCTTGAACATACTGCATACCAGGCTCGCTGCAATAACGGTCCTCGGGAGAGATGGCAGCGCAGTTTTGCCTTCCCACTAGTCTTCTTCATTGTGCGTGGGCCTTGGTGATTCCCATCGATTCCTGACAGGACTATGGTGTTGGTTCCATCAGGCACCATTTGCCCAAGTTCAGACAGTCACGTCTCTTGTCAATAAGGCAGGGTTGAGCTTCTCCAGCTCTCAGTCTGGTTGCAGGAAGAAGCACTTTGCAGCCTTCCTCACTCCTCCGCGCTCCACGCCGTCTGCCTTCCTCTATGCCTTGGCTCCACATGCTTCTGTGCTTTACTCCAGCTCTCTATCTGTCTCTCCTTCACTTCGGTCTCACTGGGCCTTTATATCGATCTCTGGTAGTAGATGGAACACTCCATTCGTTTTTTTTTTTTTTATGGCAACAGTACAGGGTCAGAAACCAAACCAGGTAAAACATTGCCACATTGATTTTGGCGTAATTCCCAAATAACCAATAAAGACATATTGGCCTCATTACAAGTTTGGAGGTAGCCATGCCTGTAATAATGTAATGATAAAGGAGAGTGATACATAGCCCTGCTAAAGGATGGCCTGTCCTCTAAAGGAGGGGGTCATCACCAGTGAGATACCGCTTTCCTTGCCCCCTTGGGAGAGTGGCAAATTCCCAAGATGCATCACGTGCCCCCCTCTTGTGGGTTTTTTACTCGGGTTAAGATACCTTCCTGCCAGTCCCCAAGTGTTTCTGGATTTTCCTCTAGAAATCGCTCTGAGAATGACAGAGTATTTTTTCGATATCTCTTTCATGGGATCAGGTTGGAGTTAGTCTGCAAATGTAGGAACATCTGTCCCAATGATTTTCTCCTTTGGGAGTCCCCGGAGAATGGCTACCTTTAATGGTCTGGCGGGGTCTCTCCTGACTTATAAGGTAAAGAGGATTTTGCAGCAGATCTCTGCTTTTCCATGGACCCAGGTTCTCTTAAATTCAGGCTGTTTGGGTAGTCCAGGTCTTAGTGGATTGCCATCTGTGTGCTAGCTGAGTCAATCAGAGTTTCACCATTTGTTCACTTCATTTGACAATGGACCACATATTATCACTAACACTTATTTTCCCATTTGTCTATGAGAACTTGTAAATCTTAATAATACTTTATGTGCCAGATTTGGCAACTTTCAGTTGTGTTTGTTTTAAGAGTTTTTGGATCTTATTTCCTCTCTAGCAAATGGTTGCTTTGGAATTCAGTTTCTTTACATAATATTCTTCTTTAGTACAGACTCTCCTGTTCCTTAACAATTGTATTGCACATTTCAAATCAGGTAAAAAAAGTGATATGAATCTCCCCTCAGTTAAAATGCATGGTGAGACTCTTTGTGATAGTCTCGGACATAAACAGGATACTAAGCAATTATGACTTGTGTGCCCAGATGGTATTTAGTTGTTTATTCAATTCTTCCTCGGAAGTTGATCATTGGGTGAATATTATTCATATAACCAGTCAGGTGTTCTAGACTGTGTCAACTTCTCTGCCTCTCCACTATATGTTTTTGTCTAGCGTGGTCAGTCCCTTTTCTCTGCTTGCATGTCCTGGCCAATCCGTGTCTACACCACTAGTGCAACAACTTTGTGAAGAGGCAATGAACGTGGGAAACACGTTTGAATTTCCAGGGGTGTCCTACATGCTGAAGTGTAGGACATGCACTTCCAAATCTTGTGGCAGAACGGGGAAAAACGGCACTGCCCGCAAAACAGAAATGGTGGTGAACTTCAACAATTTTGTTTCTGCAGCTGTAATTTCGCTCACTCCTAATCAAATGCGCCCAGACACTGGAAAGACATGTGTTCCGGGATGTGTTCCTATGTAACTTCCATGAAAAGCTGCGGCAAATGCAGTCCTTAAAGTGACATTTAATAGTTGAGTTCTTGCAACCCCATGATTGGTTGGGAATACTTTAGGAATCCTTTTGTTCACCACACACAGACGCGTCACTAGGGCGTATCTTGGAGGGGTACAGCCCCAGGTCTTTTGGTTGTAGCCTCAGATAGAAGCTCCGGGGCTACAACCAAAAGGCTAGTTAGTCCCGAGTCCCAACAGTCCCAACATTAGCATAGGCCCTAATATTTTCACGACCTAGCAACACCCCAGCCACAGAGATTGTAAGTGTCAAATACAATCCATGCAATGCTTGTGGTTCTGTCATATTGAGCAGGGGAGAGGAGCATAAAGACTGTCTCCCCAGAAGAAAAAAAAATGGTGTATCCCATAGCGATTCATGCAAACCTCATTAGTCTTGCACATGCATGGCACGTGGCATCTATGATTTTGTGAATGCTTTCAATCATAAACAGGAAACCCGGTTACGCCTAGATTTGCATATTTACCTAGTAGCCCCTTATCCTACACTGTCATGTAACATTTTTGTGTTACCCTCACTATGTTCATTGGCTAGTGGCAGTGGTTCAATCTGTCCTTGAATATTTCCTACCATTGTTTTTTTCTACCACAGGCTGAAACCTCAGCTGCAGTACAGCACCCATGGGTGACCAGTTTGGCAAAATGACCCCTGGCTTCTCATTTCACAATTTTCTGTTTGTGAGGTCTTACTTGGGTTTTACTCTTTGCGTTCAGATAGATTCAAGCACTTTGTTTGTCTTGCCTTTGGTTGGCTTCAGCCCGGAAGCCCGCCCCTGGCTTCAGTGTGTCTGGAAGGACAGGATGTGAGGTAGGGTACCGAAACTCACCTGTCCTTTGTCTCTTGGAATGCTTAAATGCAACCAGTCCTGATTGACTGGCTGGCTGTCCTTTCAGGACAGCCACCCTGCTGTGTGATTGACAGCTTTTGCTGTGCATGACTGGGAAAAAACTGCTTAAAAGGTGAGGGTTTTGGGATTAGAGGCAGAGTCGACCACTGTGCATAACACCTGATGAGGAAACCATGATCTAAGCTTGCTGCATCCTCCTGGACCTTTGAATTGCCCAGTGAAGACCTGCTGCAGTGCTGAAACTGCTTTTTCATTTTGACAGAAATGCTCCGGAAGGGACTACTTCTCTCCTTGGGTTAGTGGGAACAATTAATACCGAGTCAAACTCCGCTGGACCATTTACCCCGACTGACTGTAATTCTTTGTTGCTGTAAGAATCAAATGCCAGGGGTTGAGTAATCCGTAGTCGAGTGAAACGGCTGATGTGGTAATAAATCTGGCCAGAAGCTCCAGAAGTCTCCTAAGGACTCTCCAGAAGCAGGACGACCAAATCCTGAGTCCCCTCACCAGAGTGCAGGACCCAGGGAGTGAAGGAAGCCCAACCGGTATCCGAGATACACGACGGTGCTGTTTGCTAAGCACTGAACCATGAAGTGCAGCTGAACTGAAAAGAGCCTGTAGCTGCCAACGACCTCCCAGGTACCGCTGCTAGAGCCCTCCAGACGGCCCTCTTTTCCCCACAACTGAGGCTCAGGAACAAGGGTCCGCACCGCTGTTGCAAGACAGAATCCAGCTGGACCACTCTTCTTCAAACCAGAGGTACTGTTTAGGCTTGGGGTACTTACCTCATTGTCTTTTTAGCTGTGGTCTTCTCAGTTGGGAATTTCATTGGCTTACCTTTAGAGTTGAGTCCAACTCTTTTTCTCACAGGCTTAACAGCTTATGACCCCACAAGTGATTTTCTACAAACTCTCTTACTTTATGCAAGACTGTTACTGATCTATGAGGTGCCTCAGCCCCAAAGACTGTGTTTCAATTGACTTTGGCTGCTCTGGCCCCCTGGAGAGTCTTCTAATCCATTAAATCTGATACTGTTTGTCCCCAATAGGTGGTAACTTGTTGTAGACTGTTACTGCCAGGAAGGGCTTGTCTGGATTTCATTGGAAGATGTGTGTGTCCTCACACATTTAGGGAGAACCTGTTTAACATTTTCCTTCCCTAAACATTTCCTTTCTGCAACCTCAGAATCTGCAAAGTATAACTAGTGTGATATATACATGCCAACGCTGTCCTTGTGATTGAAGTCACCTCAGGGTTTAGGAATTGTGTAAGAAGCATATCCAAAGATTATCCACTAACTTGTTCTGATTCAGAAGAGTAATTTTAAAGTATATTTACATTGTTACATGAATTGCCTTTGTAAAGAATGCTTAATTAAAAATTGGTGTTGATTAAATAAATAATTATTTATAACAGAAACCTTGAGTGTAAGTGTTACTTGGTTTCTTGTATTTACAGATTTCATTTGTACAGCTCTCCAGCTCTCATTCACCCCTCTTGAAATAGGCCTGGCTACTCATTCACACTACCAACTTGAGTAGTACAGACCAATTCCAAAATGTGAGTTACCTAATACCAAGCAAATAAGTGTTGTGTAGTCTCACACACTGTGACTGCATCAATTCTTACCTAACAGGTTGACTGAGTAACTATTTCAAGATGATTGATCACATCACAAGGTGGTGTTCGACATAAACATTACATACTGGGTGAGAATACGTTACAGGGAAGTGCCACATAGAATGTATGTGTTGAGAAAAGCACCACCAGCATTTATAGAGGAAGACTTGAGCCAAATACCAAGCGTCTTATGGACCTGTGGGCCCTATGTCGTGTGTCTGCTAAAAGGGATAGGGTCGGTCAAGATAAAACATAAACCACGGTCTATTTTACCAAGGAAGCAGACAAAGGTATTTATAAGATTATCATCGGGCTAGTGAAGCAAGGCATTCTTATATCCTTGGAATCTCAGAGTACGCAGTGTAACACTGCGGTGTACCCTGTAAAAAACGTGACTGGCCAGTTGTGGCATTTTATTCAGGATGTGTGTCCCTTGTACCAAATTGTTGAAGCAGAATTCCTGTTAGTTTCCAATCCAGATGCCCATCAGATTGATTTTGCAAGTTTGGTGAGGTTTTTTACAGGGGTGGGGGGCTATGTTATAGGGAGGGTCACAAAATATGTAGGTTTTCCCATAGACGCAATGGAAATAAACCATGCTCACGCCTACAGCCCAAACCACAGGATGGATTTTCACATTTGTGGCAGGTGCAGCGGCTTGGTCCCCAAAATGTGTTTTTGTAAATTTGGTGGAAGTCCGTCCAGTATATATTTTTTTTAATTACCCAAAATTAGGTGAAAAAGAATTTCCCTGTTCAGTCCGTGGACGTGAATCTGATTGGTCTAGAGGGCGACGTGAGGTCTGCGGACATCTTTGGCTTTTTAATGGTTATATCCCATCCCATCCGCATCAACCCTCACCTCCCCACAGATCGTTTCATTAGTTTGAAAAGCACAATGTTGTGTTTTTTTACTATGTTTTTACCGTGATGTTCGTGGACAACGGGAGCTGTCCGCAAATCCAACATGGCAGGTCTTTTTCCAACAATATGATGCCCCTCATGCTTTTCACCATCCAATCAGCTGGTGCGTCCAATGTCTGCGGATATCATGTCGACCTCTGGACCAATGGGAGGCCCGTCCGAGGACCAAACAGGGAAGTGAGTCCGCGGACCGAACACAGATATCATGAATTCTTTTTTCCTACTTTTTGGTCATTTTAAAATGAATTACTGGATGGATTCACACTGAATTTACAAAAGCATGCTTTCAGAACCAAGCCACCACTCCTGCCCCAAATTTGGTGAAAATCCGACCGGCGGTTGGGGCTATAGGTGTGAGCAAATATTTGTTTGCATTGCGTCGATGGGAAAACCACACATTTTGGGACCTTCCGATAACATTGCCCCCCCCCTTAAAACATCACCAAACTTCACAGAATCCATTGAACAGGGCCATTATCCTTTCTTTGCAAAGGTTTGTTAGTATTCGTCCATGGGGAGGTACTGTTTTAAACCGCCCCAAAAGTGCTCTTCCTATGGATTGAGCAACTTAACCATAACTACAGGGACACTACCGCAGGTAGTATAGCCAGAGCCTACAATCTATCACCATCTGTCAGCGGTGTACACAGGAGAAAAATGTGTTTAAGAAAGCCACAAAACCTATTCCAAGGTGGCCACCTAGAAAATTAGGCTCTACGGCTGTGCATCAACAGTCCCCTATTTCCATGAAATCACAATAAAACTGATGTAGGAGAAGTAAAGTAATGTGGAGGCCAGTGAAGTTGACCACAGGGCAGGTAAGGCCAGGGACACACCAGGATTGAGAGATTGGAACCTCAAAAGGATTTTGAGACCTTGGCAGCCCTTCCATTTAGAAGACTATTCAGCTATATCTGCCTGTAAAGACAGGAAGCATTGGATCCCTATTAGCTACCAGGACCTTTGCTTTCCGCTCCAGGTGCTGATCTCAGTGTCCTTCACAAGAAATATTTAACGATGCGGCTAGTCCTATATCTGAAAGGGTCATCTGCTTATCAGATTTACTTTTCTCAAGCTCCATGCCAAAAGCATAGTATGCATCTGTGCCCTGCTGCATCAGTATACTGATCCTCAGTGCGTGCTCTGCCTGTGGCATGGAGCAGGGTTAGAGGTCACAACTGACAGCGGCAACGACAGAGAAGTCTCTAACACACAGGAACTGCAATTAAGCAATACACCCCTGTGCAAAAATGACAATGAATGTAAGTAACCTATGATTGTGGCAGGAAAATCTCTCAAAAAAACTATGCCTGAATTTAGGCACATTGCATGGTACTACTTATTATCGCGGTGGCCACATTCCGATATATTTCACACCTGTGTCAACAGCTGTGAGTCAGCTCTGCTGTGGAACATGAGGTGTATTATGGTCAGCCAAGTGCAGCCTGCTAAATGGCAGGACAGGAACCTGGAGGACCGGGCCTCTGCTTTGATATCTTTGTGAAGGCAGGTAACACACTCTGCCTGAGACAGCCGCACAGCAGGCGGCTGTCCTGGGCCTGTGCATCAAAGGAGCACACCTATTCAAAAGGAGTCGCCTCATACCAGAGTGCTGTATCTCTAAACGCCTTTCTCCTCAGTAAGAATGGAAGGGGTGGGATTATTATGGGCAGAAGGGCACAGGTCATTGGAAGGAGACTTCAAGCATCTTCATTCACACTGTCCTTCTCTCTCTCTCCTGTCCCCTCCACTTCCTCTGGAGCAAAGCACTTTGTGTTTGACATCAGAGAGGCAAATTCCACTCCTTTCAAGAGCAGGGATTGGACCACTAAAGCAGGCTAGCTTTAGTTCAATCAAGTGAGGACTATTGCCTTTAAGTGAATAGGTCTCCCAGCACTTCTTCATATTCTCTGAGACCCTCTTGGATCCTTTAAGGCCACAGATTCACTCTGAAGTTCTCACTAGACTTCCTTTGGGAAAGTGGTACTTTCTAAAGCCTTCAGCCTGATGTGAAGAAGGAATCATCCAAGACTGAAGGAAGACATATTCTCTACACACTCCCAGGGCACATCAGGAATGACCTGTGCTGTGGGTATCGACCTGTCACTCTGCCACAGAACCTCCTGAAATGGGTGAACAAACCCTGAGCGGAAGCATCCTATCCTCGAGTTCCACTTTTTGGGCCTCAAAGCAACCTGAGGGCCAGACCAGCCGATCTCCCTGTTCTACCACACCAAAATGGTTGCTCCATGTTTACCACACCTGGAACGAGAGGGAAGATGCTGACACTGGTTGCTGCGCTTCAAACACTTTGAACCAGATCGACACTGCATGGTGGCCTAGCTAAAGTTCGTTACCTTTTAGGCCCGAAGTGACTGCTCAATGCCGGGACCTGAACCATGTTACTGAAGAGTCACACACTGACTCTAACCGGGGGTTACAACCAAGGCGCAACCCAGTTAGCTCTTGAACTGCTGCCTCACCTATTGCACATTGATGCACCCAAGAATACCACGTTGATGACCGTTATTAGTGACTTGAACCACTGGAGCGTCACTCATCGACCCCTCCCACTGAGTAAAGCCCAAGTTGGCCTGGCCAACTGCTAATATTTCCTGGTACTGCCCCAACCTGCATCCTTGAGTGCTGCCCTTCTAGTAAACTGAGTACCCACATTCACCCCTACTCGGCACCCGCGTGTTTCTTTGGCCCCTACAATCCAACGTTCCCGAACTGAGGTTGATCTGCTTGCATCTACGTACACCGCTAAGTCTGAATTTTTCAGACCAACAGGAGCTGAATCCAGGTACAGTTGACTCTGAACTTCTCCCTCACTACAATTGAACCCTAAAAAGTGGTTAGGTCACGATCACTTCTGTTTTCATCCAAGATATCGTTTTTTTGGCTTGTAATTAACAACCACCCCTGGAATTATATTCAGGGCCCGATTCTCATGTAGGTGTTAAGCACCGAAAAGGACGTTAAAATGCTTAAGACCAATTCTGAAGGTGGAGCATTCTTCCGAAGTCGGAAGGAATGTGCCACTTTCAGAATACATGTCGCGGTTGCTAGGATGGGTTGGAAACCAACCTAGCAACCGCCACATTCGTAAACTGGCTTTTTGGAAGTCTATTCTTGTGGCACTCCTCCAGTTTAATTTGTGCGCTAAACCAGCACACATTTACGGTCCCCTTTTGGTGCCGTTAAACTGGAGGAGTGCCACCAGTGTAAATGGAAGTGTCCATACACCCGTGTTGTATATGGACACTTTCATGTACACCAAAGCAAGCAGCTTCAACGTTGCTGCAATGTTGAAGCTGCTCGCTTTGGTGTAAATGAAGGTGTTCACATACACTGCACAAGTGTATATGAACACTTTCATTTACACCAAAGCGAGCAGCTTCAACGTTGCAAGATGCAACGTTGGAGCTGCTTGCTTTAAATGAAAGTGTTCATATACACCACACGGGTGCATATGAACACTTTCCTATACACCACATTAAGCAGCTTCAACATCCTGTAATGTTGAAGCTGCTCACTTTGGTGTATAGGATCGGCAGCATTTTCGTTAAATAACGATTCCCTCGTTATTTAACGAAAATGCTGCCGAGATTCTGCAGTCTGCCTGTTTCCATTACAAACAGGCGGATTACAGCGAAAGCACTGTCGTGCTTTGCGATAATGCACAGGTCCACTTCAGAATAGCAGTGGTGCCTGGGTGTCACGAAATGGCGCAGTGAATCATGCTATTTAGCACGTTCACTGCGCCATGATGAGAATCGGGCCCTCAGAGTGCTACTTTGTCCAGTCCGTTGCATCTTCTCTGTTCTACCTTTGGTGGGGGTTTTGTACAGTACGTACAGATGGTGTGTTTGACCCAAGGGATTTAGCTTTTGAATGAGCATTTCACCGACTCCATATATCACCCCAGCTATAGGGCATGGTCTGGTAATCGAGGCCAGTGTCATAGTGCATCAGCTGCATATCTTGGAATGCCACATTCACTCAACGGTGCATCCTCCTTGGGTATCATGGTCTGTACTCTGCTAGTGTGAAAAGAGTGATCACCACAGACTCGTATTGCTCGCCTTACAGCCTCTTCTCTGACGCACAAGAGACACTGATATAATGTGCTACCATAAAAACATTATTGTCTGCAATTGGCAACTTTTTTTTTTCTTCAATTTTGTATGGTACGTTTTCCCCTGTACAGCCAGATTTGTGGCATGAAAATAATGAACATATAAGTGATGAAAACGTATCATTGAGTTGGAAAAGGATATTTCTTTTTCGTTCCAAGGGATACATCTGATTTTTGTGTGTGTTTTATATTTGGTCATTGATATAATTCTGCATTATACAACATCCATCGAATGCCTGCCTACTTGAAGGCTCGATGTATGTTTACATTGATATGTCTGGTAGGGATTGCTTCAGATGGGCGACGACTCTGTGATCTTTGGTGGATTATGGCACCATTGGATTCCTTGGCCACCCATAACCACCCTCGAAAGTAGCACCCGAAAAAATGACTCCATCCCTTCTGATACTTCTAGATGTTGCAAACAAGATGTTGGCCAAGTAATGATCTAAAATGGATCTTTTGCTTAGGCTTGGCATACAATTAAGGAGGATATTAGGCTGTTAAATCAAACCTCTCTTTCACTAAAGAGCATAAGAGTACATGCTCCCTTGGAGGTCTAATATTCTGGGGATTTGTATTGCTAATGTTTGCCTTCGCTTTACCCTGTGCCTCTTAGCAGCAAAAAGTCTGCACGGAAGAGGAGGATTTTGCCTATGAACTTTCCGCCATGGACTCAGAGGCGCCACCAAAGGGTGGCCAAAGGTGGAATCTGGGGTGGGATTCACCCACCCCAGTGAAGGCGGCCACCCAACACAAACTGGTTGTTGATCCGTCCTAGCTCAAAGCCAGAGGCGTTGCTTGGGGGGAGCTTAGTGGGTTAAAGCCCTGTGTCTTTTGGTTGTAGCCCCGGATAGAAGCTATGGGGTTATGACCAAAAGGCTAGCTAGCTCCGAGTCCCGACAGTCCCGAGATTAGCATAGCCCCGGATCTTTTACAAACCTAGCAACACCCCTGCTCGAAGTACTGCAAATATGCCAACAGTAACACTACTAGTAAATGCGTTATTTACTAACACGATTCCTCCTTGGTGCGCTTTCGCTCCAGCTTGATAATATGGCGTGATACTGGAATATTCAGTGATGCAAAATAACCCTACAGGTACTGGCGATGCAGGGGGCGGGGCTATGGCACTTTAAACGAGGACTGACGATAAGGGAACTGCTGATGGCAAACGCATCTGTAAACAGGAAGTTGAGGAAGGCTTGGATATGCCACTCAGTGATGAAAAGGCTTGTTTGGCCCACATGTTCTCCACGGCGGCTGCTGATTGCGTATCGCGAGCGGCGTTATGATTGATGGCAGAAAAGGAGCAATCAGCCGTATTCTGTGCTACTGATCCTCCCTGATGGAAGAATCAATTCGCGGCCCAAATCAACATTCAGGACCAGCACCAATCAATTACACTGGGACTCAATGGAGCACCTACTTTGTCAGATGAGGATGGATCTACTGAAAAGGGCTATTTTTATACTTGATTCAAAGAAAGGCCAGCCTTAGGAATTTCAAAGGTTTGGATCCAATTCGTGAAGGAAAGCAAGTGCTAAAAAACTGTCTAGCCTGTAAATGTGAGAAATAACGCAGGGCTCATATGCGGGTTCCTGCTTCGGAATTTAATCTGCTATTCTATTTCAATGTGTATGTGTAATATTAGCTATCTGAGTAAGCTTTACAAATGAGCGTGGACTATTTCATTACAGTGCTGCAACACACTGCTCTGTCCTGACACATTCACTGGAGCTTCAGAACCATGTGGAGCCCACAACCAAGGCTACTGAGTATAGAGAGGGGGTGGGATAGAATTGGTGGGGGGATACGGTTATGCCAGTGCTTTGCCCACCCACCCTCCACCATCCTCATGCCTTGCAGGCGTTCAGTCCTCATGTTACAACAAGACACAGTCAGTGATTAATATGTAAACAAAGGTGCCAGGGCCCAAACATGTTCCATCATGTCTATGGCAACACTGGGTGGGCTGCTCCCCTCCCACCGTAGTTTCTACTCAGGGCTGCTCCCCACCTTGCCAATACTCCTGAGGTTAAAGCTGCAAATCCCACCTGCTCTTTGGGGGTGATAGATGTCAAATAGACATAACCATCATGCCTGGATATGAGACACATGCTTAAATGCCTTTTTTTTTTTTTTTAATCACTTGCTGTGTTAATCATGCCATTGGTGGCGAGTGGAACACGTGCACGAGCACCTTTGTTTTGGCAGAGTCTAACATCCGAGAGTGACAAGACTAGTGTCTGCAAACGCTGATGCTTTAAAAACAGAGCACTCAGTTCGCAAAGCTAGCAGAAGGATTGAGCGGGATGCCCCATAGCAGGGCTGCTAGTGCAGGGACAGAACATCAAGCTTCAAATGCCATTCACAAAGATGAAGGCTTCAGGCCCAATGCCAGGAAATTGAACTTGCGACAAGTAGAATTGTCTGATTATGTCACAAGATAATGCTGACAAAATACATTCCCGGTAAACCTGCTTGGAAACCTTAATTTAATTGTAGACACACTTTCCTTGCCTTTACTTTCCTTACCCAGTCCTCATCAAATACTGTTTGTACTGGATGAATCCAAAAGGGGGAACATTCTCAAAGCAAGATCCAAGGAGTTTGGCAATTACTTTACAATACATTTTACCCAAGGATAATCACTGGTAATCCAGCTGCGCGTTGTTCCTACTCTCTAGCTTAGGTTGAATTGTTAACAGTGACTCTAGAAACGTGCCCTTCTATTTATCAAAGTATTCAGAATATATATATTGCTGTTGTATGTCCTGAACATATGCTTCCTACTTCCATGTTTACCTTTATCTGTACACCCCTTCCCTTTTCCCTAGTGTAACCAGCACCTAGATACCTGAGGGTTGAGCGAGCTGCTACAAAAAATAAATAAATACATAATTATAGTAGGACGTTGACACACTATAGGTTTTAGGTACCTTTCCCTCCTTAAAAGGTTTACTTTCCTGGAGTATTGTATACAGTGATATTGAGTTGAACGTACTGGGGTAGGCAGGGGGCCCTTTTGGTAATGCCCTGTGATTTAGGTTGATGGGCCTGTGCAAAGCAATCGGGATTCTCAGACGGCGTTGTTAAAACCTTTTTTTTTGGATAAAACACCACTTTTCTTCTGCATCTGCACAGTTGGATCCTCACTACTTAACTCTCGTTTTAGTGTTCTTTTCATTTATGTATGTATGTATGTATTTACTTATTTATTAATTTATTTCTACCGCGCCAGACCCTGCAAGCATTGGGGCGCAACATTTACACAAGAAAAAAATTGTTCAGTATACAGACAACTGATTTTGAGGGAGAAAGGACACAGCAAGAAAGAGGAGGGGCTAGGTTTCAAGAAAACAAGGTTTGTGTGCCTCTGTCGTCCAGATACAGGTGTTAATTGGGATGCCAGAGGATGCATGAGGGCCACGGAGCACTGGTGGAAGATGGAGGATGGTCGAGCTGTCAGATTGCACTGCAAGTGGGCGGTGTAGCAGCTAATAATGCCCTCATTCCCAGCAGACTCACTGGCTAAGGGCTCGATCCGGAGTGACAATGTTGGTTTAAAAAATCTGAGATCTAGATTTGACTCTGCAAGATGCGACATAGATGTAGATGAGCAATGATTCACCGAAGGAGAGGCACGTTTTCAGGAGTTTCTGTACATTACCCAGTCAGATAGCACAGTGCGCTAAGTGCTCGCCCCTGATATCTGTATGCAGCCTGCTGTGGCAGGTTTAAATCCCGGCAGGATCAACTCAGCCTTTCAGCCTTCCGAGGTCAATAACATGAGTACCAATGTGTGGGATAATAATGTCTTCTGTTATTTATTTATTTTTATTTTTTTATTTTATTTTTTAAATATTTATTTTCAATTTTTCATATACAAAATACACATATACAAATAGTACGTCCAAACAATATAAACAAATCATCCATAAAACATCAACAAAATATAACAATAATATAACTATATGCATTAAAACAAATTCTGTACACCTCCCCCGCCCGCCACCCATGTCTTCTGTAATGTAAGCTCTCTGAGACCTATGTGCGTGTAGCGCTATATAAGAAATATATTATTAATTGAAATGAGACCATGATTTTGCCACATCGATATCAGATTTCTTTACCACTAAAACATGTTCTCATAGGCCTGCAACACCCGCCAAAATGGTCGTATTTGAACCATGCTGCGGATCAACCGCCGCCTTTGTTGACACCCACTTTTGTATCTCACTCTGATTTCGATTAATGCTCGACTGGTCGTTCCAAAAGCCTAAACCAACTCAATCTGGAATAAAAACTTAAGGATGCAGGTGGGAAGGTCCAGCAGCAGATTGCTCATCCAGTAGCAGAATACCCTCACATTGGGCCTCATCACGAGTTTGGCGGTAACCCTTAAATGCGGCAGTAGCGCTATTGCCGCCGCTTTTAAGGGTCCGCCAAATCACGGGTTTTGGCAGATTTCCCCCCAGCTCCGAGCTGGGGGGAAATCCACCAAAATTTCGTGCTATTACCGGCGGCGGGAAATCTGCCAGCGGTAACAGCGCAAAAATTCCCCATTGAGCCCAATGGGGAATGGGGAATTCCCGAATGGGCTCAGTGGGGAATGGGCAATACCCCTTCCGCCAAACCCGTAATCCGGCGCTGGGGGTTTGGCGGTAGGGCTATTAACGCCTGTGCTAATAGCGCCGGCGTTACCGCCCAACTCGTGATGAGGCCCATTGTCTTCGGCCCTCCTGCCAGCCTTCTTCTTTTGCAGGCAGTGCATTTAATAATAAGGCAGTTGTGTGCAAAACAGAGACATCCTAAACACACTGCAGAAAGAGTGTATCCTTCTTAAAATCAGAATGAAACCACTCTGGCACAACTTGTAATGCTTTGCTCCGTTTTATCTCATATTATTATTATTATTATTATTATTATTGTTATTATTGTTATTATTATTATTATTATTATTATTATTATTGTTATTATTGTTATTATTATTATTATTATTATTATTATAAACACCGCAGGGCCTGCTTTGAGACCCTTGTAGGAAGCCTCGGTGAGGGCATTCAGCTGAACCCGGCATTACATACAGTTTCACTTCCTTCAAAATTCTTTAAAATTCCAGAACTTTTAAAAGGATCTGGAAATCAAGTGTGTACTGCTAAATCCATCTGATTACTAAGCTCCTGGCTTCTGGAAATGTCTTTTCAGCAGTCACTGAGAATACTTCAGAGAGAGATGAGGGTGGTGTTTGTTTAATGAGAACTGGAGAATGTTACTTTGAGGCTATTGGCATATCCAAGGCTGAGAATATGTGTACAGGAAGAGAACACACCCGATTTTTAAAACGAATGGATGCTTTGGTTTAGAAAATAAAATGTACATAGAGAAATATTAGACAGAATACAAGGGAATACAATTGCATTTATTTTATTTTTGCAGACATAACTTAAAAGGAATTATGTGTATTTAAAAGAGGGCTAAATTGGCCTGCATAGGGCCTTTGTAAATGTATTTGAGACAACTTGTGCTTTGTCTTCAGTGCTCATCGCCTACTTGCTTGGTAATTTTATGCTGGAGCAGCTCGATTCAACAATGCACGCTCAGCCTGAGCAGGAGGAGTGAGGAGGAATGTGGGCTGGTGGAACTTGGCTGGACACCCATTCACACACAGCTGAATATTTCATAGCATTAGCTCAGACGAAAGCCCTTGAATGTTATTGCCAATGCTTTAGGGAAGGAAAAGATGTGTGTGTGTGTGTGTGTGTGTGTGTGTGTGTGTTGTTGGGAAATATTGCATTTAAGGTGCTGATGACTGAGCTCACGCAGTCACATTAGTGGCAGACTGGTTGAGTCTGGTGTTAAACAACTCTCCATCTGCTTGATGAGCAGGACGATGGAGGAATGTGTACTGGGGCAGATGGAGTGACCAGGCACTCAAAGACAAACAAATAGACCAGGTGGGACCAGCTCACACAAGCACTTGGTGTCCATTTGCAATGCTGTGTGGAAAGGGACATTATTTTAGCGGGTGGTGGTGATGAGGCAGTGGCATTAGTGGCAGGGCGTGTGATGCAACAGACCACCGAGGAAGTGGATGAAAGAGGGACGGATGTTGAGCAGCTGGCTTAAAAGTGCTTATACTGCACTTTGCTTCAGCGCTTGAGGCCCTTTGCAAGAGCAATCAACACTGCCACATTGGGAAACATGGACTGCCAGACTGTCCTTTCCTTTTCTGTGCTGTGTGAGACACACAGCCACACCGTTCAATGTGTCCTAAGGAACAGCAGCCACACGTGGGGCAGGGGAACAGTATACGTTTTGCATGGTGTAAAACAAAAACTGTCGCCGCCCAATGTTAAATCTACGGGTGGTAGCATGACACAACCGAATGTAGCGCCTCAATGATGGCAACGAGCACTGCATGCATCCAAACACTGATCACAGTCCTTAGTGTTTTACATGTCATCACTAGCTTGGCAGTGTTGGACTTACCACTTGAGCCCAATGCCCACCTTCACTAAAATCAGAGTCTGCTACATGCTGGAGTGAATTCCTTCCTTCCATGTTGCTGCTGTAGGCTACTATTGAGATGCCAGAAAAGGAAGCGCCCACTGAATCTGTGGCAGAAGGGGAGGACCTTGAAGAGTGCTTGAATTTGCCCCTCTCAGCGGTTGGCAAAGTGCAGCCGTTCTGTGGTTAATCACCAATGTTTCAGTAACAGGATGCTTCTCAGCACGCACACCCATAGGTGACGGTGGTGATGCTGAACACTACATTGACTGCATCTCTTGTTGAAAGAGAACACAGAGAGTGGTCTTTCAGACCACTGATAGTAAATCCAACCCTAATGCCAGAGTTCAGATTGAAAAGCCCCAATGCAATCATCCTGTCTTCACTCTTTATGTGTAAACTTATAGACCCTGAAGTGTCGGCATGCATCACCATGGAGCACCAAACAAACCATTATAGCAAATTATAATACTTATGTGGCATGGCAAACTTCAGGAATGCTAAGATTCTCTTATGCCTGTGGCATTTGCAACTTCAGGAATGCTACGATTCCCTTATGCCTGTGGCATGTGCAACTTCAGGAATGCTAGAATTCCCTCACGCCTGCAAAGCCGGGAGGATAGATCAGCGGCAACGTTCTCGCCTTAGAAGCAAGAGGACACATAGCGACATAGTTTCGATCCCCGGTCCGCGCTTAGAAACCTCTCGGTATTAGGCACGTTATAAATAACCTATCATATCATTATCATACCAAGCCAAAAAGTCAATGATAACTGCTATAAGCACACATTACTTTTTATGTGAAGTCTCAAAAGCTACATCCTCCCTCTTGCTCTCTGCGCCACAAAACCCTGACCCTTGGAAAACTAATGGACAATCTAGGTATCCTATCAATGCTGTCCATTATGAAAAGACATCATGCACGGGAATAAGGTGAACATACACAGCATCTCCAGGACCTATTGAACCATCAACAACATTCCTGATTCTGTTCCACTAAGTCATTTTGCACCAAGAGGTATTTCATTCACAAGGAAAGGTACTTTCATCAGCATCCCAATACATAGTAGTGGTAGGGGAATAATAACTGCACTCCAGCATAGTCTTTGCAGGTCCCACAAGTGCAGCCAGAATCATCATTCGAACCACTGGCGGTTGGTTGTTTGGGAGGGAAGGGCTGACTCCCTTTGGACACGGAACACGCTGCAAAGGTATTACCCAAATTGTTTGTTTACAATTGTTCGAATGAACAATTGACCGAATTTAAAGGGTCACAATTGACCTTTTCACAATTGACCATATATATATATATATATATATATATATATATATATATATCGGTTTTCGGTTTTGTAATTTTGGTTTTGGGGGGTTTGACGTTGGGGGGGGGTTTGTGGGGGGTTTCCCCCCACATATATGTTACAATTGTCCTTCACAATTCGGTCAATTGTGAAAAGGTCAATTGTAATTCGAACAGTTGTAAACGAACAATTCGTATACAACCGCTGCAAAGTGTCGCACACAGCCCGAAAGCAGTGTTCAGGTACTGAGTCAGTGGTCATACTCAGCATGCAGGGTTGTGAGGCATTGCCATCTGGAATAACAACACAATATAGGTAGTTGCATTGTGGAAACAGAAAAATAATATGAGGCCGGGAAGCCCAAAAAGAAACACACCAACACAGGTTACAAAGAACATACAAGTGCTTTATTCAAAAGCTACAACAGTTACCAAAGTCAATTGACAAACGGATAGCTATTCGGCTCTCAGAGTAACGTAACGAACTTCAACGAAGGTTCGATGCATTAGTGAGAGAGACCGTACATTGGAATACTTGGGCTTTTTATACTCTTTATCCAGCCCTTGGCCAACCCCCTCGTGGGTTAACCATCCTAGGAGTCGGGCCTAAGGGTCCCTTTTGCCAGGTCAATCCTATAATATATACATTTTGATTAGTTTCACTGATACAGTTGTTCATTTACACATAGGTCAACAATAGGACAAGGTCTCAGTTCGTGACCCCGACGAGTGGCCTGCAGGCATATTCATTATTCGTGTGTACGGAGGTCACTTCGGCCAAAGTCTTACTCAAAATGTCATTCGGCCTCCATTTTGATGTTCAGGGTGACTTCCACATTACAATAGAACCTAAAATGGCGGCTTAATCCAAGATGGCGACTTACATTACTTTCTCTAAGGTCAAGACCTTGCCGCGGAGTTTGTTCGCATATGATGTTTTAGACAACTTGGCGTAGGCCAATACACATACAATTTGTTGCGATAGGAGGCATAACATTATTTCAATTCCGACAAACCCTTCTTTTGGCCTATGCCAAGTGCTGATATCATTTCTAATACTTCTGTAAATAACTCCATGCATTGTCGTCTATACATCCCGAATCATTATCTGTAATGTCTATAGCCATTAGGTCGTTCATCAGAACCTCTTGTAACACAAACTCTTTAGATGCTGTGTCCGGGGCGTACATTTTGTGCCCTACTGTGCTCACCGCTTGAGCACAACATCCCCCTAGCATTACACATATACTAGGTAGACATTGGAAACAGCAACAAAGGAATAGCAGGATTCCCCAAATAACCAGGATAACAGAAAGCACCTTCCAACCCCAGGATCGTAGAGAATCCCAGAACCAGGCGCTAATATTCCAATCTCCCACAGGAACATGCACCTCAGAACTAAGGATTTGCAAGTTCTGTATTGCTTTGAAAATTGTCAGTGAGGAATCTGGTACGGAAACACAGCAAGCGGACCGCACTAATTTGCATACTCCACCACGTTCTGCCAGGATGACATCTAATGCCATCCGATTCTGGAGCGCTACCAATCTTATTGCCTTTTGTTCTAGTGTCATATTGTAGAGTATATCCGTGGTCCGGTTGATGGTTCTCTCCAGTACTCTTGCTAGCCCTCTAATGTTTTCAGAGTTTGCTATCTGTCCCCAAAATGGTACAACTGATTTCGCTATATCTCCCAATACTTGCCCAGGGGTATCTCCGTCCTCCTCCCGCCGTGGGCGAGCCTTAGAAACTTCCAATGTACTAGCTATAAATACCCCAGGTAACAAGATTCCTAAATAACAGGTTCCCTGCCAATCCTTGGGCAACCAGGGAAATGCTGAACTACCACAAACAAAATAAACAGGCCCCCCTACATACAGAGGCCTGTTCTCCCCAGTCAAATTTACAATGTTCACACAGCCTTCAAAATCTCCCATTGGCCGAGTGCCATTTTTTTGTTCACAAAAGGGGACTGAATCAGGGCTATAATTAATAGAGTAGGAAGGGGGCACAGCGTCCTTATTGCCTATCGGAGCCATTTTAAAGGAAATTAGAGTTTGGAAAGGAAAAGATAGTTTATCAGATGGCCTAATAGAAGCAACATTAGGTCTACTTCTATTTGCGAAAAGCGAGCATCCCAGGGGAGTCAATTCACGTTTCTCAAAATCATTCAAATTAGTTCCTGTCATGATGCCCGCTCCCGGGGAGCCGGTTCAAGCCCTTCGTCCCCGAAAGCGGACATCCAGTCCCCTAGGAAGGACCCAGCAACCCCATATAGGGGCCCTTTGGACAGTGTCCTGGCGCCTATGGTGCCAGGCTCATAAAAGACATCAGTCCTGGCGCCATAGGCGCCAGGCTCATTATGGGAGTGCTTGGGTGCACTTACCTGATGCAGAACATGCTGCAGGATCCCGGCCTCCTTGAGGCCTGAAAGGAACTACTTTACCTATGGGACTAATTTACCATCTGGGCGTGGTCGGGGAAAGATACATACCTGATTGGAGGAAGGATACATGCCTGGAACTTCTTCCAAGGCTATTTAAACCCCACCCGAACAGCCACACGTGCTTCGCGTTGTTCTGCATCTAGCAGCTGGATGCTCACCGTGTCTGCTCCTGCATCCTGACTTCTGCCACGCCTGCCAGCATCCTGGATCACCTGCAAAGGAAGAGAAGAAGAGAACAGAAGAAGGAAAAGTCCTTACCTGCTAAATCCGCATCCCAGAGACATCTCGCCGACAATCCTGAAAAGGAAGACTTTTATTTAAAAGCTCATTGCGTCGATCGATGCAGCGCCGCATTCCACTCACCTTTACAGGGCGCCTTCATGTTCAGCAGCGATCATCCGGATTCGCAGTCACGCCCCAGCGCCTAGGGAGAAAAAGACAAGAATAAAAGGTGAGAGAGAGAAGGGAATAAGGAAAGCTAAATCTCCATGTTAAGACTTACCTGTTGATTCATTCCCTCTTCATTTCGGGTCCGCGCCGCATCCTGGCATTTCCGGACCCCGGCCCCTAAGGGGAAAAAGAGACATCAGCGTTAATGAGCGAATGAAAAGACATTACCAAAAAACGCTCATTAAAGACTTACCTGATTTCTACAAGGATTTCACCTCTCATCTCGGGTCGGTGCCTGTTCCCCGGCATTCCGTACCCCGGCCCCTATGGGGAAAAAGACACTAGCATTAGTACATTAATGCATGGACACAAGGGGAACCTCTTATCAAAAAACGTACCTGGAAGCCAAGCAAGTTTGGTTCTCACCAATCCAGACCCTAAGGTGAGACGCTATGGGGAATCACAGAAGGGTTTCGAGGAGGGTGAGAGGGGAAAGCGGGAGGCCGATTGCATTACCCCGCAGACAGTTAATCCCCTATTTTCGCCTACAGAAGGATACTTCTGCGAGCCAGACAATCCAGATTTGGGGGCCCGGTCTAGTCCGTCTTCCGAACCCTGCGCATCACCTTAGAAGAGGTCACAGCAGCGGGAACCAGGCCAGCGCCTCCGTGGGAGTCAGGTGAGCGTTACAGTTCCATCAAAGTTCCCTGAGATGCTATTATTCCAACGGCCAAAGAATAGTGCTCTAAGAGAAGCATAGCAAGCAGTCGTCAGAGGTAAAGGGTGAATATACCATCCTAGCCCCTTGTTCCCATGTTGCGGTAAATGGGTGCAAATCCAACAATTACTCTTATTAAAAATGGCATGCGTTGCATTCATTACTATCATTAAAGTGTTATTATGATACTTTCGTCTATGCTGGGAGTCTCTAGGTGACAAGGTGTGGAGGTGCACAGAGGGAGTCAAAGCAGTAGGTACAATCTCAATTGGCAGTAGAGGTTTCAAAGGGTAAATTTCTTCGAAATACCAAAGTCCCACAGCAGTAATTACACAAATTCCAATTATTATTAACACAACACAACAATAAGTTATCGGGGCCCAGGCACATTGTTCGTTGTCCGAGTTGGTCACCCCTTTATTTACAAGTCCAATGTGGGGAGCAGCGGTGGAGGTGGCAGGCATCGTAGTTTCTCAATCGACAACCCCAATGTTAGTTGCTGGAGACACTACGGTCGCGCAACTTCTTCGTCCTTCACAACCCTAGCCAGCAGAATCCCTTTTTTTCCTTTTGTTCGAAAGGAACTTTTCTTTTACAAGAGAAAACTTTCAAGCATTTCTTCTTTCCAAGTACACGGAAAAGGCCCATGCCGTAGTTCTATTTTCTTCATCGAAGGTTGTACCTGGTGGTATCCAAAACTGTTTGATCCAGAAACAAAGCAACGTCACTTCCTGAGGGAAGCGACGTATCGGAGGCGACGGAAGTCGCATAACTTGAAACAATGTTTTCCGGAAGTAACTTTTTCAAAGAGTGCGGAGACGAAATGAACTGTTCCCCAAGCTCCACGGGCTCAGAGAAATTCTCCAACGCACTCACAGCACTGTTTGCTACTCCAGGATCAGAGATTGTAGCATCAGCGAGGGGTTCTGCTTCTTCTGCAACGTGTGGCGTCGGGTGAGGAAGTTTCTTGACATGCGTCGCGTGGATCCAATGTTTTTTCCCAGCCACCCGCACTGCTGTCTGGGTGACCAACAGCACCTGGTAGGGTCCCCTCCAGCGAGGAGCGAGACAGGAAGACCTTTCATAGGCCTTCACTAGGACCCAACTTCCAGGCTTAATATCGTGTCCTGGGCCTGTAAATCGTACAGGTAAAGCTGATTGGGCCTGATGGTAAATGAGATACAGATTTTTAGTCAACTGGTTACAGTAGTCTACAAGCAATACATTGTCCACCTCCCTCAATGCTTTAGGCTTCGGACGACCCCAAATATTAGCAGGTCTCCCCATCACTACCTCAAATGGAGAGAGCCCAGTCTTAGTTTGAGGTGTGGTACGCATGGCTAACAATACAATAGGTAAGGCATCTGGCCATTTCAGTTTGGTGTCGGCACATGTTTTTGCAAGCTTATTCTTTAGGATGCCATTATGTCTCTCTACCAACCCAGCCCTTTGAGGATGTCTAGCTGAGTGAAATCAATTTTCAATGTGTAAAGCTGTGCATATCTGCAAAATTACTGCTGCAACAAAATGGGGACCATTGTCCGACCAAATTACCCTTGGAAGCCCAAATCGTGGAAAGAATTATTTTACCATAGTCTTTGCAGTGGTCATGGCAGTAGCATCTTTAACGGGGAAAGCCTCGACCCATTTACTAAAAGCACAAATAATCACAAGAAAATGTTTTCGATTGTTACACCGTTCCATCTCAATAAAATCAAAGTGGATGACCTCGAAGGGAACAGAAGGGGGCCCAAAGCTTCCCCTTGGAGTTACTGTCCCCTTCCCCACATTGTGCTGTAAGCAAATCATACAATTCTACATGGCGCTGTGCAATCTTCGAAATTTTATCATTTACCCATACTTGTTCTAACATTTTTGTGATCTGCTGGGCACACACATGCGTAGGACCGTGTGCCATCGTAACCATTGCTAGTACATATGAATCAGGGAGCAACCATTTTCCTTCAGATGTATCCACCCAACACCATCGTCATCCAGTTTCCCCATTCCTTCGGCCCACTTTTTAGATTCTTCTACTGTGGCATCAGTTTGGATATCTCGCACAGACCCAATACCCTCATCCATTACATAGACATCTTTTGTTTCCCTTAGAGCATACATGTCTGCGCTAAGGTCTGTAGCCGTTTGCCTGGCCATCTGGTCAGCAAAAGCGTTCCCTTTTCCCACATCATCTATGACCTTCCGATGTGCTGCACATTTCATGATCGCTAACTGCCTAGGGAGTGAGAGTGCCGAGAGCAATTGCACTATCAGGGGACCGTGCTGAAGCTTGGTCCCATGTGAGGTTAGGAACCCTCTTTCCGACCAGAGCCTCCCGAAGTTTTGAGCCACCCCAAAGGTGTACTGGCTATCAGTATATATATTTACTATACGCCCTTCGGAGAGTTCACAAACTCGGGTCAATGCTGTAATCTCTGCGGCCTGCGCGGAGTTATGCAGAATTCTCTTAGTTTCAACAACCGTACTCAATGTGCTAACTGCGTAAGCAGCTGTAGATGTACCATCTGGAAGTTTGAAGCAGGAGCCATCACAAAACAGCTCCCCTTCTGCATTGTCCAAATGAGTATATATAAGGTCTATCCTGACCTTCGTTTCCTGTTCAGTGGTATACAGGCAGTCATGTAATTCTTCATCACCGCAAACAGTATTTTGCGGGAAAGGTAGAAGTTCATCCGGATTAAGAACACAACACCTCTTAATTTGAATGTGAGGGCAAACAGAATTAATTCATACCTTGTCAGCCGTGCAGAGGTGAGGTGTTGAGTTTGAGTTTTATTCAATAGGACAACTACAGAGTGAGGTACCATCAAAATTAAATCATGGCCTAGGACCATTCCCTCACTCTGTTTTACAGACGCGGCAGCAGCAGCGACAGCTCGCAAACATCTTGGCAAAGCGCATGCGACAGGATCGAGGGCGGAGGAGTAGTAGCCGCACGGCCTATTCTTCCCTCCATGTTCCTGCGTTAACACAGCCAAAGCACATCCATCACATTCATGCACAAACAACACAAAGGCCTTGTCATAATTTGGAGTACCCAGAACCGGTGCAGAGCATAACGCGGTTTTGAGAAGCTCAAATGATCGTTGATGTTCCGATTTCCATGGCAGCGGCAGAGAAATGCCCTTCTTCGTCAAAGCCAACATTGGTTTTATCACTAGTGAAAAGTTTGGGATCCACAACCTACAGTAAGAAGCCATACCTATTAAGGCTCTGACTTCCTTCTGTGTATTTGGAACAGACATGCCAGAAATGTGTTTTATTCTTTCAGGTGTCAATCTTCTCCCCTCCTTTGACAGGAGGTAGCCTAAATAGGCGACCTCCTGACAACAATATTGACATTTTTTGAGCAAAGCTTTATGACCATTTTCAGCTAGATGAACAAGCAACAGTACAGTGCCTTCTTTACAAGCACTTTCAAAATCTGCAGCCAAAAGCAAATCATCGACATACTGAAGTAGTGTACAAGTAGGTGGCAATACAAGGGTGTCAAGCTGCTCTTTCAAAGCTCTACTATAAATGCTTGGACTTTCAGTATACCCTTGAGGTGCCCGAGTAAATGTAAATGAACGTCCTCCCAAGGTGAACGCGAACAAATATCTACTCTCCTTGTGTATAGGAATGCTGAAGAAAGCATTCTTTAGATCCACAACACTAAAATACGTAGCTGTAGCAGGGATCATTGTTAGTATCGTTGTCACATCAGGCACAATTGGAAATTGTGGGGCGACAACTTTGTTAATAGCACGAAGATCAATCATAAAACGGTATGAGATTGCATTGTCGCCTTTCTTGTATACAGGCAAAATTGGGCTGTTAAATAGACTACCTGCAATCTCTTCAATTACCCCTCGATGCACAAAATCGGAGACAATGCACTTCAAAGCACGCTCGCCCTCAACTGATATTTTATATTGCGGAATGCGTGGTAGTTCAACTCCATGTTTCAAAATTATCCTAACGGGCTCAATCTGCAGTACCCGACATCATTGTCGTCAACCGCCCATAAACATTCCGGAACAACACTAAACTCAGGAGGCAATGGTCGAGTCAAAAACTGAGAATTGGGAAGTTGCTGTGGTGAAACCGTCAGTCGTACTCCATCAGAGGAACAATGAATTACTGCATTCAATTTTTTCAGCAGATTTAACCCCAGCAAATTCTCTCCACAGTTCGAAGTCAGAAGGAAGGGACAATGGTCCGTAAAGGGACCCAAAGAAACAGACTGTTGGGTGTCCTGACCCACGTTTAAGCTATCCTGCTACAACATTTGGTGCTGTGGGCTTAGGAAATTCAAGGTGGCGGAAAACCACATGTGCGCCGAAATCCAGGAAAGCTGCGCAGTTTGTGCGCCCACCAAAATGGTTGCCTCACTTGCCACCCACCAGTGCGAGAATGAAAGGCCGGGTTGCCATGAGGGAAATGGGTTGCCAAAGGAAAAACAGTAGCGCCGGTTAGCTTCAAAGCGCTTTAAAACCACCATTGGACTACCCGCACAGTAGTCTGAAACCATTGGGAATGGCAATGCTGATTGCCAAATGCAACCTAGAAGTGTGGGGAATTCATTTCTTAAATCCCAAAAATGAGTGCAGTACCAGTACTCACCACTATCCAAAAGCCGGCGTTTTAAAACCACTCTGTGTGTTTTTCTGAAGGCAAGCAAAATGCCTATTTCAAACCTTGCAACATGTGCAAAATATTCACTGAACACCAGCAGACATTTGGCAGAATGGAGTTTTGTGTGCCTACAAAATCTGGGAAATGAAGAGCCCAAAAACAATGCTTATAACAAAAATGCTATGGAGTCAGCAGCTTAAGCCTAACTGCAACTGGATTTAAAACCACCAAAATCGAAAATGTTAAATTAAATGAGTGACCTATGTTTGGTGTCACATGCCTTTGTAACTGTTGAAATGTCATAGTTTTGCACTTAGAATCAGCATTCTAGCTGCATGTGTAAAATTACAAGTTATTTTAAAAGCAACAAAAAGTTAGCTGAAGGTCTGGCTTAAGGAACTTGATTTTGCCTAGCAACTACCCATCAGGAGTGAAACTTGAGTCACCACTGTGTTCCCAGGCCAACCTTCCTTTTGCTGCCCAGGCTAAGGATATGCCATCTATCTGATAATTGAATTATCTGTGCTCTGCAAGAGAGTGAACAAAGCCCTCTTCACTCAGGCAAAGGTTTTTATTACCGCAGTCGTAAATTGTAGCTTCCTCTTGGCAGGAGCTGGGAGGAGCACTGCCTGTGAGAAGCAAGCTGGCTTGGCAGAAACTGGAAAGACTGGTTTCTGTACCATGTGACCTGAAAAGACACACCCCTGCAGCAAGGATATGGTTTTATAAAAAGATGAATAACTCATAGAGCGGACATGTGAAAATTTTATAAATGATACCATAATTCTTGTGATTTTTCTGCCCACAGTTTAAGACGTGGTAGGAACCGGTGGTATGTTCGGGGAGGTTTTAGCGGAAAAGTGGATATTACTCTAAATGTGTGCATGTTAAAAATCTGAAACTTCATCAGTTAATGTCCCTACCCCCTGCACACATGTATGTAAAGTTGGGTCCATGTCGGAAATTGAAAAAGCAGTTAAAAAGTGAAATATGTGCCAGTTCTGAATGCAAGCTCCCAGGAAGAGCAGAGTTTGAACAGGGGATACCTCCTGTGATGCATGATGGGTGCATATGATTTTAAAACAATATGTACCTCTGCAAATATGTATTTGTTTCAAATCTAGATTTGTGTGTAAGTTGACAGGAGGAGTGGACTTTCTGCAGGCTGTAAAATGACATCAATCTGACTCACAGTTCAGTTTGCCAATCAAGCGGAGGAATGGAAGTTTGACCAATTAGAAGCTGAGAGAGAGGTAGGGTCAGTGATGCTAGAACACACCCACATTCTAAACACATAAAAGCAGACAGACAGGACAGATAGGGACTTTCCAAATCCATTTGCAGCGGGACGCTCTGCCGGAAAAATCCATACTTACCTCCATCAACCTCCAGAAAGCCAAACTAGAGACTTCAATCTATCCAGAACTAGAGACCAGACCAGAGGGAGAAAGCAGTGCTGTACCCAGAGAGAAAGCAGTGCTGTGCCCAGAGAGAGACCCGAGCCCAGTCCAAAACCCTGACCAGATCCATGGCGAGGCCCATTTCACTCAAGAATATAGAGTGAGTACCCAGCAGAACTGTGTAGAACCAATCTCTTAGTTTAAATTCATCTAATTCAATCTATTTAACCTAAGTAGAACTGCCTCCTAGCTGTCACCTGTCATTTCTAGTTGCAAGCTGCACTTGTCATTTTGAGCTTTTGAAATTTGCAAACCCAAAAACGACCTTTATTAAATCGCTCATATCTCCGCGACCGTTTGGGCTAGAGACTTGCAATAACTTTTATTTGATAGCTTAGAATCGTGGCTTTCCTACGAACCAAGAACCGCATTCCTACCCCTTATAGTTTTACCGCAATCGCGGAACACGCATCCGCGAATTTTACCGCGATTTGAAATTTCTTCACATGTAAAAACTGCTGCTGCTTGCCTTCCATTTGCCCGAAATTCGTTTAACCTGCTAACTATCCCTGCCTCATTGCTAGTGTGAGCCTGGACTAATATTAACTAGATACCACTCATCCTGAACCTCTAAAAGGGAATTAAGAGCGTTTCCAGCATATTTCTCATTCATTGCTAGCACCTATCAAAGCATTTGCCTGTGTTTTCAAAACTCCTATCTGTTTTCTGTTGTCTAAGCTTGCTGGATTGAACTGATTACATTGATTGCATTTCTGAGAACTGTGTGCTTCCTCCCATTTCCTTGCATTGCATAAGGAGGGGGGGAGTGAATAGCCAGAGAAAAGTGATTACATTGTTTGGTTGAAATCATATTGAGTATTTTCTGTACTGCATTCATTGAATATTGCATCCACCTGAGCTTACATAAAGCATCCTCTACCACATTATACTTCTGTACCTATTTACCAGTGTGCTACCTTATCCATTTCTTGTCAACTCCTTATTGATTATAGAGAAGCGTGTTAGTGCCAGATTCTCCGTTGTTAATATTTACCATATCAGATTAAGTGTGATATTCAATTATTAATTTATTAAAAAGTGTGATATATATTTTAATTTATCAAATAAACCTTTTAAACTTGCAAAACAGAATTACTTCTTGGCTCAGTGGGGTCAGGGGGATTCCAAGAGAGGGGTGTTATACAAGGGTAGTCATCCAGAACGCATGAACTGGACCTAAAGATATATCAATAAGGGTTTTCATTCAGTATTCTAGACTAGGCGTTAACTTGGCTGTAGTGCTGAATTGAATCCTCTTACAAAGTGGGGGCTCGAGCCGAGACGTTGGGTTAGATTTACCAGTTGTGCAGCTTAATACAGTGTGCTAACTGACGGGATACATACACCCGGTCGGATCACCACGCTGCATTACGCTGTGAAGCATTCCTCAAAAGGGACACTCCAAGAAAAGTTCTGTTCTGCAAAAATAAAATACTAACTTCTGTAAGTCAGGACAGAGACCAATCTCTAGAATGACGACCTTAGTAGACATGAAAATAGCCAGAGAGCACCTCTTGCATAAGCTATTTGTGAGAGGTGAATGGACCGAACAGGGCCAGGATGTGTGGTTGCAGGCCATCACACAACAGGTCACTGAAACAGGGTCAGATATATATAGAGATCAGGGTCCCTTACATGTGGCCCTGAGTGAACTATATATGGCTCCTAAAGCCAAAGAGGAACACAATAAGATCGCCAGGATAGCAGCATACCTGTACCTATATATGGGAGACATGCAGGATAGCTGTGCTGAAAGCCAAAATCTGGCAAATAGGCAACAGATGGCATTACAGAAGGTCCAATCTGATCTGGACTCTTCTGAGCAGAGGCTGCAGAGGAGCCAGGGGTCAGAAAATGACAGCAGACTGTACATTACTAGAATAAAGGAGGATATGGATGTGCTGCAAAAGGAAAAGTCAGAACAGGATACTAGATTTCTGGCCCTGCAGAAGGAGCACCAAGACAGTTTGGACTCCTTACTGCAGAGCCAGAAAAAGCTGGAGCAACAGATCAATTTCAACAGGGCATGCACAGAGCAGGTAGCCACCCTGCAAATCCAACTAGACAGAGAGAAAGAGGAGAGCAATAAACTGATCCTGAAAGACCTGGATACCCAGGCAGAGTTTGATCAGGAGCGCCAGAAAGCTGGTGCCTTCCAAAGGCAAAGGGACGACCTGGCGGCACAAATGCAGGCTCTTAGTCAGGAAAGAGACGCCTTAGGCCAGGAAGTCTGCCATTTAAAAAGGAAAATGGAAGAAAATCACCTGGCCCACCAGGGACTGGGTGACCTCCAAAAAGAAAACCAGAACTTGCTAGAGCACACCAGGAGGGTGGAGGATGCTCTAGCAAGAAAGGAGCAGGCCAATAGGGACACAGCTCAGGAGGTAACCCTCCTGCAGCAAAGACTGGCCCAGTTCGCCAGGACCAACCAGGAAGCACAGAGGGAAAATGAGGCCCTCTGTCAACACAATGATAGGCTCCAACAGCAGGTAGCGATGCAGGAGAGACTGATAGAGTCGAGTAAGGCCTTAACTGAGGAACTGAAGGCACAAATGCAGGCTCTTGCATTGCAACAGGGAGCAGGGGCGGATAGAGATGAGGTTCGCTGGGAAATGGAAACTCCGGAGCATAACCTCAGGAGCCCTAGTACCAGAGGCCCTCATACCTCTCAGTCCCTGGACTCTGCCACCCCCATGTCCCCTGGCGCACATGAGCACAGGGCCACAGGGATGGCAGATTACTATCCAGCCAGAGGCATGGGGCTCATAGGCCAGTACCATCCAGGAATGGAGGGGTGGGCATCCGGGTATGGGCACCCAAGTACAATACAGTTCAGTGGGGAACCCCAGGAGAGTAGGCCCATTAAGGGCATCCTGAAAACCTCTGCCCAGTTAGGTCAGTGGAGGGGGTACCCATCAAATCCTGACAGCAAGGAGGAATCTGAAGACTCCTCTGAACTGCGCAGGACACAGGAGACCAGGTCCCCACATTCTGCCAGCCATTCCCAGGCTCGCAGAATCCGGGAAAACCTGGAAGAACAGACGGGAACCTCTGGGAGCAGTGCCTCTGAGTCCGACGAAGAATGGACAAGGGTTACCCGAACCAAAAAGGCCAATAAGGCAAAAAGGGCCTTGCTCAAGGACCCCTTAAAGCAGATTAAGGCGATCAGGAGCGTCATCACGCCTTACCATAAGAACGCTAAGTATTCTGTTTGGGAGCACTTAGAGTTGTTTGAACAAATGATGGAGACTTTCCATTTGAAGGACAGCCAAAGCTGTATTCAATATGTAAAGTGGACATTCTCCCCGGAATACTCCAGTTTCTTTGCGGGGCTGGAGGACCAAAATCATTTAAGATGGTCCACCTATAAGGCGGCCATCCTGAAACATTTTTCTGTTCACAGAAATCCTCAAGAGGCTCGCAAGGCAGCCTACAATTTGCAATGTGGGGAGGATCAGGCCCCACAAGAATTTGTGCAGGAGTTAAAGCGGGCTTTTGCACAGACCACAAGAAGGGTGCGCACGGATAGCCGTGAATTTATAAACACGTTTTTCCATGCCTTGCCCAAATATATCATGACCCAGCTCGTGAGGGATTTTCACGAGAAAAGATCTTTAGACTGGGTCATTGAACAGGCTACCCGCATCTATGAGGTGCAGAAGCCCATAGAAAATAAAAGCAATGCCCAGAAAAACCCCAAAGCCAACAGCACCCCTGCTGCTGCCAAGGTGGCAGAGGTAAAGGTCACCCCCGTTTTGGATTTGGAGATGGGGGGGCCTAAAAACCTACCTGCACCTAATAATGCTAGGCCCAGAAGGTCCTCGGGCCAGTCGCAGACAGGGAGCCAGGGAGGCAGCCCCACAAATGGGGTCCCTCGCTCTCCTGACTATGTAAGTCCTCGCTACAAAGGTAACAGACCCATCCTGGGTTATGTGTGGACTCCTCCAGCCCAAGGGGGGGGATCCAGCCAAGCACCTAACCCAGGGAACTTCCCCCCAAACTTCCCACAGGAGGGCAGAAATTTACCAAACCCTGGGCAGAACTTTTTCCCCAGATATCCACCCGACTTCCAACCCCAAAATCATCCATCCTTCTTTCCTCAATTCCCTGAGCCCAGACCACTGAATCCGGGAGAGGGGAGGCCAAGGGTGGAGGGGTACCAAAATCTTCCCAACCAGGGGTACTACCAGAGGAGGGACAGCTACCCTTCCCGGGATCAGCCCAGGGGAGAAAACAGGGCCCCGTATCAGCCTGAGCGGGTTTCCCAGTTAGAGCGCCAGGTTCAAAACATGGCGCGGGATATGGGTCACATACTGAGGGCTCAGCAGAACCCTCAGATCAGCATGCCGGCGCAGAACGCACCCAACTCTGGACCTGGTGCTCCAGAACAATGACGGGGGCAGCACCCTGATAACTCACCGGTTCCCAGGGAGGAGGCACAAGGGGAAGGGGGGTGTAAAGCCTTGGAGGAAGCTTCCTTCCTCACTTGTAAACAGCCCCTGGAAACCCAGGAACCGGAAACAAAATCTCTTGCCCCTGAAAGTCTGCCTCCTAAGGAGCAGAGGGGGGGTAGGAGAAACAAAAGACCCAAACAGACTCAGTTTGAGGAGGAGGTACAGATCTTCCAATTTGAGGGAGAGGGATCCTCAGAGGATCCTGGGAAAAGGATCTTCTCCTTCAGAGAGGGGGGAACTCCTCCCAAAGAAAAATGGGTCCCTAGGGATGCAAATCCAGACTGGGGAGATGTGGAGACTGAGCTACCGCCGCCCACCATCTCATCCCAGAACCAACAGCAAGAAAATCCCCTGGTTCAAACCCATCCTGGTGACTGCCTCCAAAAAGGGGGGGGCGGCCCGGAACCGGAGCCAGGGGAACCCACAATGGCTCTGATCTCCAGTTGCCAACTCTTTCTTTCAGATTCCCAAGGCTCTCCACAGAATTCTGCCCAAAATTCTTCTCTCGCGATGTCCAAAACCAGAAAGTTAGCCCACCAGTTGTCCAAAAATGTACATTATCTGTGCCCCCTTGAGGAGAAGGAGGGAAGATATTATGCCCCGGTACAAGTACAGGGGCAGGGTACAATCTCGGCACTGGTGGACACTGGATCTCAAGCTACCCTTCTGTCCAGAAGGGCCTTTGATGAACTGAATGCAGGAAGGGGAGAGGATTACCAAATTCCTCTCACCTCTCTTCCGGGACAACTACAGAACTTTGACGGGAAGGAAATTCCCGTTGAGGGGACTGCAGACTTGGACATTAAAATTGGGCGACACAAGTTGAAACACCCGGTCATAGTTGTGACCCCAGAGGGCACCCCTTGTTTACTAGGGAATGACCTCCTGAGAAGGTTGTCACCCCTAATAGATTGCGTAAACAAGGTCCTCTGGACCCAGACTAGCCGACCAATAAAATTAAAACAGAGTGTCAACCATGTTAGTTTAAACGGCACATGCCACATGGTTGAACAAAAATCTGACCAAGTAGAATTTCACTTCCAGAACAACCAAATTCCAGACGTGACAGTAATAGCAGTAGGACAACAGACTGGTGATGGGGGGTCCTCTCTATTTCTGAAAATCAACCTTCCTTCCAGTCTAAAGTGGTATTCCACGCTGGAAGGAAACACTCTGAAATTCTATACTAATCCACAATCAGAAACTCCCACTCCTATAGTCCAGAAAGATGTGAAATCAGCTCAAAGCCTGGCTGATATTCAGCAAATTGGAGAGCAGTTGTTCATCCCTGTTCAGTTAAATGATGGGAAGGACTCTGTTCTCGCTCGAGTGTGTGTGAACAACGGTAAGAGCTTCATCAGCGAAGCCATGTTTCGCCAACTCCCAAAAGATCCAGCCATTCCCACCTTCAAACTGATAGACAAATGGGAAATGGACCTGGAAGCACCTAATTCCAAACATCTCCTGCCAAGCAGGTGTATGCTCAAAATCTCCATTGGCAACAAGAGCATAGTCCATAATTGTTGGGTCGTGCGAGACGTCACTGCCGCCTTTTACTTAGGCAGTGACATTCTCAATCGCTTTGCCATTAGTTTGGACCTAATAAACTTCAAAGCTTGGTCCCGATTAGCGGATAATCCCATGGGCTTTGATGATCCAGAAAAAGCATTTAGGTCAGCTCAATTGCTACCTTATGCAGTTGAAATTCAGGTTAAAGAGGAAGTCACCATCCCAGAAAGGACCCGACAATCCTCCCTGGAAGTGAAAGTTAAAAGGGGACAAGAGTTGAAAAACCCTGATGCTTACATACATCTAAATGCTTCTCTCCAACAGCAAGGGTTGGGGGTAAACCCAACACCATTAGTCAACATAGAACATGACACCATTCCAATAGAGGTGGATAACAGCGGCTTAAAGAGTATTACTCTAGCCGCGGGCACCATTATTGGAATGGCGGTTGATGACCGACATTTTTCCATCGACTTATTAAATGAACTGTTAGGACCAATCCCCAAGGACTGCTTTGACAGTGACAGTGATGACAATACAACACCAGACAGGATTTTTACCCGGCATGGGGGGAACTTCCTGGTGTACACTTCCTGCCCCTATGGTAAGGAAGATGTGACTTGTGATTTCAGGAGGGATGAGGTGATTTTCCAGGTCCATGAGGGCTGCCTTTCCCACCTGAAGCCTCCAGTCCAAATCAGCACTCTGACCAGGGACTTCTCCACCCAGCTGGAGGAGGCCGCTGAGATAGCCATACCAGAAGTCTTTCCAGGCTTCAGGCAGATGGTGGAAGAGAGAGTCAACCTAGCTGATGCCTGTGTGACTCTGGAACAAAGGCAAAAGTTGAAACAAGTTTTCTTGGATTTCCAAGATCTCTTTGCGGTAGACTCATATGACTGTGGTCGCACCGACATCCACACCACAACAATCCCCACGGACCCTGGCATGACTCCTGTGTTTGTGAAGCAATACCGATTGCCTCTCGCATCAATGGAGTCCCTTACTGAAATAATTAAGAACCTTGAGTCCCGGGGAATAATCCGTCCAGTCCACAGCACCTTCAATAATCCGGTGCTGGGAATATTGAAGCCAAACGGCCAGTGGAGACTCTGCGCTGACCTCAGGGAGCTCAACAAACGGGTCCATACTTCCCGATGGCCTCTGCCCTACATTGACCAAGGGCTGGCCCAGATTCAGGGGTCACAGGTATTCACTGCAATAGACCTGACAAATGGATACTGGACCGTGCCTGTCAGTAGGGAGGACCAATACAAACTGGCTTTTACCTTTGGGGGCCAGCAGTACACATGGACCCGGACTCCCTTCGGATACCTCAACTCCGGCAATGAATTCAACATTTTTCTACACAAGGCCATGCCCGACTTGGGTGCAAGGGGTAACCTGGCTTATGTAGATGATGTCCTCATCAAAAGTTCATCTGTGGAGGAACACATAGCAGAGATCCGTTATGTTCTGACACAGTTGAGGGCCGCCGGAGCAAAACTTTCCTTTCAGAAAGCACAGTGGTGTAGAACCCATGTTAATTTCTTGGGGCATGAGATTACTCCTCAGGGTCTCTGTCCCCAGGAAAAGAAAGTGGAAGCACTTCAGAAACTGAAAGACCCCACAACTCTGCGGGAACTAAGGAGCCTCCTTGGACTGACTAATTACAGCAGAAAGTTCATTGAGGGCTACGCAGAGATCACCAGACCCCTGATTCATCTCCTGAAGGGGGGGGTCAAGTGGGAATGGGGTCCAGAACAAGCCGAGGCAGTAAAACAACTCAAAAGAAGCCTCTCACAAGCACCTTGCCTAGCTTACCCTGTCAGAAACAAGGAGTTCTTCCTGGAGACGGGGTTCTCTAATACGTGCTTGACGGCAGTATTATATCAAAAGCATGACAAGGTCAATAAAGTAATCTCCTATGCGAGCAAAACTTTATCCTCTGTGGAGGAAAAATTCAACGATTGTGAGAAGGCACTCCTGGCAACGGTGTGGGCATTGAAGAATTACCGCCCGTTTATCCAGGGGGAACACATCATAGTGGAGACTCCACACCAGCCTCTGCAATATCTCCAAAGTGACAGAATCCGGGCCGGAAATGTGAGTAATTCCCGAATTACTTCCTGGATTCTGTCAATGCAAGGCTTTCCTGTGGAGGTCAGATATGGCCAAAACAAGAAGAGTCCCCTCGCGCAAGGTCTGGCTGACTTGCATGATTGTGCCAGAGAAAACTGTCTCGAGGACGAAAGTCTAAAAATAAAGGACAACATGGAGGCATACCTTAATTCCCCCCACAAAGTCTTTGAAGAAGACAAGTGTGAGGGAATGCCCACTGTGTATGTGGATGGATGCTCTTACCATGTCGACAACAACGGGGAGAAAGAACTGGTGGCCGGCGTAGGGAATGCATGGGTGAATGAGTCCCCAGAACCCTCCGCTGGATACAAAATTGGTCCCCGAAGTAGTCAGGTGGCAGAATTGATGGCTGTGCATCAGGCCATCCTCACTGCTGTCCAGCATCAACTCCACGAACTGGTCATAATCACAGATTCGGATTATGTACGGAACGGGTTCGTGGAGCACCTGGTTAATTGGAAGACCAGAGGCATGGTATGTGCTAACAACAAACCCTTGAAACATGGGAAGTTGATCCAAAACATTGATGATCTGGTCACCTCGAATGGGATGACCATCTATTGGAAGAAGATCAAGGGTCATTCCAAAGTAGAGGGACCAGACAAAACTGGAAATGACTTAGCTGATCAGCTGGCCAAAACCGGGGCCATCCAAGGGGATCTAATTGAGATTGAGTCCCTGTTGGGGGAAATCCAGGTCACCGCTATCACTAGGTCCCAGACAAATGCTCACAACGACCTCTCAATTGCACAATGGAGTAAGGAGACCCCTGATGCTGATTTGATTACAGCTCAAAAGGGGGATCCAATTATTGGTAAATTTTACCAGCACCTTGAGGACCCTGAGAACTTTCCCCTGACGGATACCGATTACATTGGGAAAGAGGACCTAAGAGTGTTGATGAAATGTCCCAAAATGTTCCGGATCCAAGACGGTTTGTTGGTAAGGAAATCCAAAGCTGGCCACGATCAGTGGGTGGTTCCTACCTCATTCCGAAGCCTGATGTTAAGTCACGCCCATGATGCGGCCACTGCCGGTCATAGGGGGTTTCACACAACATTGGAAATCTTAAGAGAGGTTGCATACTGGCCACACATGGGGCAGGACCTCGACCAGTACCTGAAGGGTTGCCTTGTGTGTGCACAATTTCAGCCATCATCCCTCACACACCGGGCGCCTTTACAAAAGAGGGGAATGACACTGCCATGGTCAGATTTACAAATCGACTTTGTAGGCCCTGTGATTCGCTCGGCTAGGGGGAATAAGTACATGTTGACCGTGACATGCTTGTTTACCAAGTGGGTGGAATGTCTCCCAGCCCCAAATTGCAAGGCAGAAACTGCAGCGGCCTTGATGATTAACCACATCTTTTCCCGTTTTGGTCTACCTCAAAGGATTGAGTCAGACAGAGGTAGCCACTTCACCAGTGAAGTAATGACAAAGATGTGGGAGATACTGGGGGTCAAGAGAAAGCTGCATATTGCTTATAGACCAGCTTCTTCTGGGGCAGTAGAGAGATATAACCGGACAATTGTGAGCATATTAAAGAAGTTTGTGGCAGATTCTGGGCCAAGTTGGGATATCCGATTACCTCTGGTCCTAATGGCCATCAGATCTACCCCTTCATCTGCAACCAAAATGTCACCATTTGAGTTGATGACTGGGCGCAAGATGGTGCTTCCGCAGCATTTGCTCTACAGGACCCAAGAGCAGACACTGATAAATGCCTCCACTACTCATGAGTATGTGGAGAATTTAAGGAAACACCTTCAACATGCTTTTGCTTACGCTCAGCGGAATCTAGAAAGATCGACTGATAGCATGAAGACCCATTATGACCTGAAAACTTCCAGGAAGGAATATCAGGTGGGAGACCGGGTCTATCTATACAACTTCCAAAGGAACCAGGCCAAGCAGCGCAAATTTTTGCCTACATGGAAGGGACCCTTTGAGATCGTCGATAAGATCTCCCCTGTGGCCTACAAGATCCGCATCCCCAAAGGTGGTTCGGCAGAGGGGGAAGACAAGTGGGTCCACATAAACCAGTTGAAATGTTGCCATCCCAGGCACACTCTGCAACAACTGGAGGAATCCTCTGGAATCCTAGCGGGTACTGTATCAGACTAATTCAGTTCCAATCATAAAACCTACCACATCTAGTCTCTAAAATATTGTGATTTACATGAAACTGTCTCTAGTGATGCTGTTTTTTTTTTTTTTTTTCAAAATAAGAATGTAATATTTCGTTACGATGAAATGCATATGCTGCCCCACTATCTCAACAGTGGTGGAAAAAAAAATCGTCTATGAGTAGATATTGCCGCTCTTCCTTTATCATCCTAGGAGAGATGAAACCATGAAGGATGACCAAGAAGGACGATCCGGAGACCGGGAGCAAAGACACAACGGGCCCGGGGTACCGCCCAATCTTCCCATCAGGACCGGCGAGGAGAACTGATCGATCTGACCGGATGGAGAAGAAGATGCTGAACTGTGCCATCTACAGAAGAGGAAGAAGATTATGCGGACAGACCGGTGCATGGGTCAAAACCCTTGTGCACGCGACTCCCCATCGACTCAAATTCAAAGTGCAGTCGCGTGGGGGGGACTTGTTGGGTGTCCTGACCCACGTTTAAGCTATCCTGCTACAACATTTGGTGCTGTGGGCTTAGGAAATTCAAGGTGGCGGAAAACCACATGTGCGCCGAAATCCAGGAAAGCTGCGCAGTTTGTGCGCCCACCAAAATGGTTGCCTCACTTGCCACCCACCAGTGCGAGAATGAAAGGCCGGGTTGCCATGAGGGAAATGGGTTGCCAAAGGAAAAACAGTAGCGCCGGTTAGCTTCAAAGCGCTTTAAAACCACCATTGGACTACCCGCACAGTAGTCTGAAACCATTGGGAATGGCAATGCTGATTGCCAAATGCAACCTAGAAGTGTGGGGAATTCATTTCTTAAATCCCAAAAATGAGTGCAGTACCAGTACTCACCACTATCCAAAAGCCGGCGTTTTAAAACCACTCTGTGTGTTTTTCTGAAGGCAAGCAAAATGCCTATTTCAAACCTTGCAACATGTGCAAAATATTCACTGAACACCAGCAGACATTTGGCAGAATGGAGTTTTGTGTGCCTACAAAATCTGGGAAATGAAGAGCCCAAAAACAATGCTTATAACAAAAATGCTATGGAGTCAGCAGCTTAAGCCTAACTGCAACTGGATTTAAAACCACCAAAATCGAAAATGTTAAATTAAATGAGTGACCTATGTTTGGTGTCACATGCCTTTGTAACTGTTGAAATGTCATAGTTTTGCACTTAGAATCAGCATTCTAGCTGCATGTGTAAAATTACAAGTTATTTTAAAAGCAACAAAAAGTTAGCTGAAGGTCTGGCTTAAGGAACTTGATTTTGCCTAGCAACTACCCATCAGGAGTGAAACTTGAGTCACCACTGTGTTCCCAGGCCAACCTTCCTTTTGCTGCCCAGGCTAAGGATATGCCATCTATCTGATAATTGAATTATCTGTGCTCTGCAAGAGAGTGAACAAAGCCCTCTTCACTCAGGCAAAGGTTTTTATTACCGCAGTCGTAAATTGTAGCTTCCTCTTGGCAGGAGCTGGGAGGAGCACTGCCTGTGAGAAGCAAGCTGGCTTGGCAGAAACTGGAAAGACTGGTTTCTGTACCATGTGACCTGAAAAGACACACCCCTGCAGCAAGGATATGGTTTTATAAAAAGATGAATAACTCATAGAGCGGACATGTGAAAATTTTATAAATGATACCATAATTCTTGTGATTTTTCTGCCCACAGTTTAAGACGTGGTAGGAACCGGTGGTATGTTCGGGGAGGTTTTAGCGGAAAAGTGGATATTACTCTAAATGTGTGCATGTTAAAAATCTGAAACTTCATCAGTTAATGTCCCTACCCCCTGCACACATGTATGTAAAGTTGGGTCCATGTCGGAAATTGAAAAAGCAGTTAAAAAGTGAAATATGTGCCAGTTCTGAATGCAAGCTCCCAGGAAGAGCAGAGTTTGAACAGGGGATACCTCCTGTGATGCATGATGGGTGCATATGATTTTAAAACAATATGTACCTCTGCAAATATGTATTTGTTTCAAATCTAGATTTGTGTGTAAGTTGACAGGAGGAGTGGACTTTCTGCAGGCTGTAAAATGACATCAATCTGACTCACAGTTCAGTTTGCCAATCAAGCGGAGGAATGGAAGTTTGACCAATTAGAAGCTGAGAGAGAGGTAGGGTCAGTGATGCTAGAACACACCCACATTCTAAACACATAAAAGCAGACAGACAGGACAGATAGGGACTTTCCAAATCCATTTGCAGCGGGACGCTCTGCCGGAAAAATCCATACTTACCTCCATCAACCTCCAGAAAGCCAAACTAGAGACTTCAATCTATCCAGAACTAGAGACCAGACCAGAGGGAGAAAGCAGTGCTGTACCCAGAGAGAAAGCAGTGCTGTGCCCAGAGAGAGACCCGAGCCCAGTCCAAAACCCTGACCAGATCCATGGCGAGGCCCATTTCACTCAAGAATATAGAGTGAGTACCCAGCAGAACTGTGTAGAACCAATCTCTTAGTTTAAATTCATCTAATTCAATCTATTTAACCTAAGTAGAACTGCCTCCTAGCTGTCACCTGTCATTTCTAGTTGCAAGCTGCACTTGTCATTTTGAGCTTTTGAAATTTGCAAACCCAAAAACGACCTTTATTAAATCGCTCATATCTCCGCGACCGTTTGGGCTAGAGACTTGCAATAACTTTTATTTGATAGCTTAGAATCGTGGCTTTCCTACGAACCAAGAACCGCATTCCTACCCCTTATAGTTTTACCGCAATCGCGGAACACGCATCCGCGAATTTTACCGCGATTTGAAATTTCTTCACATGTAAAAACTGCTGCTGCTTGCCTTCCATTTGCCCGAAATTCGTTTAACCTGCTAACTATCCCTGCCTCATTGCTAGTGTGAGCCTGGACTAATATTAACTAGATACCACTCATCCTGAACCTCTAAAAGGGAATTAAGAGCGTTTCCAGCATATTTCTCATTCATTGCTAGCACCTATCAAAGCATTTGCCTGTGTTTTCAAAACTCCTATCTGTTTTCTGTTGTCTAAGCTTGCTGGATTGAACTGATTACATTGATTGCATTTCTGAGAACTGTGTGCTTCCTCCCATTTCCTTGCATTGCATAAGGAGGGGGGGAGTGAATAGCCAGAGAAAAGTGATTACATTGTTTGGTTGAAATCATATTGAGTATTTTCTGTACTGCATTCATTGAATATTGCATCCACCTGAGCTTACATAAAGCATCCTCTACCACATTATACTTCTGTACCTATTTACCAGTGTGCTACCTTATCCATTTCTTGTCAACTCCTTATTGATTATAGAGAAGCGTGTTAGTGCCAGATTCTCCGTTGTTAATATTTACCATATCAGATTAAGTGTGATATTCAATTATTAATTTATTAAAAAGTGTGATATATATTTTAATTTATCAAATAAACCTTTTAAACTTGCAAAACAGAATTACTTCTTGGCTCAGTGGGGTCAGGGGGATTCCAAGAGAGGGGTGTTATACAAGGGTAGTCATCCAGAACGCATGAACTGGACCTAAAGATATATCAATAAGGGTTTTCATTCAGTATTCTAGACTAGGCGTTAACTTGGCTGTAGTGCTGAATTGAATCCTCTTACAAGACACCGGTGAAGAAACCGGACAAACAATTGGTATACCAGAGAACCCTACAGAAACATTTGTTTGCCCTGACAGTGGAATGTTTGGAACCCGGGAATGATCAATGGAGCACTTCTGTGCTCCAGTGTCTATCAAAAACTGATGTTTCTTATTCCCCACTAACAATTCAACGTAGGGACCTTTCTGATTAACGGGAATAGGTGAAGGTTCCAAACCCTGCTTCGGGCAGTCCGAACGAAACAAAATGTTATCGGAAGGAATCTCTTGAGAAAGGTAGGCAGCAGAAGGGTGATCAAATATGTTTCTTGTATCCACACTCAGAATCTGATTTTCCCGTGAAAATTGTTGCTGAGGATCTTGCGAAAACTGACCTCTATCAAGGCCTCCCGCTCTGGGGCGACCTCTAGGTCGTCTACCCATACTCCCAAATGCATTGCTTGACCTTTGGCGAAGGACGGGGCATTGTGCTCACCAATGACCTTCCTGGCGGCAATAGGCACATTGATTAATATTCACAGAACCCAAAGGAGCGTTTCCTTTTGGGACATACTGACCTCTGGTCTGTGACGTACCTCCTCTGGGGTTTCTAACAATTTGTTGCAATAATACTTTAGTATTCAAATCTCCTTTCCTCTTCTCTATTTTCTCTTTTTCATTATTCACATGGTTCTCATAATACTGAGCCATGTGCAAAACTTCAGATTGGGATTTCGCCTGCCAAGCGCTCCCAGAGGACATAATCTGTGACTGGATGTCAGGCAACAACCCATGTACAAATTTGTCCACAAACAACCTTTTCCCAGACTCTGTGCCCAGGTCCTGTCCACTGAGATCAGAGAATACCTGTTCGAATCTATTAAAGAACTTGGTGGCACCTTCAGTTTTCCCTTGAACACAGGCCGTAAGCTTGTCCCAAATAATTCTTTCCTCAGGAATTATGGTTTTCAATTTTGCGACAATTCTATCAGGCAAAGTAAGTATTACCTGAGGTGGTTTCTCACCAGCTGGTCTTTCCCCATCAAACCTAGTCATGTTAGCCCATGTATCTCCTAACCCTGGCACATCGTCTATTGTTCGAACCTGCTTCCATAAATATACGGGCAGGAGTACAGGGAATAGTAAGTCAATGTCACTTAAGGTGAACACAGTGGACTGTAAAACGGAGTCTATCTCTTTGTAGAATCCTGTCGGGTTCTTCCTAATATCGGGAATTGATTGTCTAATAGTTTTCACTTCCTGTCGTGAAAACGGGACGTGAACAAATTGCGATACATAGTGTGCAGGGATGTCCACAGCGGGTGCACCAGTCCCGGCGTTAGCGGGAATCTCAACCTTAGGGACAAATGTCGGAGGAACCTCTCTCATAGGCAACTGGGATATAGGTAACTCCGACCGCTTACTAAGCAACAGAGCCAGGTCGAGCGCTAAGGCAGCCGAAGAAGTGTCAGGCGAAAAAGCCCTTTTACAAATTCTCAATAACTCTATAGGACAACTAACCTTCTTCCTTACACATTCTTCCTGCAGGTACTGTACCATTACCTGAATCACCTTCTTCTGCATTTCTACCGTATACTGACTATACGTATCATATACTTCATCTGGCGATATCGATGAATCCGAGATCCATCTAATCGCATCTTTAGTACAAATTCGTACTTCCTCAGGTGCCGATCTACGACACGGAAGGAACCGTTTCTGCACATACATACTGTCGTCTTCATCATCCTCATCTCGTGATTTCTCAAAGTCCCTCCTATACTCAAACAATCTCTCAACATGACCATGTACTTTCTCCTCTGTGTCCCTCGAAAGTGCTAAAGTATTTAGATCCCTCACCCCTTGTGGGAGATCCGAATTTTGTAATCTATCCCACATTACACATCAATGAGTCCCCAAACCTTCGATAAAAACATTTTTCTCGGGAAAATTGTCCATATTTGATAATGTGGAAAAAACGTTAACTTGATCACCTTTCTCCATACAGTGCTTAGCCCATGCAAATAATTCCTGTTTCTTGCCTGCAGAAACAGTATTTCGAGTGACAATCTTCGACCCCGCACCCTGATCAGCTTCAATCAATACAGAACCACTCGAGAGCAGAGGTGCGGGCAAATTCAATGGATGCGCAAGGATCGGCGTAAGAGAAAGGGTTGGTGCGATAGGCGGAGGAACAACAACTAAAGGAATAGGAACAATAGATTGCACAAGGGGAACAGGAATAACAGCAGGAATGGGCAGAGCACCCGGGAGAGGATCATACGGAGGTGGCACGGAGGCACCAGGTCTGCATCAGTTTAACAATTTTTCAATAAATTCTTCGGAAACATGGAAATCTTTAGAGGGATACATTTTCTGGATACCTAGGGAGAAAGCCCTATCCATATTTTTGACTGACTCTGAATGTTTTTCCTTATCATATAAGGAAAAACATTCCGCTTTTTCGGCATTTGTTTTATGACGGCGTGCATGTTTATCCCTACTTTTAAGCTGCTGCAACGCTTCTTTTTTCCAATTCTGCAAGACAACACGCTGCAGGTCTGGCCTTCTTTTTTAGCAAGACCGATTCTAGGTATTCAATACGGGGGATCTCGAAACTACCATTGATTGGCCACTGAAATTCGGAGGCATGTCTGGTTTGTCTGTGCCAAATATCATTAAATACTATACTTCCAATGCCATACTTACAGTACATAGTACATGCCGGCGACCCCTCCTGTGGTGCCGTGTGGCTAAATTCCAAAGATTGTCGATCGCTGCGGAACAGAGCCCTAAAGCAGCTAGACGATTTCCCAGGCATTTCACAAAAAATTGGTGTTACCTGGTCAATAATTGTGTCTGCAGATACAATACGCCAAATTCAAATTGTCAGGGTTAAATTAAGAGCCGGGTCATGGGTGCACCTGACCAAACCTAAGGAGGACCGTACGGTTTACCAAAGAACTTACCTAACGAATTTTACCTTTTGTTTGGTGGTTTCGACAAATCTGCCCGCCTCAAAAATGGACCCTCGTCAAGATGCCGTGTCAGACCACAAGACTATCATCCAAGGATCGGATCGTGCAGCGCTGCCGAGGTATCGCGTCTTGTTTGGTCGGGCCCGCAGTATCACACCGTCCGATCCCGGTTCGATAGTCTGCGTCAACCTTCAATGATCCGGCATCAATCTTGAGGGTCCCTGTTCGGGCGCCAACTGCGGAAACAGAAAAATAATATGAGGCCGGGAAGCCCAGAAAGAAACACACCAACACAGGTTACAAAAAACATACAAGTGCTTTATTCAAAAGCTACAACAGTTACCAAAGTCAATTGACAAACGGATAGCTATTCGGCTCTCAGAGTAACATAACGAACTTCAACGAAGGTTCGATGCATTAGTGAGAGAGACCGTACATTGGAATACTTGGACTTTTTATACTCTTTATCCAGCCCTTAGCCAACCCCCTCGCGGCTTAACCATCCTAGGAGTCGGGCCTAAGGGTCCCTTTTGCCAGGTCAATCCTATAATATATGCATTTTGATTAGTTTCACTGATACAGTTGTTCATTTACACATAGGTCAACAATAGGACAAGGTCTCAGTTCGCGACCCCGACGAGTGGCCTGCAGGCATATTCATTATTCGTGTGTACGGAGGTCACTTCGGCCAAAGTCTTACTCAAAATGTCATTCGGCCTCCATTTTGATGTTCAGGGTGACTTCCACATTACAAGAGAACCTAAAATGGCGGCTTAATCCAAGATGGCGACTTACATTATTTTCTCTAAGGTCAAGACCTTGCCGCGGAGTTTGTTCGCATATGATGTTTTAGACAACTTGGCGTAGGCCAATACACATACAATTTGTTGCGATAGGAGGCATAACATTACTTCAATTCCGACATCATCTGTGAAAGGGTATTGTGCTGATCAAATTCCATTTTCAAAAGCTCCATGCCAAATGCATAGTATGGATCTGTGGCCTGCTTCAACAGTATCCTGATTGGCAGTGCCTGCTCTACCCGTGGCACAAAGCAGGTCCAGATGTCAAAGATGCCCATGTTATAGCAGCAGTGACAGAAAAGTCATTGCCGTGCAGGGGCAGCATTTAAGATATGCACCCCTGCACCCAAATTATATTAATCTTAAATAACCCATGATGGTGGCAGGATAATCTCTAATATAAAACTATGCCTGAGTTTAGGCATAGTGTATGGAACTACGTGTGATCTTTGCTGCCACATCCCAGTTGATATCACACATGTGTCCGCTCCTGTGAGTCAACTCTGCTGTGGAAAGTAATGTGTAATCTAGTCAGCCGGATCTAGCCCACCAATTGGCAGGACAGGAACCTGGATGGCTGGGCTTCCTGTCTGATCTCTTTGTGAGGGCAGGCAACATCCTCCATCCAAGACAGCCGCACACCAGGCAGCTGTCCTGGGTATGGGCACCAAAGCAGCACACCCAATCAGAAGGAGTAGCCTGACACAAGGGTGCTGTATTTCCAATGGCCTTTGTTCTCAGTGAGAATGGAAAAGAGTTAGATTATGATATGCAGGAGGGCTCTAGTCAATGGAAGACGGCTTCTACCATTTTGTTTCTCACTGTCCCCCCTCTCTCTCTCTCTCTCTCTCTCTCTCTCTCTCTCTCTCTCTCTCTCTCTCTCTCTCTCTCTCTCTCTCTCTCTCTCTCTCTCTTTCCCTTCCCCTACACTTCCTCTGGAGCACAGCACTTTGGGTGTGACATCAGAAGGGCACAGTCCACTCCGTTCAAGAGCACTTATTAGACCACTAAAGCAGGCTAGCTTTCATGCAATCACATCATGACTTTTGCCTTTAAAAGAAGGGGGTCGCCCACCCCTTCTTCAGACTCACTCGGGTCCTCTCAGATCCTTTAAGGCTGCAGATTCATTCTGAGGATCTCACTAGACTTTTTCTGTGACAATTGTACTTTCCAAAGCCCTCAGCCAGTGGTGAAAAAGGAATTATCCAAGACAGAAGGAAGCTCTGGATTCCTTCGACTCCTCCAGAGTCATCATAAATATCTACCTAAATCGCGCTGTCATGGTCCAAGGCCCTCAAGCCAAATTTCTCCTCTTCTATAGGCGGTTTCCTCGCCTCATGAACTTGCTTTCATTTCTTGAGTTCCCCACCCCCCTCCCTTGACTAGGTTGCCCTTTCTTCCCCCCAAGCCAAGCCTACCCCGAGATTGCCACCTACCTTCTCGGACATCCGGCCCATGAAGCGTGTGTCGGTTGAGGCTTTTGCTGCCATCTTCTCCCCCCCCTCCAACCCTGGCTGACTCACACCCTGAGACAGCCCTGGCCCTTTTCTACTCATCTATTTCTGCTATTCTTGATGCCCTTGCCCCTGTCATGAGGATCCGTTTGAAGTCCAAGGCCAAGTGCAATTCTTGTCAAAACACTTGTGTATAGGCGTGTTATAAATGCCATATCATATCTTATCATATCATATCATTTCATATCATATGACTCCAACCTAGCTACACCTAAACGTATGTGTAGGGCAGCAGAGAGAAAATGGATGGCTTCTTGTTCACCCTCAGACAAACTGGCCTGTCGCCTGCTCCAACGGCAATACTGACTCTCTGTTCTCACCAAGAAGAGAGTCCACATTCAGGCCTGTGTCTCTGTGGCATCTAACAACTCGGCCAAACTCGTTAAAATCTGCAAGGAGCAGGCCACCCCTGCTGCAGTCTCTATCCCTCCACTTGCCTCCCAGGCTCTTTGTAATGCCCTTGCCTCTCACTTTATCTTTAAAACCCAGGACATCCTGTCCACCCTCCCCTCTCTTGTCCCTCCTCTTCTCCACTTGCTGCCCACACCCCACCCTCTTTCTCATCATTTCCTCTTTTCTCCCTTGATGAGGTCGCTAGACAAGTCCGATCGATGAAAGCCTTGTCAAATAGGTTCATCCCTGTTCCTCTAAAACCATCAAGGACAACATTGACACCCTTGCACCAGCCCTTGCCGATTTTTGAAAGCTCTCCTTAGCATCAGGATCCTTCCCATCACTTCTGAAGCACTCCCTTGAGCATCCTCTTCTCAAGAAATCCACAGCTGATGTCATGGGTATCAGGCAGGTAGTTGGGGCAAGCTGGGTGGAGTCTTGTCAGGCCTGGCATAGGCAGACAAAGAACCCATAACAAATCCCTCCTTTCATTCCTTCCTAGTGTTTGTAGTAACTTCCTGGTTACCACTTCCTGTTGCCAAACAGGAAGTGCATGATAACTCATGAGCTCTCTAGTGTTTGGGTGTGGCTGGCTATATAAGCCACACCCAAGATTCTTCCAGTGCTTTGTGTTGCTTACTGTGAGCTGTATCAGCAACACACTTGCTGTGCTCTGGAACAGCCATCATCTGCTTACCTGCTCCGGATCATCCTGTTTCTGCTTACCTGCTCTGGATCATCCTGCTTCTGCTTACCTGGTTCTTACTCTACGCTGCAGCTATCTCCAGTCAAGAGGAGACTACTACACCGACACCTGTAAGAACGAAGAAGCGTTAACAAACGCACATCAGTAACGCTGCGCATACTCACCGAATCTTCCCGCGACGCTGGAATCCAGGTTAGTTGCACAAGCTCACAAAACCCTTGTAAGAAAGAAGAGACATTATTCATTGCACTCGCTCCAATAACGCAGACACTTATTTCACTGCGCTCTCTCTCTCTTCGTGGTGCATACTTACCAAAAGCCTCTGTGTAAATTTACCTAACCACCAAGTCTTCAGTAGTGCTGAACCCGGACTTGAGGCGCTAATACCACATAATTTCTCCTGCAAGGGAAAGGGAGAGACATTACCAGGCGCACTCGAATCGAAGGCGCCGCACAAACCTACTTTGTGCTGCTTCTACACGCAGCGCTACTCACCCACAAAAATACTGGCAAACAAAGACAATACGGACAATTTTGGACACTCAACATTTTCTGCGCAATGTTCACTTGTGGGAAGGACTTTTGAGCCAGTGAAGAAACTGGAGCCTTGAACTCTCGGCCTCAATGTGAATTCATAAAACAGCGTTTGGCATCTGAACTCAGCCTACAGACATTGGCACCAATCACATGAGTGAATCGCGCCCCTGCAAATGCAGGATGGAGTGCAAACCCTACTAAAGATCAAGGTATTCCCCCGGGTGAAACAGGGGAAGTGAAGACTCGGGGTCAAGGGAGACTCATCCATCGCTCCTGCAGAGACACAGGTGAGTGTGACAGCTGATCCTTCTTGACTGGCTAACTATCGCCCAATTTACATTACTCTCTTTTTGGGTAAACTCCTGGGAAAGCTGACCATCTCTCAACTTAACCTTCATTCCAATACTGTTGGCTCTCTCCATGACCACCAATTTGGCTTCAGAGCTGCCAGAAGCATGGAAACTGCTTTGTTGAACATCCGTGATGATCTGCTCTCCACCCTTGGCTCTAACATACCCTCTGTCCTCATCCTATTCGATCTCTCCTTTGCCTTCGACACGGTCAACTACATCACCCTACTCAACTGTCTCCACGATAACCTGGGTATCACTGATCATATTCTGGCCTGGCTGACCTCTTTCCTCTCTGAATGACCTTCCCAGCGCCAACTTTGGTCCCTCATGTCATCTATCTCCCTCTCTACCTGTGGTGTTCCAGAGGGGTTTTACCTCTCACCCTGGCTTTTCAAGCAATACCTGCCATCTGTGTCCCACTGCATAGCCATTTTCTGCTCAAAGTTCCAGCCCTACACTGATGACACTCAACTCATTTTCAGGCATCCTCTCCTTCCCTCATCTCTGATTGTCTAACTACCATTCAATATTGGTGTGCCGCCAACAATCATTGCCTAAATGCCAACAAGACTGAGAACCTCCTTATCGGTACACCTTCACCATCCTTTCCCCTCACTCTCTGGCCGGCCTCCCTTGGCGCTCCTCCTACCCTTACCTGCGAGACTAAGAATCTCAGGGTCATTTTTGACTCCAAACTTTCATTCTCCGTCCACATCTCTGATATCTCTAAAAAGTAAAACTTCTTAGTGCACCTCCTCAGAGGTACTCTGCCTTTCCCCTCCTTCCCCCAGAAGCTCACTGTCTCCCAAGATTTGGTTCTCTCTAGGTTGGACTTCTGTTACACCCTCTTTCTAAATCTACCTGCCTCTGCTCTCCACCCTTTACAACTAATCCAGAACAGGACTTATAGTCTCGTCCTTGGCCTCAAGCCCTTTGATCGTATCTCTACAGCGCTGAAATTCCATAATTAGCTCCCAGTGGATGCAAGGATTACTTTTAAAACCCTATGCATTGTCCACAAGGCTTTCTGTGGCCTGGGTCAAAAATACCTTCAACTATCCCTCCGTAAAGACCTCCCCTCTGGAGCTCTTTGCTCCTCTGCCTCTAACTCCCTCAGGCTCAGTCGTTTTTCAAAGAAACGAGCTGGGGGTAGAGCTCTGTCTTCGGCTGGTGCCTCTCTTTGGTACATCCTCCCTGCCACTCTCGAACTTGAGGAGAACCATCTCCGGTTCCGGAAGCACCTCAAGACCTTCCTCTTTGCTTCTGTCTTTCCCCCCTTCTCCCCTGCTGATATGTTTATCTCTCAGCACTATGCATCTGGCCACCCTCTGTCCTCTGGGTCCAGGTATCAGCTCACCCTAACACCCTCCTGCACTGCCTCTGGGCCACCCCTTGCACTGGGGTCTGTACCTGTACCCATACAGTCCCATACCCCCTTTTCTTCTGCATTCATCAGACATACCCTGTCTGCCAAACCCAGCACTTACCACTTGCTGGCTGCACTACCACTGTTTATTGCCTTTATTTATTTTGCATTTGTCATTTATCTCTTTTTCCTCTCTTCCGCACTTTCCACTTCTCCCCCTTCCATGCACTTTTCCTCTTTTCCCCTTTCCATGCACTTGCACATTCTCAATGTCACTGGGCCTAGTAGGAATGTTGTTTTTGTTCTCTCCTGTTTCCTTCCCCTGCCTGTCACTCTCTGAAACACTTATGTATGAACGCAATATAAATAAAATATCAATTCAATTCAATATCCATTCCCAGAGCACATCAGAGTGACCTCTGCAGTTGGTCAGGACCTACCACTCTGCACCAGAATCTCCTGAGCTGGGAGAGCAGACTTTCAACAGAACCATCATATCCTCTAGTCTGCCTCAGTGGGCCTCACAACAAACGGGGGCTAGAGAAGCCGAGCGCACTGTTCTTGCACACCAAACCGGTTCCTCCATGTTCACCTTACCTGGAACAAGAGATACGTGGCCAGTGCTGGTTGCTGCTCTCCTACACCACTTCAAACCTGCTTGCACTTTGAATCAGCCCAATACTGCATTGTGTCCTAGCTTAATTCTATCACCTGCTAGAGTCAAAGTGACTGCATGATGTCAGAACCTGCACCAGATCACTGGAGAATCACACACTGACACTAACCGAGTTTTGCAATCACAGTTCAACCCAGCTAGCCCTTAAACTGCTGCTTGATCGACTGCATCTCGATGCACCCAAGATCATCACGTCAACGAGTGTCACCCGGCGACTCGAACAGCTGCAGCATCACTCTTCGACCCCTCCCGGTGGCAAAAGCCTGACTCAGTCTCGCCAACTGCAAAGTGTTCCTGGGACCACCCCAACCTTGAGAGCCACTCTACTGCACATAGCAACCACCTTCACCCCTACTTGATGGCTGCTTGCTTCTTGGTCCTACATGATCCAAAGTGCCTAAACTGAGCTTGATCTGCTTGCATCTACGTTCGACACCGGGCCTGACTTCATGAGCCCACCAATTACTGAATCCAGGTACTATTTACCCTCAACTCTCCTACTGTGCACTTGGACCTTAGAGACTAGTTAGGTCATGATTGATCCTGTAATCATCCAAAATATCCTTTTTGTGGTTAGTGAGTTGCCTACAACCCCTGAAACTACACTCAGAGTACTACTTTCTCCAGTCTGTTGCGTTGCCTCAGTTCTTTCTTTGGTGTGGGTTTTTATACAGTATTTTCGTTCTACGTGTAGATGGTGTGTTTGGTAAAAGTATATATATATATATTTATAGAGCCTTGATTGGACATTCCCTTTGTTTTGGACAGTGATACTGTGTTGTTTGGGTAACAACTGGTTCACCTAATACACCCTCTTGAGAGTATAGCCTTCACTAGGCCAACACGACCACAAAAGGCCAAGGAAGTATATCTCTTAACTGTCCCTGTTTTACCGTTATGAGTGTGTCGTATTTTGGTTTGTAAAATACATTGGGACAGTTAATTATTAAAACCTCATAGAAGATCACAGTGTGCTTGCAGTGGTTGTGTAAGATCCACTTCTCCACGCTGAGTCCCATATGGTATTGTCATGTATAGTGCAGCAGGCAGTGCCTTAAGTGGGATGAGAAAACGAGGGCAGTTCTAAGACATCACAGTATTTTTATTTGGGGTGCGTGGCCTAAAAAATACCAGATGTGGCTTAACCAATACCATTGAGTTAAGAATACAATTATTAAAATGCAAGGTTCATGATTGCCTGTTATTTATATGAATGCTCGAATTTGACAATCTGAGCTAAACAAAGAATGCTATTTGCTTAGCTGCCTAAATATCACATGTACCTGCTGTTTGTCAGGCAGCTTGACCAACAAGATGTATATTCTAGCATTTGCCAGGCTGTGTGTAACATACTAATACGTTACTGCAACCCAGTGGGGGTCATTAGAACTTTGCTGGTATCCTGGTGGTAATTCTAGTGGGATACAGTCAAACGGTGTTACCGTTCCCACCACCTGATACTCCGGAATTACATTATATTTCAGGTGGCGGGAATACAGGGACGTCATTTGGGGGTTACCAGGGGTGAGACCCCTGAGGTCTCCCTTGCTACCCCTAGAAAAAAAATATTTGTAACTTTTTTTAAAACTTTTTTTTTAAAAATGTAAGCTCCTGGGCTGTGGCCAGTGCCATGTGGCTCTTTGTTTTTGGAGTGCCGGACTTTCTTGTTCAGGCCTCTTAGGCCTCTTAAAAAAAACACAGTTCCACAAGTGTATCCCTTTGAGCAGTGACGCAAAATCAGAAAGAATGGAAATAACACATCATTTATCTTTCTGGAATTCTATCCAATATTTGCTAGACTTATAAAGGTCTATTTCCACGGGAAATGACATCACTTCCGATGATGTCATCAGAGGTCAAAGGTCATGTGATGCCACTTCCGCTACCCCTGGCATTTTGGCGAAATGACGTCCCTGCCGGAATACCAGTAATTCCCCATTCCATTGAGTCCCACAGGACTCCGTGAATGGGACTGCAAGAATTACGACCACTGGTAGGCAATATCAGCTTTGTTTTGCTGGTGGGGTCCTGATTCATCTCCAGCTCCTGGCTGGAAGTAAGTCAGGTAACCCCCACCAGAAAACGTTTAGTTTCTCGATCCGGAAACGTGCCAGTAAATGGAATTACTGGTTAATTCCAGACTGGCAAACTCCTAATGACCGCCCCGTCTGTTCTTTGTATTGCTGCATTATAAACACACGCGGCTTTGGATATTTAGCTTCACCAAGTTTTAAAATGCTACCAATTTTAAGTAATCTAAAAAATATCTCACACAGCCTAATTGTCTCTTTGTAGTTAACATATTTTATTTGCACTTCTAAGATAGTGAGCGGATTCAACATAGAGCCCAAGTTAAGTGAAATATGTCCGTCTCCCATGTGGAAGAACATGTCAGATTTGAATTGCCTCATCAATGCTTCACATCGGGTTAGCTCCATAAATCTGCCATGCCCGCTATTTGTTATGGCAATCAATCAGTTGTGTTGTTTGCCTGTACAGCAAGGCTGCACAGAGGGCCTCTCAACAAAGCAAAGACCTGAGCAAGCTGCAGGAGGGCTAAAAGTAGGTGTATCCCTTTCCAGACAAGTCTAGCTAAAGTCATGCATTTAGTCCTGACGCATGTAATATCCTAAAACGCATCTTGCACTGTGAAAAGTCTTGAATTGGTCTTCACGTTCACACAAACATGTAATTTATTGTTTTCATGTCATGCTTTATTGTACGATTCTTTATACACCAGACTGTGTCATTTTTCATGTATCTGTTGTTTTTAAGTTAGTATTTCTTAATCAGAATACATTTGATTTTTCTTATATTTTGTGCCCCACTAGTGTGATCTAATGTTTCCCACTAGCCTCCAGATACATGTTAACCTCTGCTTAGCGCTTGAAAGGAGAGGTAGCTCTGACTCATTTCCTCTTTTCCACTGTTACACCCTCACGAGTCAGGCCCCCCCTACCAAAAAAGAGGGTACCATAGTCTTTTTGGTTTTTATCCCTTTCCAGACAGGCATTGACCATCTACTTCCAGTAACATAGGGCATGCACAGTCTGAATGCTCGGGGAGCCACAACGCATGATTCATTTTCTGAGTCTGCAGTGCTGCACCCCGGCTAGCACCGGCCCACTAAAGGAGTGTCCACTTTTGACCTGTTAATACAGTCATGCTTTGATATATTTTCAGGATTTTGTGTGCTGTACCTCAATGGCAACAGTTCTTGGAGACTGTAAACGTTTATTTAGAATTGTAACGAGTTCTCAGGATCAGCAGATAATAGAACAACTGAAGAACACCATGGCTCATGTTATTGTACCATACAACTGCAGGTTGAGCATGTGGTCTTCGGAGTAAGATTTTGATGTGTGGGGTGAGGGTTCTTACATGGTTCAGCCAACATGGACATGCTGTGAGTGGCAGGGCATTTTTACTGCCATTATTGGCAAAACCAACACGATTGGTATTCTTACATGGGGTGCAACATTGGTGCAGCCAGTGTGGATGATTGCTTACTGGGACATTTTTGCTTGCATGATGAGCATTGCCAATATGATAATCCTTTTCAGGTAGGCATAAAGTCCTATTTTGTTGCAGTTAGCACTGACAAAGTATTGCTTACTGCGTTATGTTAAATGCCAACAGGACATTTTTCTTACGTGGTAATACTGGCATATATTGGTGCAGCTAGCTGTGAATTTTCTGGGTGTGTGGGTGGGTGCTCATGTAGAGAATGCAGTGTAAGAGAATATGAGAGAAGGTTTATGAGTGAGTAACTGGTGGGTGAATGGGTATGCATGTGATTGTGTCAGAATTTTCTGGGTTCAAGTATTGGTTAATTGGAGGGAATGTGTATGGGTGAGTGAATGGTGGATAAATGGGTATGAATATAATTATGTGTGCATGCAAGGTGCTTGGGGCCCGTGGAGCACTGGAGCATTGCTTACATTTCCTCAATTGAAATGGCATGTTTTAAAGTCCTTTTCGGACAAAGCCAACTTGATGTGTGTTATTATATGACTAGAATGGCATTTTGGTGCAGCCTGTCTAGCTTTCTCTTACAGTAGCATGACATTTTTACTGAGCATATAATAATAATAATAATTCAGCATTTATATAGTGATACGAACCCTCAGGTATCTGAGCGCTGCTTAGCATTACCCATATCAACATCGGAAGGATGAAAGGATGAGTTTGGCCCTGCCAGGATTCAGACCTGAGTCAGCAGGTTCGGGACAGATGTCAAAGCGAGCACTCTACTCGATGTGCTATCTGAACGGTATGATAAAGCAAGTGTGATAAGTGTTCTTACGTGTCCAGACTGGCCTACATTGGAGTGAGATTGGACATGTTTTTTCATTGTGGCATGGCATTTGGAATGGCAAAGCCAACAGGGGTACCATGTTCATATGGGGTTACAGGCCTATTTTGGCATAGCCAGTTTGGACGTGTTTTCTTATAATATCATTGGTGGCATTTTGTGCAAAGGAAACACATGTTTTTTCATGCATGGAAATATTGGCATATATTGGCACAGCCAGCTGTATGGGCATAGCCAGCTTGAATTTTTTTTTTTTTTTTATACTAGCAAACATTGTAGGTAAATGCACTTTTGGTGATTTTCATCAATTAGATATTCTCATGAGTTACCATTCAAAAATGATTGCAAACTGTCTGGCTTCTAAACCAATTTTTCACAGAAAGTGAACTGTATAATGCTCAATTTTAACCAATTTTTCAAAAACATTGCTTGGGGGAGAACCTTCCTGGATCCCCTTCCATATGTTCAGTCTCTTTCACTATGCTTGGTCGCTCTTGCATAATTGTGGAAAATATTTTTGCCCCTCCAATGAAAAGAAAATCACCAGCCGTCACCGGTGGCCTTGGTATAGCTCCCAGGGGAGCACCCAACATTTTAGTTATGCCCCTCTATCCCACAGATGAAGGATTCATTTTTGTGTGACACATGGTAACTCCGAAATGAAGATCTACTGCAGTATTAGTCCTGCACTCAATCTGTGTGGCCAGCAGCACTGGACCATGTAGATAAAGCTCACACGTTTTGCATGACAATGCTTGAGAAGTGATGTTTATGCTTGGAGTGCTGAGACTTGTAGGATTTCTGAATATAAGATGCAAAGAAAAAATAGGAGTCCCAGAATCCAAAGGGAAAAAGTCCTCAATTCCCTAGGATGCCCACGAACTAATGAGCAACTATAACTTGTTTTTGGTGGTGCTGGTGCTTTTCTCTCTGACCACTCGAGTAGCCTCTCAGTTTCACATCTAGAACAAATAACATTTGTAAAAATGTAAGCACTATACGCCAGGCAACAACAGCAAGTTACCCGTGCTTTCACATGTACAATAATATTATACTTAAAGCCAACAGCAGATCATAGCGAAACCTGGTCTCGGGAGGATAGCTCAGGGGCAACGCGCTCATCTTGGAAACAAGACGATGAGAAGCAACAGAGGTTCGATCCCTGGGTCTGCGATTAGAAACCTCTGGGTATTAGATATATAAATAACCCATTACAATTACCTATATCCCACTGGAAGTCAAGTGAGGCGGGGACAGTGACATGGGTTTTCAGTAGCTGCTGTTTTTCTACAGATGAAAGTAGTTCAGTTCATCAACATTAAATGATACTGCGGTGGTGATACAGGACTGAAATGATGAATATTTTCAATTTTGGCGATGCACCCAAGTGTGGAGTTCCATGAGCGCTACATTTTGTCTGTCTATGATAAGAACATATCGCAGTGAATTTTCTCTTGATGTGCCACTGAGTGTGAGCCATTCTCAGATACAATGTTTGCTGCACTCCAGAATCCAAAAGGTTATGCCAAACTACTGGAACATTCCTCAACTCAAAACTATTCTCTTATGCAATGTTATCGCATGCCTTAATTATGACATGCAGTAATATGCAATCATCAGAGGCGCCTTATAGGACCCTAAATTGGGGAATAGCTGAAGGGTCCGCATGACTCTGAATCATGTGGAACCATGTCATTACCTTCAGGTAACATCACCAAACTCTTAATGAGGCCTGTGGAACGTCTGTAAGGGCTGTGTGCAGATAAGAGCCCTCTTACCCAATTAACCATTTAATGTGTTCCAAAGTGGATAAGGGAAGGGATTCAAGGCTTCCTGTGCATACAAAGGAAAAGGTACTATTTTATTTATTTATTTATTTATTTATAGTATTCATTCATTTATCGAAGCGGCAAAACCCGTGGGTTTCCAGGCGCTGGTTACATAGAGAAGGTTGAACAGAGATGAGAGTCAAGATCAATTGAACAGGTGAGTTTGAGTTTCTTCCTGAACAGATGGTAGGAGGGTTCATCCCACAGGGGGAGGGCGAGGTTGTTACCAAGGGTATCAGCACAAACTAGGAAACCAGAACCTCCTGCTCTTTTTTGATTGAATCTTGGTGAGGAAGTGGCTGTGAGCTGATAGAAGAACCCTGGCCAGAACATGTCTGTTGAGTCTCTGAGTTAGGTATGAAGGTGTGTTGTTTGAGAATCATTGATGGGTGATTGAAAGAATTGGCACAGATCTGCACATCACTATTTGCAGTCTTCTTCAGGGACAGGGTTAGCTTTTGGCGGACGTGTTTGGCCAGGAACCCATGTCATATATTTACAGAGGTTCCTAGAATTATCTTTGCAAGGTATTGTTCATTTATTCCATAATAGCTCTTGAAATAGTAGTGCAACAATGCATTTGAAAGCAATTATGGTGGAAGAAAGGATTCACAGACTGATTACCCAAATCTGTAGAAAAGCAGACACTTTTGACATACCCAGAGTACTTATGAATATGCAGTATTCATGTAAGGTATGCTATCCCTTTGATATGCGTAATTAAGCATACTTGGATGCATGTTCCAGTTGAAGTAAATGTTGATGAGCGATGAACCACAAACACAAAAATTGAACTAAAAACTCCCTTGTGCACCCCCTCCTAAAAAATCCATCTGAGGTCCCTTCCTGCTCAGCTTAATACCACCCTATCTTTTTTAATTTTTAATTTTATTTTTATTGATATAGCTGAAATTAATCAATTTTTCAATTTCTAATACATGTCAAAATATATCATATACAAACATATCAAAGCATGTACAAATAAACTATTTTAACATCACATCATTATCAATAACATATTTCATAAAATAAAATAAGAATCAACCTTTTTACAATATTGGGACATATAAACAATTAACATGTGGAAAGAAATAAATATCACTGATTACCATGTACATTGAATCGTATAAATTCCAACATACACCAGACACCACCCACATATATTAAAAAAAGGGAGAAGAAAAAGGAAAAGAATATCCAGTTCACAATTGGAAAATTTGAAACTTCATCAAAGCTATGAAAGAAAGAAAATTACAATGTCCATATGCACACATGTATATCAATTCTCCTTCCTGTTGACAACAAATAAAACATGAATGCATGCATCTTACAAATCAATGTCCTTCTCATCCTGCCCTCTTTTATCAACATGCTGAATTTAAAATGGAATGGTTGAATATCTCAGAAATTGTTATAGCTGTTTAATTTGTTAAATTCAACGCTGACAGAAAATCTATAGTCGCTATGCGAATGCTGATAGACGGTGTAGTCGAAGGCTTCAAGATGCACAAGTACTGATAATGCTTCAAGAAATGTTTTGATCTTTCTATCATCAAAGCCGGATAATGCACGATAAAGTGTTCGAATGTTTCCCTGCATCTTACGTTACAGCAAAAACGACAGATGTTCTGTTCTGATGATAATAATTTTCTATCAGCAGATCTCGTGTTGGCCAAAGATTCAATCTAAATCTGAGAATAGCCGATCTGATGGATGGAGATGGGGACTGATATAAACATGGTTTCATCACTCGGAATTTTTTGTCTATAAATGGGTTATTTGCTAAATGTTTATAAGTTGTGCAGAGTATTCTTGTTTCGATCCAATCTGCTTGATATATTTTCAATTTAGCACAATCCGGATTCGAGATCAGAACTTCAATAGTGACATCTGCTTCACTCAAAATACAATATACACCCATTGTCCATGCCTTGGGAAATGTATGATCTGAAGAGAACAAGTACTCTGCTATTGTTTTCAAAAGTGTTCCTGTACTTTGATATGTAACGCATTTCCGAACATGGCACACAAACGCCAGAAATATAGGGCATTCAGAGACACAAAACCTAATTCGTATCGTATCCATGATACTAGAATACACTGAGGAAGATGTAAAGACATTTATTCATAGAATTCAGCACACAAGTGGTGCACGCGGCTGGCGCACAGCATGCGCGTGCAAATTTCAGCGCCAGCAACGTGCGCTAAAATCCATTTCCGCGCACAGCGTATTCATGGATTTCAGCTTCCAAAACCAGCCGTGGCGCAGAGTGGCGCAGCGACCCTGCAGCAGCGCCAGTTATGCACCCAACCCCTCTCCGTGCGCCATGCACAGCGCACAAATCCCGTACATGGCGCACAGGCCCCAACCACGAAAACACCTGTAAAACTCCCGCGCACCCCTCCGAATACACATACCCCGCTGCACAGGGAGTTTCACACGCGATTGGACCGGGGTACGTGTATAACAGGTGTTCGCGGGAAGTTTCACACGTGATAGGCCCTGTGCGAGTGGGGTACGTGTATTCCTGGGGTGCGCGGGAAGTTTCACATGCGATTGAAGCGGGGAACGTGTATTTTGGGGGTGCGCGGGAAGTTTCACATGTGATAGGCCCTGTGCGAGTGGGGTACGTGTGTTCCTGGGGTGCGCGGTAAGTTTCACACGCGATAGGCCCTGTGCGAGTGGGGTATGTGTATTCCTGGGGTGCGTGGGAAGTTTCACACGCGTTTGGAGAGGGGAACGTGTATTTCGGGGGTGCGCGGGAAGTTTCACAAGCGAAATGCCCTGTGCGAGTGGGGTATGTGTATTCCTGGGGTGCCCGGGAAGTTTCACACGCGATAGGCCCTGTGTGAGTGGGGTACGTGTATGCCTGGGGTTCGCAGGAAGTTTCACACGCGATTGGCCCTGTGCGAGTGGGGTACGTGTATAACTGCGCTTCGCGGGAAGTTTCACATGCGATTTTGCTGTCAGAGCGGGGTACGTGAATTTTGGGGGTGCGCGGGGGGTTTCTACACGTAAATTGGCAGTGTGGGTCCTCACAGGTGTTCCCTCGACACCCTCCACGGCCCCTGCAGGCAGCACACACCACAGGGGACTACCCTGCACCCCTGGCCATGTCCCGCAGGCAGCCCATCCAACATGCGCATGCCCCCCAGCCAAGCCACATGTCACCTTGCACTAGTGATCACCAACTCATGTCCCCCAGCACACCCACCCCCCAGCAGTGAGGGGCACCTGCCAGCAGGCCCCCACTCATGTCCCCCAGCACCCCCACCCCCCAGCAGTCAAGGGCACCTGCCAGCAGGCCCCCACTCATGTCCCCAGCAGACCCACCCCCAAGCAGTGAGGGGCACCTGCCAGCAGGCCCCACTCATGTCCCACGCATGTCACCCAGCACCCCCACCCCCCAGCAGTCAGGAGCACCTACCAGCAGGCCCCCACCCACTCATGTCCCCCAACACCCCCACCCCCAGCAGTCAGGGGCACCTGCCAGCAGGCCCCCACGAATGTCCCCCAGCATCCCTCACCCCCAGCAGTGAGGGGCACCTGCCAGCAGGCCCCCACTCATGTCCCCCAGCACCCCCACTCCCCAGCAGTCAGGGTCACCTGCCAGCAGGCCCCCACTCATGTCCCCCAGTACCCCCACCCCCCAGCAGTCAGGGGCACCTGCCAGCAGGCCCCCACTCATGTCCCCCAGCACCCCAACCCCCCAGCAGTTAGGGGCACCTGCCAGCAGGCCCCCACTCATGCCCCACACATGTCCCCCAGCACCCCCACCCTCCAGCAGTGAGGGGCACCTGCCGGCAGGCCCCCACTCATGTCACCCAGCAACCCCACCCCCCAGCAGTCAGGGGCACCTGCCAGCAGGCCCCCACTCATGTCCCCCAGCACCCCCACATCCCAGCAGTCAGGGGCACCTGCCAGCAGGCCCCCACTCATGTCCCCTAGAGCCCCCACTCCCCAGCAGTCAGGGCACCTGACAGCAGGACCCCACTCATGTCACACACATGTCCCCCAGCACCCCCACCCACCAGCAGTCAGGGGCACCTGCCAGGAGGCCCCCACTCATGTCCTCTAGCACCCCCACACTCCAGCAGTCAGGGGCACCTGCCAGCAGGCCCCCACTCATGTTCCCCAGCACCCCCACCCCCCAGCAGTCAGGGGCACCTGCCAGCAGGCCCCCACTCATGTCCCACACCTGTTCCCCAGCACCCCCACCCCCCAGCAGCCAGGGGCACCTGCCAGCAGGCCCCCACTCATATCCCCCAGCACCCCTACCCCCCAGCAGTGAGGGGCACCTGCCAGCAGGCCCCCACTCATGTCCCCCAGCACCCCCACTCCCCAACATTCAGGGACACCTGCCGGCAGGCCCCCACTCATGTCCCCCAGCATCCCCACCCCCCAGCAGTCAGGGGCACCTGCCAGCAGGCCCCACTAGTCCCTCACATGTCCCCCAGCACCCCCACCCCCCAGCAATCTTGGGCACCTGCCAGCAGGCCCCCACTCATGTCCCCCAGCACCCCCACCCCCCAGCCCTGAGGGGCACCTGCCAGCATGCCCCCACTCATGTCCCCCAGCACCCCCACCCCCCAGCAGTCAGGGGAACCTGCCAGCATGCCCCACTCATGTCCCACACATGTCCCCCAGCACCCCAACCCCCCAGCAGTCAGGGGCCCCTGCCAGCAGGCCCCCACTCATGTCCCCTAGCACCCCCACCCCCCAGCAGTGAGGGGCACCTGCCAGCAGGCCCCGACTCATGTCCACCAGCACCCCCACCCCCCAGCAGTCAGGGACACCTGCCAGTAGGCCCCCACTCATGTCCCCCAGCACCCCCACCCCCCAGCAGTGAGGGGCACCTGCCAGCAGGCCCCCACTCATGTCCCACACATGTCCCCCAGCACCCCCAGCCCCCAGCAGTCAGGGGCACCTGCCAGCAGGCCCCCACTCATGTCCCCCAGCACCCCCACCCCCCAGCAGTCAGGGGCACCTGCCAGAGGGCCCTACTCATGTCCCCAGCACCCCCACCCCCAGGCAGTGAGGGGCATCTGCCAGAAGGCCCCCACTCATGTCCCACACATGTCCCCCAGTACCCCCACCCCCAGCAGTCAGGGTGTTAGGGAGAATTCTCTGTTTAGGCTGAATTTCCTAACCTAGTGAGTCCCCCAGCAGCTTTGCTGGATTTCTGGAGTTTGTTTTTTCTATCCTGCCAAGAGTGAGACTCTTTTCTCCCACTCTTGGACATGTATGTGTGTAATTCCTTTGAAATGTCAATGTGTTCGATGGGCTATGGGGTCTTTTACTCCATAGGGTCTCATATGTTTTTCTATGTGTGTTACACCGCACCCTACGTGCCGTAACACAGGGACATCCTAGCGGATCCCCCACCATAGACTCCATACCTGACTACTGTCTCCCCGGGCATGTAAAGTCACCATTGGCTTTACTAGACCTAAATTTACTAACAGAACTAGTACAAACCATCTTATTGTGGACGTACTAGTAGGGGTAATTCGATTACTCCTGGATCTGTTACTCGAGGGGGCACTGTCCCGTCCCCCCTCGTCGACTTCTGGCTGGTGGCAGTGGAAACTACTTGTTATATTCGTCCCCGAACATAACCCTATGGGACTCGTCCCATTGTTGGAGATTGATACTTTTTCTCGTTATTCTCTAACATACCACCGATCTACTTATCTTAAATAGGTTTATCGGGTGGTATTTTCTGCCAGAACTCGGTTTGTAAAATGGCGTCTGTGTTCGTCTCTGTGACTCCTAAACCAAAGGTCGAGCCCTTTGTTCCACTTTTGGCGGGCTCTGTACAGAGACCCTCCAAAGTGGTGCCATTCTGTCTGGGTTACCACAGGGGTGTGGGAGGGGGTTTAGGCACCCTGGACCGAGTTGCCTTGCCAACTCCGGTCGCACTCTGGAGTGATTGGCCCAGGTGGTGAGCCTTCCCGCTCACCACTTAGCATGTGTTGATTGACAGCTAGGCTGAATGAATGGGGGTTCTCTGCATAAAAGCAGGACTTTTGGGACTGGATCTTGAGAAGTCGCCACAGGACCTAAGAATCCGACGAGGGTAACGCTGAGCCGACCTGCACGACGACACCTCCGGTGGAGTCCTGCGGAACCGACTCACCACTTCCCGACGACAGAGGAGATCTCCCTGCCGGAGAGTCTCTTCCCCTGACTGGTGGGAACAACCAGTACCCTTTGCTTTTTATTCGCCTCAGGACGCAGTGGTCGAATTGTCTGTGCAGAGCACCTCGACAACCGGATAGCCACTACCCCTGAACCGCGACCAAAAGGTGGTGCCTTATGACGGAGCACTCCGCGGCTGGTCTCTTCCCTGGTGGTGCACCGGACTTCATTTTCTTCGACGACGAGATCATCTCTACTCTTGGCAAAGACCCGACGTGCATCCACCACCAGGAACAACTGCCCCCGCCGGAGCTGCCCTCCACAACAAGGTACCGTGTCCACCTGGCTTCCCTTTCGATCGGTTTGAGTGAGGTGTCTTAATCCTCTCCGTTCCGTTGGGTCACCTCCAAGCTTTTCTCATTCTTTGTTCTGAACTGGTTCAATCTACCGATAACAATTTGCGATACAGACTTGAATGCATCTCCACTAGAGACTTTTTGGGACATCGCGCCTTGCCTCTCTCCGAGTGGGCCTGGCCTCTGAACTTTACGATCTATTGTGATTCTTGCCTTCCTGCCTTGCATTATATCCGCTAGGATCGAACTGTGTTGATTTCATAACCTGCCTATCTTTTTCTCTCCCGTCCTAACCAATATTCGAGTGTCATCTGGGTTGAGGTATAAATCTCTGTCTGAAAATAAGTGGTACCGGTAGAACCTAGAGTTGTCGATATTGCTAGGGGGATTGATCGTCTACTTCGTAGAGTAATTGTGTTTGATTTGTTTGCCATTATTTGCCTCAGTGTTTTTCATAGACGTTTTGGTATAAATAAATATCTTAATATCTTTACACTAAGCCTCGTTGCGTGTTTGCTTGTCTTGCTGTGAAGAATTGCCCTATTTTGTATACTCCACATACTGCTCAACTTTTCTTGAGAGAAGTCTGACTGCTCAGCCACAGCTACCACGTGAATCTGTGTGGTGCAGACTGCTACCAAGTAGGTTCACCGCCAACGCCTGTAGTCCTAAATCTTTTGCAGTGGTCCGAGAGGGAACTGCACAGGTTTCCGCCGAACCAGGGGCACCTGCCAGCAGGCCCCCACTCATGTCCCTCGGCACCCCCACCCCCAGCAGTCAGGGGCACCTGCCAGCAGGCCCCCACTCATGTTCCACACATGTCCCCCATCACCCCCACCCCCCAGCAGTGAGGGGCACCTGCCAGCAGGTCCCCACTCATATCCCCCAGCACCCCCACACCCCAGCAGTCAGGGTCACCTGCCAGAAGGCCCCCACTCATGTCCCCCAGCACCCCCACCCCCCCAGCAGTCAGGGGCACCTGCCAGCAGGCCCCCACTCATGTCCCCCGGCACCCCCACCCCCAGCAGTCAGGGGCCCCTGCCAGCAGGCCCCCATTCATGTCCCACACATGTCCCCCAGCACCCCCACCCCCCAGAAGTGAGGGGCACCTGCCAGCAGGCCCCCACTCATGTCACCCAGCACCCCCACCCCCAGCCCCAGCAGTCAGGGGCACCTGCCAGCAGGCCCCCACTCATGTCCACCAGTACCCCATCACCCAGCAATCAGGGGCACCTGCCAGCAGGCCCCCACTCATGTCCCCCAGCACCCCCCAACCCCAGCAGTCAGGGGCACCTGCCATCAGGCCCCCACTCATGTTCCACACATGTCCCCCAGCACCCCCACCCCCCAGCAGTGAGGGGCACCTGCCAGCAGGCTCCCACTCAAGTCCCCCAGCACCCCCACCCCCCAGCAGTCAGGGTCACCTGCCAGCAGGCCCCCACTCATGTCCCCCAGCACCCCCACCCCCCAGCAGTCAGGGGCACCTGCCAGCAGGCCCCCACTCATGTCACCCAGCACCCCCAACCCCCAGCAGTCAGGAGCACCTGCCAGCAGGACCCCACTCATGTCCCCCAGCACCCCCCCACCCCCAGCAGTCAGGGGCACCTGCCCTCAGGCCCCCACTCATGTTCCACATATGTCCCCCAGCACCCCCACCCCCCAGCAGTGAGGGGCACCTGCCAGCAGGCTCCCACTCAAGTCCCCCAGCACCCCCACCCCCCAGCAGTCAGGAGCACCTGCCAGCAGGCCTCCACTCATGTCCCCCAGCGACCCCACCCCCCCGCCCGCAGTCAGGGGCACCTACCAGCAGGCCCCCACTCATGTCCCACACATGTCCCCCAGCACCCCCACCCCGCAGCAGTCAGGGGCACCTGCCAGGAGCCCCCCACTCATGTCCCCCAGCACCCCCACCACCAGTGTTACGGAGAATTCTCTGTTTAGGCTGAATTTCCTAACCTAGTGAGTCCCCCAGCAGCTTTGCTGGATTTCTGGAGTTTGTTTTTTTCATCCTGCCAAGAGTGAGACTCTTTTTCTCCCACTCTTGGACATGATTTGTGGTATTTCTTTGAATGTTAATGTGTTCTATGGGCTATGGGGTCTTTTACTCCATAGGGTCTCATGTGTTTTGCGATGTGTGTTACACAGCACCCTCCGTGCCGTAACACTGGGGTGTCCTAGGCAACCCCCACCATAGACTCCATACCCTAGGACTGACTACTATCTCCCAGGGTCTGTAAAGTCACCATTGGCTTTTCTAGACCTAAATTTACTAACAGATCTAGTACAAACCATCCTATTGTGGACGTACTGGTAGGGGTAATTCGATTACCCCTGGGTCTGTTGTTCGAGGGGCACTGTCCCATCCCCCCTCGTCGAGTTTTGGCTGGTGGCAGTGGATACTACTTTTTATATTCAACCGCAAATATATTCCTATGCGATTCTTTCCATTGTTCGAGGCTAATACTTGTTCACATTAGTCTCTAACATACCGCCGGTTTATTTATCTTAAATAAATTCACCGGTTGGTATTTTCTGCCAGAACTCGGTTTTTAAAATGGCGTATGTGTTCACCTCTGTAACTCCAAACCAAAGGTTGAGCCCTTTGCTCCACTTTTGGCGGGCTTCTACACAGAAGCCCTCCAGAGTGGTGCCATTCTGTCTGGGTACCACAGGGGGTGTGGGAGGGGGTCTAGGCACCCTGGACTGAGTTGCCTTACCAACTCAAGTCGCACTCTGGTGTGATTGGCCCAAGTGGTGAGCCGCCCCGCTCACCATTAGCATGTTTGAGTGACAGCTAGGCTGAATGAATGGGGGTTTTCTGCATAAAAGCAGGGCTTTTGGGACTGGAATTTCAGACGTCGCCACAGGACCTAAGAATCCGACGAGGGTAAAGCTGAGCCATCCTGCAACGACGACACCTCCGGTGGAGCCCTGCTGAACCGACTCACCACTTCCCAACGACAGAGGAGATCTTCCCTTGACTGGTGGGAACAACCGGTCCCTTGCTTTTTCTTTGCTTCCAGGACGTCTAGTGGTCGAATTGCCCATGCTGAGCACCCCGGCAACCGGATAGCCACTAACCACTGTACCGCGACCAAAAGGTGGTGCCTTGTGACGGAGCACTCCGCGGCTGGTCTCTTCCCTGGTGGTGCAACAATCTTCACTTTCCTCGACAACGAGATCATCTCTTCTTCTGGCAAAGTCCCGACTTGCATCCACCACCAGGAACAACTGCCCCCGCCGGAGCTCTCTTCACTTTCAAGGTACTGTGTCCGCCTAGCTTTCCTTTTGAGTCCTTGCCAGGTGAAAATACTGAGAGTTTGAGAGCTCTCTGTAGACAAGAGAATCTTTCTGTAAGAGGCAAGAAAGTAGAACTGATAGCGAGATGCTGTAAACCCAAAGTCTGGGTACTGGTTCCGAGGAACCAACTTCTCCAGCAAATGCAGATAACAGTAATGGTGTTGATCTAAATCAAAGTTCTGATAATAGTGATGAAGAGGCTGAATACGAAAGAGAGGCTAATGAAACTGTCTCCCCTGCTCCTCTGTCTGCCTTACCAGCTGTACCTACTGGGCCTATAACAGGTCCCACACTAAGTCCTCAAGTCGTTGAACTAGAAAAAATGAAAATAGACTTGGAATTCAGAAGGATTACTGCTCAAACCGAACAGAAGTACCAAGAAATGCAACAAATTCTTAGGCTCAGAGAAATGGAGCTCAAGCATATATTAGAAATGAAAAAGTTGTCTGTTGAAACTGCTTCTGTCTCTGGATCCTCTAGAAGTTCCAGTCCCAAAAGACCCTGGATGCCTAAGGAATTAATTGGTATGTATGAACCAAAGTTGGATGTGTTGGATTGGCTGAGTTTGTTTGAGTATAATCATGGGCTCCAGAACATCACAGGTAATGAGTTACTTACCAGGTTGTTCTCTAGGCTCCCCGCTGTTGCAACTGATGCGGTAATGGAGTTGGGGAAGGAGGATAAGAAAGAATATGAAAGTGTAAACTAGCTCTGATAGCTAGATTTGGGAAGACCCCTTCCCAGTATCTTAAGAGGTTTAGATCCCTCAAAAAGCATGATGGTACCCCTTGGGCTACCTGGGTGAGTGAAGGGTTGAAAAACTTAGAGGGATGAATTAAGGGTTACAAGGTGAACACTTATGAGGGTATGAAGAATCTTTTTATGTTGGAGTCTATTTATGATGCCTGTTCTCCTGAGCTCAGACAACTGGATTCCAGGAAGCTAGCGAAGGCTGCTGACTTGTGGGTTGCCAACAGGCTACTCATAAGGATTCTGGGGCAACTCAGAAAAAGGATGAGGGAAAACAGCCTAAAAAAGACTCAAAAGATAATTCTAATAACTCAAATTCCAAAGAGGGCCCCAAAAAAACCATAAGGGTAAGCCACAAGGGAAACCACAGCAGAATAGTGTACCTTCTGGTGCCAAACCTGAGGGAGGCCAGAACAAGCCACCATTCCAGAGAGCATTCGGTAAATGCTTTGTTTGTGGCTCGACTGACCATGTGAAAGGAGATCCCAGATGCAAGGTTAAACCTTCAGGGGTCCAGCTTGTTTCCTTCGCCTTCGCTCCAGAGGAGGAAGTCCAAATGGCAAGTGGAAATTTTCTACTGCTGGCTGATGAACCCATTGGAGTCTCAGCCAGTGTTTCTTTAGTGTCTCTGGGTTTGTGGGAACAACAGAATTTAGATGTCTATAATTCTATCCCAGATAATACCTAAGAGTATTATAAGGACAGTGCCCAGGTGAATGGTCAGGAGACTCCTGCCATTAGGGACACTGGGGCCAGCATAACTGTGGTGGATAAATCTTTATTTCAGGCTGAGGATGTTGCTAAGGCACCCAAACGCCTCACCAAGTTAGCTGGAGGCCCTATTCAGATGCTTCCCCAATTAGCAGTTCTCATCCAGTGTAATGGCATGACTGTGAAGATACCTGTCAGCATACAAAGTGAGGTACCAGGACGAGTTCTGTTGGGTAGCGATTAAAAAACTCTTGGAGTTGTGTCTCATACCCCCAGACCTCCTAGTAAACGGTTACAGGAGCTAACCAGACCTGCCAGGGAAGAACCCTGAGAGGTACTCCCGAGGAGATGATGAAGAAAGATATCACTCCTGCTCCACTGGATTTGTCAGCTGCTGTCTCAAAGAAATCAGAAGCGAAAGGGAAACCTAAAACTTCTATACCGAAACCAGCAGCCAGCACTTCAGTGCAGCCAAAACGGACTTCCCCTCGGTTGTCCACAGTTACACCAGTAACTCCCCCTCCAGCTGAGGCTGCGACGGTGGTACAACCCTGTGTTCTAGAATTAGACTCTGAGGAAGAGCTAATGGAAGGCCAGGAACTCATTGGAGATCTGGATCCTGTTGACCATCCTGAGCTGCAGTCTTTTCTGGCAGAAGGTGGACCCATAGGGCAGACTTCAGTAAGGGACAGAGAGAATGTCCACCTCTGGAAGGTCTTCGTCACCAGGCATAAGCTCAGGCTGAAGGGCAAGAGCCTGGGAAATACAGGTTGCACTGGGAAGATGGCCTCTTCTACAGTGAACTGACCGAGTCTGCACCTGGAGACTACAAACGACTTGTAGTACCCCAAGAGAACAGAAAACAGTTCTTGCAGTTAGCCCACAAGATTCCTTTGGCTGGTCACTTGAGCTTCAAGAACACTAAGGAAAGGCTCTCTCTCTACTTTTATTGGCCAAAGATGGGGGCCGAAGTAGAAAAACACTGCAGGAGCTGACACACCTGCTAGAACTCTGGTAAGGTTGGCTCCAAGATTATGGCACCGTTAGTGCCTCTCCCAGTTGTGGGAGTCCCATTTGAGAGAGTAGGGATTGACATTGTTGGTCCCCTTGATCATCCAACCTCCTCAGGCAACAGGTTTATACTTGCTGTAGTAGACCATGCTACTAGGTATCCTGAGGCCATTCCTATGAGGACTGTTACAGCTCCGGCTGTGGCTAAGGCCCTCCTTGGTATTTTTACCAGGGTCGGGTTTCCTAAGGAAGGTATCTCTGACAGGGGGTCAAACTTTATCTCCCACTACATAAAAGCCATGTGGAAAACCTGTGGAGTTACTTACAAGTTCTCAACAGCTTACCACCCACAAACCAATGGGTTGGTAGAAAGGTTTAACCGAACCATGAAGAGCATGATAGGTGCTTTAGAGGACCCCCTTAAACGAAAGTGGGATCTTCTACTGCCATGCCTTTAATTTGCTTATAGAGAAGTCCCTCAGGAGGGAGTAGTTTGTTCTCCCTTTGAGCTTCTCCATGGTCATCCCGTCAGAGGTCCATTGGCCCTGATTAAGGAGGGGTTGGAGAGTGTTCCTTCTCACAAGCCAGTCAGAGTGACTGACTATGTGATAGGTCTCCGGAGGAGAATGTCACGCATGATGGCAGAAGCAAGCGATAACTTGAAAGCTGGACAAGCATTGGTCAAGCACTGGCATGATTAAAAGGCTAACATGGTTGAGTTCACTCAAGACCAGCTAGTTCTCGTTATGATCCCAACAAGGCAGAGGGCCTTGCAAGACACATGGATGGGACCCTTCAGAGTTGTGGGTAAACTTGGAGAGGTCAACTATCTGGTGAACTTGGGCAATCCCAAGGAGGCTCCAACAGTCTTCCACACCAACTGACTCAAAGCGTATGTCTCGAGACCCGATGTATGAGCGTTGCTTCTAGCGTCATCAGAGGAAGAAGAAGAGAGTGAAGCTCTTCCTGATCTCCTCAGAGGCCTACCGTTAGACGAGAAGATTGAAGGAGTAAATCTCTCTTCAAATCTGACACCTGAGCAACAAGAAGAGTGCAAATCTACGTTGAATCAGTTTGCCTCTCAGTTCTCACTTTCACCAGGCTTGACCCCCTGGGGCCAGCATGACATACTCACTGGTGACTGTCTGCCAGCCAAAAGCAGAGGATACAGAATGTCAGAAAATATACGAACCCACATCAAAGTTGAGGTCAGCAAGATGCTCGATCTCGGGGTAATAGAGCCCTCTACTAGTCCATGGTCTAGCCCAGTTGTGTTAGTACCAAAGGCAGAATCTAAAGAACTTAGATTCTGTGTGGACTATAGAGCTCTTAATGCAGTCACCAAAACTGATGCCCACCCTTTGCCAAGAACAGATGAGTTGGTGGATAGACTTGGTTCAGCCAAGTTCCTCAGCACATTTGACTTGAAGTCAGGCTATTGGCAAATAGCCCTGACAGACCATGCCAAGGAGAAAACTGCATTTTCGACCCCAGCTGGATTTTACGAGTTTAAGGTAATGCCTTTTGGTTTGAAAAATGCACCTGCTACATTTCAACGGATGGTACACCAGGTTCTGAATGGGATGGAGGACTTCTGCATGGCATACTTGGATGACATAGCAGTGTTCAGCAATTCCTGGGAAGAACATGTGGACCACCTAAGAAATGTTTTGCAGGCTCTTGGACGAGCCAATCTGACCATAAAAGCGAGTAAATGCCAAATTGGACAGAGTAAGGTAGTCTATCTTGGACATGAGGTAGGAGGTGGAGAAATAAGGCCTTTGCTCAGTAACATTGAAGCTGTGCAAAATTGGACAACACCTACTACTCAGACCCAGGTGAGAGCCTTCTTAGGTCTCACCGGGTATTACAGGAATTTCATTGAGATCTATGGGACCATAGCTTCTCCTCTGAATGTCATCTCCTCTCCAAAATTCCCTAAAAAAGGTTAGATGGAACGAGGAGTGCAACCAGGCCTTTGAAAACCTGAAAAAGGCTGTTTGCCAAGCCCCAGTACTCAGAACTTCTGATTACCAGCAAACTTTCATTGTGCAGACAGATGCTTCAAATGTAGGAATAGGTGCAGTACTCAGTCAACTGATTGGAAAGGTAGGGAGCACCCCGTTTGCTTCATCAGCCGCAAGTTGAAGGATCCTGAAACAAGGTGGGCAACAATCAAAAGAGAGTGCTTTGCTATCGTGTGGGCTCTGAAGAAGTTTAGGCCATACTTGTATGGTTCTACTTTTGTCATTCAGACTGACCACCAACACTTGAGATGGTTAATGCAAATGAAAGGGGAAAACCCAAAGCTACTGAGATGGTCAATCTGCCTGCAAGGGTTTGATTTTACCATTGAGCACAGGTCAGGGTGTCACCACCAAAATGCTGATGGTCTCTCTAGGATGTATGTCATCGGCTAGAGGTATGAGATTCATCCAGGAGTGGATTAAATCCTCCTGTCCCTTAGTCTGGGGGGGAGCGAGTGTTAGGGAGAATTCTCTGTTTAGGCTGAATTTCCTAACCTAGTGAGTCCCCCAGCAGCTTTTCTGGATTTCTGGAGTTAGTTTTTTTCATCCTGCCAAGAGTGAGACTCTTTTCCTCCCATTCTTGGACATGATTTGTTATATTTCTTTGAATGTTAATGTGTCCTATGGGCTATGGGGTCTTTTACTCCATAGGGTCTCATGTGTTTTGCGATGTGTGTTACACAGCACCCTCTGTGCCGTAACACTGGGGTGTCCTAGGCAACCCCCACCATAGACTCCATACCCTGGGACTGACTACTGTCTCCCAGGGCCTGTAAAGTCACCATTGGCTTTTCTAGACCTAAATTTACTAACAGAACTAGTACAAACCATCCTATTGTGGACGTACTGGCAGGGGTAATTCGATTACCCCTGGGTCTGTTGTTCGGGGGGGCACTGTCCCGTCCCCCCTCGTCGAGTTTTGGCTGTTGGCAGTGGATACTACTTTTTATATTCAACCGTGAATATATTCCTATAGGATTCTTCCCATTCTTCGAGGCTAATACTTTTTCACATTAGTCTCTAACATCCCGCCGGTTTATTTATCTTAAATAAATTCACTGGTTGGTATTTCCTGCCAGAACTCGGTTTTTAAAATGGCGTATGTGTTCACCTCTGTAACTCCAAACCAAAGGTTGAGCCCTTTGCTCCACTTTTGGCAGGCTTCTACACAGAAGCCCGCCAGAGTGGTGCCTTTCTGTCTGGGTACCACAGAGGGTGTTGGAGGGGGTTTAGGCACTCTGCACTGAGTTGCCTTGCCAACTCAAGTCGCAATCTGGTGTGATTGGCCCAAGTGGTGAGCCGCCCCGCTCACCACTTAGCATGTTTGAGTGACAGCTAGGCTGAATGAATGGGGGTTTTCTGCATAAAAGCAGGGCTTTTGGGACTGGAATTTCAGACGTCGCCACAGGACCTAAGAATCCGATGAGGGTATAGCTGAGCCGACCTGCAATGACGACACCTCCGGTGGAGCCCTGCTGAACCAACTCACCACTTCCCAACGACAGAGGAGATCTCCCTGCTGCTGGAGAGTCTTCTTCCCTTGACTGGTGGGAAAAACCGGTCCATTGCCTTGTCTTTGCTTCCAGGACGTTTAGTCGTCGAATTGCCCATGCTGAGCACCCCGGCAACCGGATAGCTACTAACCACTGTACCGCGACCAAAAGGTGGTGCCTTGTGACGGAGCACTCCGGGGCTGGTCTCTTCCCTGATGGTGCAACGATCTTCGCTTTCCTCGACGACGAGATCATCTCTTCTTCTGGCAAAGTCCCGACTTGCATCAACCACCAGGAACAACTGCCCCCGCCTGTGTCCGCCTGGCTTCCCTTGTGAAGGTTAGCGTGTGGTGTCTTAAATCCTTATCTTTACACTGGGTCGCCTCCAGACCTTCTTAACTTTTGTTCTAAAACTGGCCCAACCTTTCTGTGACAATTTGCTACAAAGACTTGAAGTACATTTCCACTGTGATACTTTTGGGACATACTGCCTTGCCTCTCTCCAAGTGGGCCTGGCCTCTGAACTTTCTGATCTACAGTAGACCCTGCCTTGCTTGTCTTGCATTTGCTTCGTAAAAGTATTGGTACTGAGTTGGTTTCTTACCCTACCTTTTTCTCTCCCGTTCTAACGAATATTAGAGTGCCATCTAGGTTAAAGCATTCACCTCTGTCTGCAAATAAGTGGTGCCGTTGAACCTAGACTTGTCGAAATATTGTTAGGGGACTGATATACTTATAGTAATTGTGATTGAAGTTGTTTGCCATATTAGTGCCAGTGTGTTTTTCATAGATGTGTTTTTAAATAAATAATTATATATCTTTACCCCAAAGCTCTGATCAGTGTCTGCTTGTTCTACTGTGTAAATTGCTCTATTTTGTATACGCTAAATACTGCCTAACTCATCTTGAGAGAAGTCTGGCTGCTCAGCCACAGCTACCAGGTAAATTTGGTGGTACAGACTGCTACCAATTGGGTTTACTGCTAACTCCTGTAGTCTTAAACGTTTTGCAGTGGTCCCAGAGGGAACTGCACAGGTTTCTGCCTGACACCCAGCAGTCAGGGGCACCTGCCAGCAGGCCCCCAATCATGTCCCCCAGCACCCCCACGCCCCAGCAGTCAGGGGCACCTGCCAGCAGGCCCCCACCCATGTCCCACATATGTCCCTCAGCACCCCCACCCCCCAGCAGTCAGGAGCAACTGCCAGCAGGCCCCCACTCATGTCCACCAGCACCCCCACCCCCAGCAGTGAGGGGCACCTGCCAGCAGGCCCCAACTCATGTCCCCAGCACCCCCACCCCCCAGCAGTCAGGGGCACGTGCCAGCAGGCCCCCACTCATGTCCCCCAGCACCCCCACCCCTCAGCAGTCAGTGGCACACCCAAGCTTTGAGGGGCACCTGCCAGCAGGCCCCCACTCATGTCCCAAACATGTCCCCAGCACCCCCACCCCCCAGCTTTGAGGGGCACCTGCCAGCAGGCCCCCACTCATGTCCCACTCATGTCCCCCAACACCCCACCCCCCAGCAGTGAGGGGCACCTGCCAGCAGGCCCCCACTCATGTCCCCCAGCACCCCCACCCCCCAGCAGTCGGGGGAACCTGCCAGCAGGCCCCCACTCATGTCCCCCAGCACCCCCACCCCCCAGCAGTCAGGGGCACCTGCCAGCTGGCCCCCACTCATGTCCCCCAGCACCCAACCCCCAGCAGTCAGGGGCACCTGCCAGCAGGCCCCCACTCATGTCCACCTGCACCCCCACCCCCAGCAGTGAGGGGCACCTGCCAGCAGGCCCCCACTCATGTCCCACACATGTCCCCGAGCATCCCCACCGCCCAGCAGTCATGGGTACCTGCCAGCAGGCCCCCACTCATGTCCCCCAGCACCCCCACCCCCCAGCACTGAGGGGCACCTGCCAGCAGGCCCTCACTCATGTCCCCCAGCACCCCCACCTCCCAGCAGTCAGGGGCACCGCCAGCAGGCCCCCACTCATGTCCCACACATGGCCCCCAGCACCCCCAACCCCCCAGCAGTCAGGGGCCCCTGTCAGCAGGCCCCCACTCATGTCCCCCAGCACCCCCACCCCCCAGCAGTCAGGGGCACCTGCCAGCAGGTCCCCACTCATGTCCCCCAGCACCCCCACCCCCCAGCAGTGAGGGGCACCTGCCAGCAGGCCCCCACTCATGTCCCACAAATGTCCCCCAGCACCCCAACCCCCAGCAGTCAGGGGCACCTGCCAGCAGGCCCCGACTCATGTCCCCCAGCACCCTACCGCCCAGGAGTCAGGGGCACCTGCCAGCAGGCCCCCACTCATGTCCCCAGCACCCCCACCCCCAAGCAGTGAGGGGCACCTACCAGCAGGCCCCCTCTAATGTCCAACACATGTCCCCCAGCACCCCCACCCCCCAGCAGTCAGGGGTACCTGCCAGCAGGCCCCCACTCGTGTCCCCCAGCACCCCCACCCCACAGCAGTCAGGGGCACCTGCCAGCAGGCCCCCACTCATGTCCCCCAGCACCCCCCACCCCCAGCAGCCAGGGGCACCTGCCAGCAGGCCCCCTCTCATGTCCCACACATGTCCCCCAGCACCCCCACCCCCCAGCAGTCAGGGGTACAGGCCAGCAGGCCCCCACTCGTGTCCCCCAGCACCCCCTCCGTCCAGCAATCAGGGGCAGCTGCCAGCAGGCCCCCACTCATGTCCCCCAGCACCCCCCACCCCCAGCAGTCAGGGGCACCTGCCAGCAGGCCCCCACTCATGTTCCACATATGTCCCCCAGCACCCCCAGCCCCCAGCAGTGAGGGGCACCTACCAGCAGGCCCCAAACTCATGTCCCCCAGCACCCCCACCCCCCACCAGTCAGGGTCACCTGCCAGCAGGCCCCCACTCATGTCCCCCAGCACCCCCACCCCCCAGCTGTCAGGGTCACCTGCCAGCAGACCCCACTCATGTCCCCCAGCACCCCCACCCCCCAGCAGTCAGGGGCACCTGCCAGCAGGCCCCCACTCATGTCCCACACATGTCCCCCAGCACCCCCACCCTCCAGCAGTGAGAGGCACCTGCCAGCAGGCCCCCACTAATGTCCCCCAGCACCCCCACCCCCCAGCATTCAGGGGCACCTGCCAGCAGGCCCCCACTCATGTCCCCCAGCACCCCCACCCCCCAGCAGGCAGGGGTACCTGCCAGCAGGCCACCACTCATGTCCCACACATGTCCACCACCACCCTCACTCCCCAGCAGTCAGGGGTCCCTGTCAGCAGGCCCCGACTCATGTCCCCCAGCACCCCCACTCCCCAGCAGTCAGGGGCTCCTGCCAGCAGGCCCCCACTCAGGTCCCCCAGCACCCCCACCCCCCAGCAGTGAGGGGCACCTGCCAGCAGGCCCCCACTCATGTACCACACATGTCCCCCAGCACCCCCAACCCCCAGCAGTCAGGGGCACCTGCCAGCAGGCCCCCACTCATGTCCCCCAGCACCCCACCCCCCAGCAGTCAGGTGCACCTGCCAGCAGGCCCCCACTCTTGTCCCACACATGTCCCCCAGCACCCCCACCCCCCAGCACTGGGGGTAACCTGCCAGTAGGCCCCCACTCATGTCCCCCAGCACCCCCACCCCCCAGCAGTCAGGGGCACCTGCCAGCAGGTCCCCACTCAGGTCCCCCAGCACCCCCAGACCCCAGCAGTCAGGGGCATCTGCCAGCAGGCCCCCACTAATGTTCCACACATGTCCCCCAGCCCCCCACCCCCCAGCAGTGAGGGGAACCTGCCAGTAGGCCCCCACTCATGTCACCCAGCACCCCTACCCCCCAGCAGTCAGGGGCACCTGCCAGCAGGCCGCCACTCATGTCCCCCTACACCCCCACCCCCCTGCAGTCAGGGGAAACTGCCAGCAGGCTCCCACTCATGTCCCCCAGCACCCCCACCCCCCAGCAGTGAGGGGCACCTGCCAGCAGGCCCCCACTCATGTCCACCACCACCCTCACCCCCCAGCAGTCAGGGGTCCCTGTCAGCAGGCCCCGACTCATGTCCCCCAGCACCCCCAACCTCCAACAATTGAGGGGCACCTGCCAGCAGGCCCCCACTCATGTCCCCCAGCACCCCCACTCGCCAGCAGTCAGGGGCTCCTGCCAGCAGGCCCCCACTCATGTCCCCCAGCACCCCCTCCCCCCAGCAGTGAGGGGCACCTGCCAGCAGGCCCCCACTCATGTCCCACACATGTCCCCCAGCACCCCCACCCCCCAGCAGTCAGGGGCACCTGACAGCAGGCCCCCACTCATGTCCCCCAGCCCCCCCAGCAGTCAGGGGCACCTGCCAGCAGGCCCCCACTCATGTCCCACACATGTCCCCCAGCACCCCTACCCCCCAGCACTGGGGGGAACCTGCCAGTAGGCCCCCACTCATGTCCCCCAGCACCCCCACCACCCAGCAGTCAGGGGCACCTGCCAGCAGGCCCGCACTCAGGTCCCCCAGCACCCCCAACCCCCAGCAGTCAGGGGCATCTGCCAGCAGGCCCCCACTCATGTCTCACACATGTCCCCCAGCACCCCCACCCCCCAGCAGTGAGGGGAACCTGCCAGTAGGCCCCACTCATGTAACCCAGCACCCCCACCCCCCAGCAGTCAGGGGCAGCTGCCAGCAGGCCCCCACTCATGTCCCCTAGCACCCCCACCCCCCTGCAGTCAGGGGCAACTGCCAGCAGGCTCCAACTCATGCCCCCCAGCACCCCCACCCCCCAGCAGTGAGGGGCACCTGCCAGCAGGCCCCCACTCATGTCCACCAGCACCCCCACCCCCCAGCAGTCAGGGGCACCTGCCAGCAGGCCCCCACTCATGTCCCCTGCACCCCCACTCCCCAGCAGTCAGGGGCACCTGCCAGCAGGCCCCCACTCATGTCCCCCAGCACCCCCACCCCCCAGCAATCAGGGGCACCTGCCAGCAGGCCACCACTCATGTCCCCCAGCACCCCCACCCCCAGCAGTCAGGGGCACCTGCCAGCAGGCCCCCACACATGTCTCACACATGTCCCCCAGCACCCCCACCCCCCAGCAGTCAGTGGCAACTGCCAGCAGGCCCCCACTCATGTCCCCCAGCACCCCCACCCTCCAGCAGTGACAGTGAGGGGCACCTGCCAGCAGGCCCTCACTCATGTCCCCCAGCACCCCCACTCCCCTGCAGTCAGGGGCACCTGCCAGCAGGCCCCCACTCATGTCCCCCAGCACCCCCACCCCCCAGCAATCAGGGGTACCTGCCAGCAGGCCCCCAATCATGTCCCCCAGCACCCCCACCCCCAGCAGTCAGGGGCACCTGCCAGCAGGCCCCCACGCATGGCCCCCAGCACCCCCACCCCTCAGCAGTCAGGGGCACCCCCCAGCTGTCAGGGGTATCTGCCAGCAGGCCCCCAATAATGTCCCCCAGCACCCCCACCCCCCAGCAGTCAGGGACAATTGCCAACAGGCCCCCACTCATGTCCCCCAGCATCCCCACCCCCCAGCAGTCAGGGGCACCTGCCAGCAGGCCCCCACTCGTCCCACACATGTCCCCCAGCATACCCACCCGCCGGCAGTCAGGGGTACCTGCCAGCAGGCCCCCACTCATGTCCCCCTGCACCCCCACCCCACAGCAGTCAAGGGCACCTGCCAGCAGGTCCCCACTCATGTCCCACTCAGGTCCCCCAGCACCCCCACCCTCAGCAGTGAGGGGCACCTGCCAGCAGGCCCCCACTCATGTCCCCCAGCACCCCCACCCCCAGCAGTCAGGGGCACCTGCCAGCAGGCCCCCACTCATGGCCCCCAGCACCCCCACCCCTCAGCAGTCAGGGGCACCCCCCAGCTGTCAGGGGCATCTGCCAGCAGGCCCCCAATAATGTCCCCCAGCACCCCCACCCACCAGCAGTCAGGGACAATTGCCAGCAGGCCCCCACTCATGTCCCCCTGCACCCCCACCCCCCAGCAGTCAGGGGCACCTGCCAGCAGGTCCCCACTCATGTCCCACTCATGTCCCCCAGCACCCCCACTCCCCAGCAGTCAGGGGCCCCTGCCAGCAGGCCCCCACTCATGTCCCCCAGCACCCCCACCCCCCAGCAGTGAGGGGCACCTGCCAGCAGGCCCCCACTCATGTCCACCAGCACCCCCACCGCCCAGCAGTCAGGGGCTCCTGCCAGCAGGCCCCCACTCATGTCCCCCAGCACCCCACCCCCCAGCAGTCAGGGGCACCTGCCAGCAGGCCCCCACTCATGTCCCCAGCACCCCCACCCCCAAGCAGTGAGGGGCACCTGCCAGCAGGCCCCCACTCATGTCCCACACATGTCCCCCAGCACCCCCACCCCCCAGCAGTCAGGGGCACCTGACAGCAGGCCCCCACCATGCCCCCAGCCCCCCCCCAGCAGTCAGGGGCACCGGCCAGCAGGCCCCCACTCATGTCCCACACATGTCCCCCAGCACCCCCACCCCCCAGCACTGGGGGGAACCTGCCAGTAGGCCCCCACTCATGTCCCCCAGCACCCCCACCACCCAGCAGTCAGGGGCACCTGCCAGCAGGCCCCCACTCAGGTCCCCCAGCACCCCCAACCCCCAGCAGTCAGGGGCATCTGCCAGCAGGCCCCCACTCATGTCTCACACATGTCCCCCAGCACCCCCACCCCACAGCAGTGAGGGGAACCTGCCAGTAGGCCCCACTCATGTAACCCAGCACCCCCACCCCCCAGCAGTCACGGGCAGCTGCCAGCAGGCCCCCACTCATGTCCCCCAGCACCCCCACCCCCCTGCAGTCAGGGGCAACTGCCAGCAGGCTCCAACTCATGCCCCCCAGCACCCCCACCCCCCAGCAGTGAGGGGCACCTGCCAGCAGGCCCCCACTCATGTCCACCAGCACCCCCACCCCCCAGCAGTCAGGGGCACCTGCCAGCAGGCCCCCACTCATGTCCCCCTGCACCCCCACTCCCCAGCAGTCAGGGGCACCTGCCAGCAGGCCCCCACTCATGTCCCCCAGCACCCCCACCCCCCAGCAATCAGGGGCACCTGCCAGCAGGCCCCCACTCATGTCC